>NC_044928.1:22725908-22809077 GCF_003576645.1 Ipomoea triloba
TTTTTTTTTTTTTTTTTTTTTGCATTATTATTTTTCTGTACTTGATGTTCATGTGAATTAGCATTTTTGTGCACTTTATTTTAATTATATCTTGCTATTTATCTTGTTAGAACAATAAACATGTGCAAACCAAATAATTAAGTTGTGATATGATCACGCAATGAGACAATATCTGTTCTACTGTTTCTTGTTCAAAACGTACCCCTTACCCTTTTACCAGTCCATGTCCATACTACCATTATATTCTACACCTTTTTTTTTTTTTTTTTTTCAATCAATAAATTCAACGATTTTAACCGCCCAAAAAAATTACAAATTTAAATCTAGCGACTAGTTTTTCTTTAAACTATTTGTATCTATTTGGTGGATATAATAAAATAGGATGGAGGGTGTAAAATAATAGAGGTTAGCATTTACCTCCATTGTTATACCATGGATTAGGTTCACCTTGTATTGTGAATCATGATCCAAAAATTATGTATCTTTAGTTAATAAATTATGTGTAAATAAATTGAAGGCACATAATATGTTAAATACATATTATGTGATTACAGTTAACATATTATGTGTTTGTATTTAACATACTAGTTTTACACGCGCATTGCGCTAATGAGCTAATGTCCAATAATGTTTATATTTAAATAAGTATTTCAAAATATATCAATGCAAGATTATATAGGATAAGTTTATACATAATTGATTAATTGAATGTCGATTTGTTTATTTAAATAGCTAGGTAATTCAAAGTATATGAATGCAATATAATATAGGAGATTTATTATAATTGTCACTAAGATAAATGTTTGTAACTTTATAAAACCGATAGTCTAAATACTTACTCTAAACACGATATCTAAATAAATACTAGTATTAGTTTTTGTTTGATTTCTCTAAGTCTTTTTAATTCTTTTTTGAGTAGCATTGGCATTGTCTCCATCTTCACTATTTGTCATCTTCTTTTTTGTTGGTACCGTGCCATTTGCAATTGGATTATTGGTTGTAGCATAGATGGTAGTGTCATGAGATTATAGTGTAGAAAATTGTGAATTTGCTTTGTTGTGTATATGACTGTCATTTTAGTTGTACTATGAACTCTTGATCTTGCAAGCGACTGTTGATATTTTGCAGTGGTAGCTTTTCACCTACATGTTTCATGTGAAAGTATTGAATAAAATATTAATATTTATTATATTTGTAGAAGGTTCATGAATAGTACCTATTGTTCTATTTTCATAACTTGTTTACTCGATAGTACAACAATAACTCTGCATGTAGTCCGAATACTGATATCGCAACATGTCCATTTTCGTGAACAATTTTCACATCCCTTATGCACGTGTTCATTTTCAAGTTCATGTTTTTGGAATTAGTATGATGAGTTTAGTAATTGATTTTGTGCATGTGCGTGTTTTTTTTTTAATTTTTTATTGAATTGATACTAACCTTGGAGTTAAATTGTTTATCACTTTGTGCATAAACCTTTTTAAACAGTGGCTTCATCATATATATCAAGTGTTTTTGTTGTTAAAGTTGATACTGATTTTGTCTTTAATCTAAGCAAGTTGAGTCTAGAAGATGAAATGAATTGTAAATTTATATTAGTTCTAATATATTTAGTGGATGCACAATAAACATAATTAAAATTTAAAATATTGAGTCTTGTTCTAAATAATCAAAATAAGATTAATTAAACGGAAAAAGAAAAAGGAAAAAAAAAAACTTAACATAGATTTGTTTTTAAAAAAATGTAAGAACATGATTTTCAAGATTTCTTATTTTTAATATTTGATGCTCAACTTTGAATGCTATGTATATAATTTGGCTAATTAATTGACCAAAGTTCATGTTAAATTTTATATTATATTTTTTTAATACACTCTAACATATTCATAATATATGTTCAACAATTATGTCAACTTTGATTGAGATGAGGTTCAAACCTAAGACCTTCCTTATGAAATTCAAAGAGTAAGTTAAGAATAATAAATAGTTAACATAATATTCTGTTACTAAAGTTTACACTGATGAAGTTGCAAGGGTATTTAGGAAAAGTAAATGAAATAATATAGGCAAATAAAAAAAAATACTAAAATCAAAATAATCTGAACTATTCATTTTATCAAACAATAATTACACCATCATTCATTTCATCAAATAATTACACAATCTTTTTTAGTTCCCGTTAGGGGCCTAACTTTATTGACTCTTATTAGATTTGAAGAAGATTTATGTATTCTCAATTTATTTATAGTAATATAATCCATTAACTGCAAAATACATAATTTGAATGTCATTTTGGACCAGAATTGACGGTAAGCCATCTATTTCACTGGTTGTGGGCTGAGCTGCCTCAAATGAACTATCCCAAAATTTATGGAATATGGATGCAAAATTTAGATCCTCCGGTCATGGTTAAAAATGTTTAAAAATCTATAGAAAAAAATTTAGATAGAAAGAAATAAATGTACAGTGTTAAGAGTTAAATTTGATATGATAGAATTAATTAATCCGAATAGTCTGAATTAACCAAATTTGATAATTAATGGAATATAAGGTATGGAAATACGTAAAGACCATATATTAGTCTCGGAAGAAAATAGGCCCTGTATTAAGGTAGTTTGCAAAAAGATTACAAGATGTGTAATGTTAAGACAAGATGAAGATGTGTCCTAAATAAGGATAAAGAATACTTATTTAAAGTAGTAAGCCTAACCAACTCCCCACATATAGTGCGACCTGCAAGAGTAGATCTTAGCACAATCGCCCTCGGAAACTGTCCACGGAGGTCGACCTTGGAGGCCAACCACGAAGGCCGACCTCGTCGGTCGAGCCTCTTCGTGGCCTCCGTTTCCAATGGAGTAGTTGACCACGGTGGCTAAGCCCGAGTCATGGTCGACTCATGGTTGGCCTTGTCCACCTTGCTCGGGTCGGCTCTCCATCTTCCTTCGGGTCAGTTTGCTTCGACTTGGATTCATTCTTAATATATCCATCATCAGCTCCCCCTCTCCGAGTTGTGAATTATCGTCAGTGAGAGAGAGTAGCTTCCCGAGTTAAAACCCATGCTGACCTTGCCTGAATGATAGAGGGTGAGGCACAAGGCCCACGGTTGACCTCCCCTCGAAGGCGTGGACTAGATTGCTCCTTGTGCTTTTCTTTAATTGGCTCCTTATCGGTGTATTTTGTTGGACTTGAATAGTATTTTCTTTTCTTTATTTGATCAATTGTTCCCCTTATCTATCTCCTCTTGGGTCCTCCTATTCGTGGTTGGCCTTTGAGGGTGGTTAGGCGAAGATTTTTTTCTCGTCGGTTGGCCTCCTATTTGTTCATGTTCATTGCTTGTTTTGCTTCCCTGGTAGTCGTCTTGAGCACCCCGTTGCCTTGCCAATTTCCCCTATGGGCCTGTAAAAAGTAAGCTTGCATGTTGCGTTTTGTTTCCCCTCGATAGCCGATCTCGGAGCTGGTCTTGGGCCCCTTATGAGGTCAACCGACGAGAAAAAAAAATCTTTGCCTAACCACCCTCAAAGGCCGACCACGAAACTCAAACCCAGAGGTTGACCCCGGAGGCCAATCTCACTAGTCAAGTCTCTTCATAACCTCCGTTTCCATTGTCATAACCGATCATGGTGGCTAAGCCCGAGTCATGGCCGACCTCGTGGTCGGCCTTGTCTACCTTAAGCAGACTTTGTCCAAGTCAACTATACATCTCTAGGTTTGCTATGCATTCTTAATATATCCATCATGGTATGTGCACATTACTTAGACTGTTCATTCTAACTCGTATCAGTTTAATTTTCTTTTATTTCTACAATCAATTTATTTTCTTAAAAGATACAAGCAATTAATTACGGAGTATTACATTTGACACACCTTATCATTTTCCAAAACAGTGATTTAACAAAATTAAGAATCTAAGAAAGCGTTTAGTTCACGGAATGTTATATTACCTTAAGGTATGTTAGATTGCTGAAAATGTTAAATTCCTATGGTTGGTTTAAAACTAAAATATTTAATATAAATCTATTTGGTTGTCTTGAATACCATTAACCTATTTTTATGTATTTTAATAAATTTTAAAATTAAAATAAATAACTAAGGAAATGGTAAAATATAGAATTAAATGATTTAAAATTAATTAAGATGTTAAGCAATAATTAACTAAAACAATTGATTAAAATGACAAAATTAGCAATAAGACACGAGAATGTGAGAATACCTAAGAAAGGAAGAGTATCTAACATTCTCTTGCAATAGCTAAAAATCTTATATGACGGGGCAATTTATATCGTGGAACAGAGTGCTAAAATGCACCAAAAGGATGTCGTTTCGGTCATTTTAATTACCGATTTATTTTTTTGGAAATCACGTTCTCCATTTCGGTCGTTAACTTTCAACTATATATATAAAAAAAAAATTATGTTGTTCAGATTGGCAGTTTTGATTTTTTTTGTTGTTGATGCAAATAAATGAATTCGTATGTGATATTCGTTGATTGAACTATATGAGAATAGTTATAGGATTGTTTTTGAAACAACTAGATGATCCGAAGGTTAGGAGGATGAGATCTGTGTATTTGTGTTAATATTCTGTGTATTGTAAACTACGATTCTATGTATTCATGTTAGGGGTACTTAAACATAAGTTGTGGTGTGGTTGTGTCAATATTTTATGTATTCTCTGAAGTCATTCTATGTAGGGATTTCTGTGTATTCTAGACAAGGATTCTGTGTATTCATTTTAGTGGTACTTAAACACAGGGGTCAGGATTTTTGTGTATTCTAGACAAGGATTCTGTGTATTCATTTTAGTGGTACTTAAACACAGGGGTGATGTGTTTGTGTAGTGGGGCGATGTGTTTTTATATTTGGTATTTTTATTTTTTGTGTATTTTTTGAAGGCATTCTGTGTATTGTAGACTACAATTTTGTGTATTCATGTTAGTGGTACTTAAACATAGGTTGTGAGGATGATTTCTATGTAGTTGTGTCAATATTCTGTATATTCCCTGAAGTCATTCGAAACGACGTCCGTCCAGTCACCCATCCACTAACATAAACAATACGATGTGACGACGTCGTTTTAGACCAAGATCCATAATGCATTGTGAACCCTAGTCCACGATATAACGATTGATATGAGGGTTATGTTACGTTCGTAGAAGAAATTGCATAACTTAAATTAAACATTGAAATCTTATATTGCCATACAAATATAATATCTTATGCAACTTGACTCCTGCTAAATGTACTTAAGGATAACTTTGCTTCGACTAATATACGTTTTCAGTTTTTATTCTTGAGAAAATTGAGAGGTCAAAGTTCAAGGAAATACATTTAGAAATACCCAAAACAAGGACATGCATTTATATAAGAAAATAGGATAATAGGGACTGTATTAGTTGTGAAACATAGGCCAAAGTTCAAGGAAATACATTTAGAAATACCCAAAACAAGGACAGGCATTTATATAAGGAAATAGGATTTTAGGGACTTTGTATTAGTTGTGAAACATATATACTACGGAGTATACTTTTTAATTTCCAAAAGCAAGCACTCGGAATATTGAAATTTTGCAACGCTAGTGCTTAACCACCACAGCAGGAGCCACAAGCAGGGAGCGAGCCTGCATTGTTTCCATAACAATTGGAATTTAATCAAAACAACAACAACAACAACAACAACAACAAAAAGAGCTTCAAGACAGTAGAGAACTTACTATGGTCAATGCCTCTAACATTATCTAATCCACGTGGCCGTCCACCTGGACCACCACCATAGGGACCACTTCCAGGACCTCCAGGGCCACCACCATCCCACTTCTTACTAGATCCAGTCCCCTTCCTATACGCATCAGACTTTTCCATCTACAAGGTAGAGAAAACTTGAATATAAGATATGAAAAGTAAATGAAATTTAACCACAAGAAAACAAAATCAGTATTACCGAAAACATAGTAGCAAAAAACACGCCTATAAAGTTGATGATTGCCCAAAAGAAATCAGTGATTGTTTTCAAACGCCATATTGATCGCTTGGATTTGACAACACCTGCAAAATAAATTTATTTACAAGAAAATTGATCTGTAATCTACTGAAGATTGAATGTATAACAATATAACATATACAAAAGAATCTATGTATACATCTATCTATCTATACATCTCCTTTCGTTCCAGTTCCCTCTACCATCATCCAACCCCCTTCTTCCCTTTCCCCTTTTCCTTGTACTATATTTTGAAATATATTTGAGCACAAGATGTTTGATACCACTGAAAACCCAAAAGGCCAAAAAGTCCAACTTAGGTGAACTAAATACTTGTTTGACATCCTTCCAACTCTGTTAGTAGTTAATAAGTTAATTCAGTGAAACTTTAACCTATCCAAATTTCTATAAAACTAATTGGTACAGTCAGCCTGTCAGGGTAAGCAAGAGAGATACAATAACACAACTCAAAGTTCTACAAGGACAAACTTGTCAATGAAATCAGTTCATATTAATATTCGATATGAAGTAAAGAAATTGAGTTTAGAAAATATGCACGACTGCACTACCTGTGGGAACATTACACATCTACTATCCAGAATAATGATAATTTAAATGCAAACATCTTACATTCCCAAATACATTATTCTAACTTCCCAATCATTAAGGAAATGTTGTATTTACCTCCAGATCAATAGCCAAAACCCATCCCTCAAGTCGCAAAAAAAGCCCCAGAAAACCCCATCCTTTACATGGCTCAAGAAGACCCATCTCTCAACTATAGAACACTTGATGAAGTCAAACAAAGGAAACGTCGTATTCGAGTCCTAGTAGCTAAGATCTTAAGAACTTGATTTTGGCATCTTTTGCCAGATAAGGAAAGACCCAACTAGGACAAGAATTGAATTATCTCTTTCGCTTAGCAATTTGTTTTTAACAGTTTTTGCCTCTTAACACTTTGCTTTTAGCTTTCAATACATTTTGTAAAAACATGGCTCTCTTCAATTAAAGAAATACCAAATAGGTCCCACCTTCTTACCCACTATTCACACACACACACACACACGTAGGGAGATAAATGCGTAGCTTGAGTGAGGATTGAATTAAAATTTCTTCCTGCCGAACTTGTGTCTGCACTATGTATTCTTTGATAGATAAATAAGGATTTTCATTAAAAGGGAATCATAGAGTGCCAACACTTTAAAGGCATGCATTAATACTTTAGTAAAACAACCATTAATTAACAATTTAACATTGATCATCCAGTATGTTTCAGTTTTAGAAAAGCATGAACTGCTTATATTTCTTGGTTGAGTAACCAGGTTCTACTAGGGTTAACCATTAAATGCAATTTTAATATGCTGAAATTTGTTTCAGTGTCTGCAATGTGTAATTGGTATTAGAGAGGGATAAGTTCCAAACACGCACTCAGCTCCAGGTCTTACTCGTAACTCTTAAGATATACCTAGCACAAGAAATGTTATATGCCATACATCTTTGTAGAAATACTTCAAGTACAAAGAAACATACCATAAATTGAAATTATAATAAATTTAGGCATAAGATACCAGTCATCTTTGCCAAGGTGGAAAGCCATGTAACAAATTAGCAAAAGAATATAATAGAGGAACAAGGTAGAAAGAAATCAAAGAATAGATAAAGTTCCCAAGAAGCCCAAGCTATAAAGACTTTTAACTGATTATTTTTTGGGTACGTATAACTTTAATTGAATATAAGTATATTGTAGTTCCCCCAAGTTTATAACTGACTCTGACAAAAACGGAAAAGAAAAAGTCAATCTTGCAATTGTAAATGCTAATAAATATTCAAATCTAATAGACTTGGACATCTAGCTTCTTTTCAACGAAGTAACATAGCCTATCTTCTATTCCCAGCCATCCCTCCAATCTATCTCCTTAGCACCAGCTATTGCTAAAGTGAAAAGCAGTTCCAAAATTTTCTTAGATCTGCTAAGTGTATTGCACCATCTAGTGATAGATATCTCACCATAAAAAATTCAAATAGCTTTATGTTCTTAACCTTTTCCAAGGATAGGCCCCTAACAAAATGATTTGCCCTAGTGAAGATGTCCAAGACATGCCATTCCTACTAGTAATGTGTCCAGGACATGCATTAAAAATAAAAATTTAAGGACATGAAGGATGAGCAAGATGGCATGCTGGACAAGTCTAATCACATTTAATAGAGATATGCCAGCCAATCCTTCCTAGTACCAAGTAAGAAATTGCAATAAGTCAATAATCAAATACTCTATAGAGAGACTAAGGGCCTGTTCTTCAGCTCATGGAAAATTTTCCAAATTTTTGGAAAAAGTAAATAAATAAATATCGAAAAATGATTGCATTCAAGTTGAAGTATTTTCTAAACTTGAAATGGAAAAATGGAGGACATCAACTTTTCGAAAAAGAGAGAGAGAGAGAGAGAGAGAGGTGAAAATTAGGTGAGAGAACTCAGAGAAGAGCCAGGAAAAGCCAATTTAACTACTCTTGAGGGGGAACAGAAGAGGCAGAATGGAGAAACTGTATTTCGTTACAAAGTTCACAAATGGCAGAATGGAAAAGGTTCTTCTGCTTCCTCTTGCCACTCAAGAATTGGCATGAGAGGCCCCTCTTCAGTGTCAAAGCTCAAGCATGGAAGACCCTCTCCCAGGTCACTAATTCACTATTCATTTCATCTGTGTTTTCGATGGAAAATGAAACCTAGAAAATATTGGAACCCCCCCCCCCCCCTCCCCCCCCAACAACCATCCCCATAGAATAACTCACCAGAATTCCCCTAGTTTATTGAAAAAATTTATACACATTACTAGTGAAGGATCAGAAATTCTAGTTAATGCACCTAACACCAAAATATTTTAGATCACAATTATCCATCCTGAAAGGTAAATCCAGCCTCCAGAAAGATACTTAAACTATCAAGAAAATACCGCAGCGGTCAAGGTATGAAGAAAATACAGCTGTGATTCATGGAGTTGCGAAACCATAATGCAAGTATCAAGATAAAAGGCATATATGATGACCTATTTCGAATCAAATAACAAATTTAATTAGGAAAAAGGATATATGATGACCTACTAATAACCTAGCACGAGATTTCTCAAATTTTCCATTGTTGCAATTACAATGGTAGGAAATAAATCTTAACATAAATTCTGCATTTTCCCTAACAACAATCATAAGCAAAATAATAAATAATAAATAAAACTTAATTCGAGTCGAACAATTTTCAAGATATTATCTAAAAGAGATCACCAATTTCATCTATTCCACGTAACATTTCGAAATTTGATTTTAAAAAGAAATTAAGTTGTGGAAAAACAAAAACAAAAACAAAAAACTCTGAAAAGAGAAAATGATTAGCGAAAAAATGAATTGATCAGATTGTTACCTCTCTCAACGTAAGCCATTGGAAGCTCAGAGCTCCTTCACAATCCAGGATCTTCGTCTGCTCTTCTCGACGCGTTGTCGCGCGACTTGACTCGACAATAAGAAGAGTCCGGCAATGATCAAGTGCAATGCGATGCAGAGAGTAAAAGTGTTCTGCTCGCTTAAGTGTGGCCACGTGCCCATGTCTCGATGTTCATTGTTCAATATGAGCATTGACCAATGTCAAATGTTATCTTGTTTTCTTTTAATAAGTTTTACGTAATATTGCGTTGTCTCTACCAATAGGAAGTCGCCGGATCAATTGGAGGAGGAAATTGGAATGATTTGGTCTTGTCAAAAGCTTCATTTCTTTCAAGTCTCCCCTCATTTTTATTCAAAATAAAAAGAGAAATCTCAAAAATAGTATTGTGTTAGGCTATCTGAATTAATGCAATACCCTTTCAATTTTAATAGTTAGTGATAAAATTAGGCAAAAAGTCGAGACTATTTTACGGATTCTTGTCCGCGTGAGACGGGTTGGGTCAAAATAAAATTGTAATACTTATAATATAAAATGTAATACGGAGTACTTTATTTAAATGAGAAAATATAATACTTTTACATTTTAATTTAAAAGTATTACGGAGTACATTTTTCCTCTCACTCACACACACACACACATAAGAGCGAATGAAATTAGACTTATAACAGGAACTAAAATATGTTATCTTAATTAAAAGTTTAAGTTATAATTGAACAATATATTTATGTTTATATATTATACACCCAACACATCTCCTTACATGTGCCGATCATTCTAAAGAGTATTTTTCTTTCAGCCTTCTTTTGTGCCCTTCCAACAAACGACTTCTTTGATCCTGGAATTATTGATGACAAAGAAATTACATTAGCATACAATCAAATTCGAGACGTAAGAAATACTACATAATAAGCATCAAAGCATGCATGCATGTGTAAGTACCTATTAGTTGACCATTAAGAGTCTCAACTGTCTTCCTAGCATTGAATCAAAGTTGACAAAGCCAATCATAGTATTATTGACCTTCCCATATTTGGAGAATTTCTCCCTTAGGAGATACTCTGTTAGATTGCAACCGAAGTTTTTCATATACAAAGCTAGATTAGTGAATTTTTGCTCTTTAAATGCATCCATCGCCCTCTCTTCTTTCTTCATAAATGTAGTTACATATCTGAAAAAACACCAAACAATTAATTTAAACCAATTAAGTTGTTGGTTCGAAACAATCTAAAGTTGAAATCGATCTACAGGCTAAAAGGGCCAGGCATGTTTTAAATTCAATACAAAGAAAGATTTGATGGAAATGTAGTAAAACATTAGGAAAATTAAAGAATTACAAGAACATGAGAAATAACATAACTCACAACATGAACCTATTAGCAAACAACATAAATAACAAACAATTTATTAGCTAGATTGTTCGATGAAACAATAATATGAACCCAAAATCTACAAGCTAAAAGGGCAGGTTTTAAATTCCAAATTCAGAAACATATAATATAAAGAAAGATTTTATGGGAATGCACTATTAGGAAAACTTTGAAAGAAAAGAAGGCTTATTTTGTCTTTACTTGTCCCACGTTGGTTTCAAAACCAACTTTTTCCTTCCTTTTAAGGTCCAACATTTCCTACAAAGCTTGAAGTATTAGGGAGGGGAAATAAAGGGGAACCACGTACATTGCCATAGCTACCCACTCGGTTCGCATGAGTGCAAGATCGTTGCCTTCTGTCAAAGCATTCTAAAAGTCAGATTCACATCCTACATTTTTCTTGTGTTAACCCATCGAGAGCATAGATTATCCAGTCCTATAAATGCTTTTTAGGCCTTGTTTTAATTAACACAATACAAAAGTTCTTTATATCCTTTCCAAATCCTTTATATTTCAGCCTACAACAATTATGTACATTACAGCAAACTCGTACATATGACATTGTTTCACTTTGAATGCTCAACATGCATGTAAAATTTATAAGCTCAATGGGTTAACCCGTTAAAACATGAAACCTAACAATCAACCCGTTATGATCCTCGAGACATGTTAAAGCTAAACACTAACCAATTATTTTCGTGTCGGGTCGTGTCAATAATTGCTAGGTAGTAAAAACAGAGTAGGCAACTTACAATTTCTTCCCTTCAAACACTACTCCATAGACGAAATTGATAGCAAAAATGGCAGAATTTTGTGTTTCAAATTTAACAAATCCAAAACATTTGCTCTTTCCATTTTCATCATTGACTACTTTGCAGGACAGTATTATGCCATATTTGCTAAACATGCTCTCTAATTTTTTTTTTTTTTTTTTGAGAACAGAAAGATATATTAATTCAAATCAAAAGTAAGAGCATTACAAATGATAGTGGGAGGGGTTGAGAACCACTCCATACGATCAGATATAGAAACAGACTACTTAGCTAACAAATGAGCTGCCTGATTCGCAGATCGCCTAGAGAACGATAAACTAATATGAGCAAACGTGCTCATTAAGTTTTTAATATCAGCTAAAATTAAATGAAAAGAGGAGTCACCCAAGGTTGACTTGAGACCTTGCACAACTAAAAGAGAGTTAGTCTCAACATTGATATTGTCAAAGTTGTTGGATTTAAGCCAACTGAGTGATTCTCTAATCGCTACTGCCTCAGCTTCCTTAGCATTATAAATTCCTCTCCAGCGGAGTCCACGTGCTGCTACAAATTGACCATTATTATTCCTCAAGACACACCCAAACCCCATGTTTCCAGTATGCTTATCGATTGCTGCATCAACATTCAACTTTAGAAATCCTTCCTGAGGTTTAGTCCATTTGACAGGCTCAGTAATATCTTTCTTCACCTCAACATGGTCCTTAGTAACCACGTCTGTCCAATCTTTGTAGTAGGTCCGAGCACTTCAGACTGTGGCTTCTACATAATCAAGAGCTAAACATCTCTCTAATTGAGCACGGGTGATAGAAGGAGCAAGGTTCTTGACAAAAATATTCTCAATCCCAGGTTTTCTTAGTATTGATTCCTTTTGCCACCACATAATCCTCATCGACTTTCCACTCAAGGGAAAGTTATTTCTCCTGCAAAAACGATTTTTTTCCTCCATCCCCATTTTGCAGGAGAAATAACTTTCAAAAACAACCCCCTTCCCATTTGTTAAAAACCAATCCATTGAGTTTTACTATTCCAAAAATTTGCCAAAATCTACAATTGGGGAAGGCCTAGTAGGGTTTTTTTGTGATTTTTGATGAGTTTTTGTAAGTATGATTAGGAAAGAGAAAATGGGAGGGAAGGAAAAAAATTAAAACAAATCTATTTAAAAAAAAAAAAAAAAAAAAAAAAGGGTAAAGCTGTCAGATCACAGATGCGCCTGCATGGGTGCTGTTGTGCGCGAAACACGCACAACACCTCTCTTTTCTTCGATTTTGATGCTGCCAAACACTATTCCAAAAACTTGAATTTGCAGGACATTTTTTTCACTCTCTCTCCTCCTCTCTCTCCTGCCATGTTAGCACTTTTCCTGCCATAAACCAAATAAAATCACC
Source organism: Ipomoea triloba (assembly GCF_003576645.1). Taxonomy (NCBI): domain Eukaryota; kingdom Viridiplantae; phylum Streptophyta; class Magnoliopsida; order Solanales; family Convolvulaceae; genus Ipomoea; species Ipomoea triloba. Next base: position 22,738,841 of record NC_044928.1, read on the forward strand.
TGATAGGGGTGCTCTAAGCGAAGTTTACATATCAATTTACACTCAATTTCTTTAAAGTAGACAGTAAAATAACATCTCTTTATCATCTCCAACTCTTACATCTTCTGTGAATAATAGCAACTTAACTCTTACTCTTACAAACTGAATTGGCCTTAGTTGAATCGTGCATACATGGCTGCTCTGATAATAGTCAATTCCATCAGTGTCCCAGTCTTTCAAATATGGAAGGATAGTAATTCATCTCTGTCACTTGTCACTAGTTCATTAGGCGCACTTGTTCAAGTTGGAGACCAGATTGAGGTAAATTCTCCATTTCTGGTATATGAAAAGACTGAACTTCAGGTATACTTTGTTTAAATTCTTCTAGTTAAACTAAACAATAAAGAAGCACAGTTGCATTCAACAAATTGACATAAAGAAGTGACAAATACATAAAATCTATGTTGAGGAAACAGTGCGGTTAACAACGGTATGTAATGCACATACAAAAAGCACACACTTTGGCACTTGTTTATTGTTCATTTTGGACTCATTTTAGAGTATAGTGTGTTTTAATGTTTAAACTCCTTACTATTGGTTTGAATCACAGCCTTATGTTTGCTTTGAATTGGTTTTTTGCATTAGCAGGCATGTTAATTTGGACCATTTCGAGATGAAAGGATAATGCAAGGATACCCCTTCAGTGACTCCCGAAGCTTAAAGTTGAAGCAATTGCACTCAGGCATTGCCCAATGTGTCAAGCTACACTCCAGCACATCAAGAAACTTCAGAGGGAGGTATTTGAGAAGCATTTCACTAGACTTTTTTAGCCTACGCGGAAATTGCACTCAAAGCCCTCCTTGCTCCATCTATTTAAGCATTATGTCTCGAAGAAAGGCTTGAGCCTTTTCTAGAGTTTTCTCTTTCCTTCCTCTTTTCATCATTTATTCCTTGTATTCCTTCAAATTATTTGTGTTTCTATTTCTAAAGACACGGGTGGCTATATCTATTTTGGGATTAGGGTTTAACTTGCCTAGTCATATGCATGAATGTTATGTTTTGGTGCAAAGGAAGTTGAACATAATTCAAGAACATTCATGAATGCACCTAATTTGTCTATCACAGAAGTGGGTAGAGAAATTAGGGAGGTTTTGTGGATTGCTTGAGCTCTATTTGGTTTGTGTGCATTGTAGACTGTGGAAGTAAGATTACTTGTACAACTATGTATTTGGGTGACTATGGAAATGGCCTCAAACACCATACTGCAATCCCCCACAATCTATGAAACCAAATCACATTTCTAGTTTTCTACCATAGAGTAGGCACTTGGCAAATAGGCAACTAATTCTAAGTCCCAATCATTCCTCTCTTATTTTCACTCACTTTTTATTTGTTTGTGCATCAAGCTCTTAAATAATAGATTTCCCATAAGCTACTGATGAGCATTCACCAAATAAACCAGTCCAATAAGAAAACAGATGTAACAGAATTAGAGCTTAAATTTTTAGAAAATCAGAACATTAAACCTTAGACATCATCTTACCTCCCATTCTCCACTATCAGCTCCAGAAGTCACTTGTAATTAATCCGGCTTTTCTCTGTTACACTCATTGCCCACCTTTCCATATCCTCCTTCACTTCCCATATCTTGCTCTCCCTTTCCCAATTCCATATCTTTCTGAAATTTGATAATGTACCAGCTTCACTGTTTATGTTCACAAGTGCTTGCTAAAACACCCAAAAAGGAAGGAAAATAGTTAAAAAGTGTAAAGCAAAGTTCATTCAGATAGTAAATTCAGTTTATAAATAAACATGCCTTGCAAATATTTTTAGATTTATCAATGGCATCTAATCTTAGCGTTTTTGCTATCCTTACACAATTGATTCAAAGCTGGGGATAAACTGACTAGAATTTAGTAATATAAAGAAATAGAAGGAAGTAAAGGGCTCCCCTTTTGCAATTCCATCAAGTCATGTCAGATATAACTCCCTCATTTTGCTGGGTTTTTTTTTTGGGTCATAACCTGTTTGGTCAATTTTAATTTAACTATCATCACTAATCAAATTCGAAAAATAAATAAATAAAGATTAACAATGGTGTCTTGGAACATTATGCTAACCCTTAAAATAAAGAACAGTTTTTACTGCTATCTGTTTGTACCAATAGTTCCTATGGATCACATTTTTCCCATACAAGTTCATACAATAAAACAGAACTTCCTTTGACCCAACTTATTGGCCACTACATTGATTTCTTTGCTAATTTCACCAAAACTTGACTTCACCTTTGCTGTTGAAACATTTTAAACTTTCAAAAGAAAATTTATATATATTAATAAACAAATAAAAATTAAAACAGTCAAAATATCAAAAGTTCAAAAGAAATTCAAATTTTTTGTAAAAATGGGATGGAGGGATAATTAAATTGTCATCAAGTTGGCATATACCATGATAAGAACGTTAAACAGTCTTTGAGCACAAAATCATCAAGCAGCATAAGTTTCAGATAGGTTCACACTAAACATATGAACTTTATCTACTGTAAACAACATAGCAAACAGAGAGTCCGTAGAAATATGTTAGCAGGATAAGAAAGTAATTTTGAATTTACCACTTTATGAGAAGGCAGGGGAACAACAAATGCTTCTGAATAATCATGACTTTCAGAATTCAATTCTAGGGATTGCTTCACAACCATAAGGGCTAGCTTAACATCAAGAAATCCAACGTCCACCATCCTTCTTAAAACTCTAGCCTGGAAGATCTTTCCCCTTAAGATGGTGGAAAACAATCTATTAGGTTATGCAGATATGTATCAAATATAACTCTAGAAGATAATTGAAAAGAGAGAAGACAGAGAGCTCAAAACCTGCTAGAATCCCTGAATGGGGAACGAATCTCAGGTCCTGGTATCATTGCTGCAAGCATAGCACATTCACCCAAGCTAAGAATAGATATATGCTTCCCGAAGTAAAAATTTGATGCAGACTGAACACCATAAATGCCATGTCCCCAGTATATCTGCAATTTACCATGATCCCATTTAGACTGGAAAGAGATATCCCAAAAGGAAGCTCTGGTCCAGAAATGCCTAATAAATTTAGTCAACTCTGATAAGTTAAGGATAGAACAGAAGGCTTTACTACAAAGAGAAAAGTTACAATCAAGGAAAGAAGTAGAGTTGCAACTCCTGTGCTTTTATGTACAAGAAACACTGTGATTTGTCAAATTCAATATCAACAACCCAGATAGTGATGCAAACTATAATATTAATATGCAGTACAGTGTAATGCAAACCCACATAATAGAAAATAATTCTTAAGTGCACAAAATGCAAAGCATGGAATAATACACGAACGCACACCTCTCTATCTTCTTTTCTTTCTTCTTTATTTTATTTTATTTTATTTTAATTACCTGAAACATTTATATCTTCAGAGATTTCTTCTAAAAATAAAATTGTGCCCATCAAAACAGTCTGAAAGATACACCATAATGCTAATCTTATGATGCTTGGAATCTCTACCCTCTATACAAAATGTATATATCTTCATTTGGAATAAAACACAAAGCTATCAAGCTCCATGGTTCAAAGAGAAACTTGATTCATGGGTCACAGAATTTAGAGAGTAAATCAGTACAAATATGCTTGACCTTACATAAATAAGAGCTCAAGATTGTGAGTTTTGAAATTGTCCTCTCAACTGCCAGAGCCAGCACCATCTCAACAATTTTCCTCAAGAATGTACGTTCATTCCTCAGCAAGGTGTTTCGGACAAGCTGCATTTAAAATATTGGATAATACATGAGTTAAAATTAAAAGTTCACAGAATGATGAGAAGGATCCTACAATTTGATAACAAAAATGAAGATATTAAAGGAATTTGATTATTTATTCTAAAAAAAGCCAAAGTGAAAAGCTTCTCAAAGTACTTTTCAAAATCAACTTTTTAGACCAAATCGCTAATGTAAAAAACCATTTACAAAGCCGCTAATACATTAGTTATTAAGTCAAAAGGCTAAAAAAAAAAAAAAAAAAAAAAAAAAAAAAAAAAAAAAAAAAAGATCTCTTTCTTCAAGTCGTTTACCTAATACCGAACAAGCCATTGTGGAACAATGGCCGAGATGAATATAGCGATAAAGCAAGTAAGCAACTAATAAACACTGAGAAATGGAGTTCAACTATAAAGCTAACAATTAGTCCCCTTTGGTGGTTTTTGCCCTCTGAAATTACAAGTAAAATAGAAAACCGGGGACTTGGAATTTGGAAAACAGGTTGAACAATCTTAAACTAACCCACTGAGACAAAACATCAAACAAGTCATATGCATTACTCCGCGTACCTGTTGGGTTATAGTGCTGCCACCACCGCGAGCCGAGAACGACAAAACTGCTCGAGCCACGCCAATAGGGTCGACGCCAAAATGGCTAAAGAAGCGGCGGTCCTCATACGCGACGACGGCCCGCACCAAATCCTGGGGGCAATGGACCATCACCTCGGAACGGGCTCGTTGGGAGAAGGCAATGAGCTGAGCCCATCTGTCGGGAAAGTCAGGGAGGAGGACGCCAGAGACGAGGCGGAGAGAAAGAAGGGCGAAGGAGAAAGCGAGAAGAATGAGAGTGGCGAGAGACGAATGGGTTTTGCGAGAAATGGCGTGGTCGTCGGAGGGGCAGTGGGAGAAGTGAAGCTGAAAATGTGGAGCTTTGGGAGGGGAATGAGTCGCTGAAGAAGGGAATATGGTGATTGTAGTGAAGGATGCACGAAGGATCTGTGGTGGCGCCACCAGATTGCGGTTGGGTTTTGGTGTCAGCAGGGTTTGACCAAAGGGGAAAGCGAAAGACGCCATCTGAGCCTCTAAGGACAGCAGATCAAATCAGGACAGCTCGGTTTGCTACATCAAACATGAAGACTGACTCCTAGGCTTCTGGTTCAAGTTATGTAATTTATTCCGAGGATGTAATATAACTTATTGGAAGGGATGTGAAATATACACCTGTTTGATAAATGAATGTTAGTTTATTGATTCAAAAGGTATAACTAATTGATAACATTAGTTGATTCACTTGATTGTATAAAGGTATTTGTTAAATTAGCAAATAAGCCTAATGATATTTTGGAGTTAAAAAAATTGATTAACCAAACACTTATATTGATTTTTTAACCAAGTCATTGTTAATAGTGTTCAAAGCTAAAATTGGCTGACACACTAACTATAATATTCTCTTCTCTTAGTTTTTATAATGTTTCTGAAGTTCAAACTCGTAGTTAATTAATTTTAAAATCATTTATTTTAATATTTTATCATTGTTTTATTTATTTATTTTAATTTTTAAAATTAAGATACATAAAAAAAAATAGGTTAACGTTATTAAAGTAAATTAATCATTATAATATTAAAAAAAAAATAGCTCTTCAACCAAACAGATACCTCAATTTTAAACCAAATACAAAAATCTAACATTCTAGTAATATAGCATTCCCAACAGTCTAACATTCTCTAAAGTAATCTAACATTTCCAACAATTCTACGAGGGTCTTGCTTGGAACTCAAAAAATAAAAAGGCTCAATTTGGGGCATTTCCACTTTATGCATAATCTCTATAATGTTGTTGTCGAATTTTGAACATTGATCTTATATCATAAACTAGTTTTTCACGCGCATTGCGCGAATGACATAATGCTTAATGTTTATTATTAAATATAAGTATTTTAAAGTATATCAATGCAAGATTATATAGGAGATGTTCATGCATATGTAATTGAATTTTAAATTTGTTTATTTAAATCGGTAATTCAAAATTTATTTATGCAAGATAATATATGATATACTGATTATAATTGTCACTGAAATAAATGTTTGCAATTCTGTAAAAATGCTAATCTAAATACTTAGTCTACAGATGATAGTATAAAGTGGAGTGAGTGTAGTGGTGGTAACTGGCCCCATCACTCCACAGACCACTTTGGATTGGCCCATAATTACTAATCATTTATAATACAAATCAGGACTATATTGGAAAAATGTAATGGTTAATATTTATGATTAAAAATTTATATATGGAAAAAATTATAATACTTATGAAAAGTTCGATCTATCTCACGAATAACGGAATAAAGATGCATAAGATGGTAAGAGATTTTGTCATTTATTTTAATATTTTTTTTGAAATGAAGAGATTTTGTTTAAACGAAGATAAGTATATATTTCAATTTTCACATATATAGCCATTTCGAGAGTAATTGACAAAATCTTACAGAAAATTTTGAAAAATTAACTGAAATAACGCCACTTGTTTTTTTTTTTTTTTTTTGAATACGAAATAACGCCACTGTTAAACAAAAGTAATGCTCACTCAAATACAAGTATCGAGAAAGAAAGACAAAATAATACTGTGATAATAAACGCCATTGTAAAATCTGGTACGGCTTTTAAATATTGTGTTGTTGTGGTGTAGTGGTTATCACGTCAGTCTTACACACTGAAGGTCCCTAGTTTGATCTTGGGCAGCAACATTTATAATTCTATTTGACTTGATAAGTGGGGGTAGGGGTATAAACCAAACGGCTACTTAATTTAGAGAAACCGAGCGGTTCGGTAAAAATCGTTTGTTTTTTTTAATAAATAATTGAAACTGGAATTTCAAAATTTCAATTGGAATTCAAATTCCACTTTGAAGTTTACTAGAATTCGTTCCACTTTGAACCAACCGTTCGTTTTTTTTTTTTAATAAATAATTGAAACTGGAATTTCAAAATTTCAATTGGAATTCAAATTCCACTTTGAAGTTTACTAGAATTCGTTCCACTTTGAACCGATCAGTACTTTATTTAGAGAAACTGAACAATTCGGTAAAAACCGTTCGTTTTTTTAAATATATATACGGAGTAATAAATAATTGAAGCTGGAATTTCAAATTTTCAATTGGAATTCAAATTCCACTTTGAAGTTTACTTGATATTGTTCCACTTTGAAGTTTACTAGAATTCGTTCCAGTTTAAATGGAATGGAATTCTAGTTTAACTGGAATGTCCATTCTAGTTTAAACTGAAGCGAATTTCAGTTTCTTCTGTTACAAGGCCATGCGTTTGAAATATTTTTATGAATATTTCAAAACTATTGTTTAATAATTATCGTTTTTCAAATATTAACTGTGTAGATGTATGATTCTTCATCTTGTTATCAACAAAACACTCTAAATGACACTTTGGATTTTTCATCTTGTTATCAACAAGATATTTCTTTACAATTTGGATTGCTATATTATTTTTGTGTTTGAATTGTTTTGTTCTTATGTAATATTTATATTTTAGACTTTGGATCATGCGAATATGTATTGTTTGGTAGTGTGTCGTTTGAAAAATTAGTAAATGTTAAAAATTGAACATCATAAACTGATCCGAAATAATTCCGAATCGAAACCGAACTTTATTGTAAAACTAAATGGTATCATTTTTTGTACTACAAAAATACCGAAACTGAAAAAACCGAACCGAATTTCAAAGTGTAAACCCTAAGTGGGGGTCCATTTCATTTTCTTTTACTCCGTAAAAAAAGTCAGGGGAAACACAAAAGTAATGCTCACTCAAATACAAGTATCGAAAAAGAAAGACATATAATACTGTCATAACATATTTGATACGGCTATTGAACATTGTGTTGCTGTGGTGTAGTGGTTATCACGTCAGTCTTACACACTGAAGGTCCCCAGTTCGATCCTGGGCAGCAACATTTTATAATTCTATTTGAGTTGATAAGTGGGGGTCTATTTCATTTTCTTTTACTCCGTAAAAAATTCAGGGAAAACACAAAGAATCTGCGTTTGCCGGGAGTCGAACCCGGGTCTATTGCTTGGAAGGCAATTATCCTAACCGTTGGACTACAAACGCTGAACTGTTGTTGAATTGATTCTAAATATATAACAACGTCATATACAAAAGATTGTAACAAAATATTTAGGCGTTTAATGTTTATTTATTTTTCCATATAATCTAATTACATCCATTTGATGGAACATAATATGGCATCTTCTTAACTATAATATAGCAAAATCACCAAAGACCTTGTGGTCAAGTGGCACCTAGTGTCCTGATTAATACTCTCACATGGATGATGGAAGTGAATTTAAACCTCAGTGAAGTTAATTGTTGACTCGTTGTGCTTCAGTAAGTTGAGAAAGTGAAAGTAGTTATGAACATATACTATATTGTAACAGAGTCAGTAGTACTCAAAAAAATAATATAGCAAAATCTTTTTTGATGAAAAGTTCCCGCCCAAAGAAAAGAGAAAAAGCAATCGTTTTGATTTAGGAAAAATATTTAATGAATGTTCTTAAATATGGAAATGGTTGGCCGAAATGGTTCATGTGGCTGAAATAATTAATAATCTGCAATTAAATATGATAATGTTTAATTAGCCGCTTTGTGTGTGAGTTTGGTATGACTAGAAGTGAAGTTGATCATTCTATTTTTTATCATCATTCTAATAAAAATGCATATACCTTGTAGTGTATGTGGTCTCAATTAAAAGAATATCTCTTCAGTCGGTTCCCGACCAAAGAGGTAAGCTAAAGTGTTTTCTCGGAATTGAAATGGCCCAGTCTAGTAGTGGTATAGTCATTTCTCAAAGAAAGTATGCCTTGAATATTTTAGAAGAAACTGGTATGTTGGATTGTAGACTTATGGATAATCCAATGGATCCGAATGTTAAATTTCTATTAGGACAAGGAGAGTCATTGCCTGACCGAGAATGACACAGGAGATTAAGTGGAAAATTAAATTATCTCACAATCACACAACTAGATATCTCTTTTGTAGTTAGTGTATTGAGTCAGTTTCTTGAGAACCCTTGTGATACTCATTGGGATGCTATTGTTCGGGTTCTAAGGTATATCAAGAAGCACCGGGGCAAAGTTTACTATATGAAGATAAAGAGCATGCTCAAGGTTGTTGGGTATTCTGATACAGATTGGGCCGTTGTCCGTTTGACATGCGCTCTATTTCGTGTTATTGTGTACTCATTAGTGGTAATCTTATGTCTTGGAAAAGTAAAAAGTAGGATGTGGTTGCCAAGTCTAATGCTGAAGACCCTTGCCAGTTGCCACATGTGAGCTCATGTGGTTGAAGCACCTATTTTAAGAGTTGCAATGTGGCAATGTTGCTCAAATGACACTGATATGTGACAACCAAGAAGCTCCGCACATCGCCTCAAATCCAGTTTATCATGAGAGGACCAAACACATCGAGGTTGATTGTCACTTCATCAGAGAGAAGATCGTGTTAGGCTGTAACTAAACTAGCTTTGTCAATTCTGCAGATCAGTTAGCTGATATCCTAACAAAGTCCTCCTAGAGTTAGGTATATTTGTAATAAGTTTGGAGCATATGATTTATACTCTCCAACTTGAGGGGAGTGTTGAAACCCTAGGCTCTTTTAAGAATGGGTCTATTAGGTTAATAGTTAATTCTTATATAAATAGTACATATCTATACAATTCTTTACAGTGAATACTGAATACAATAAATCCTTTTTATTCTTTCCAATCATCTATTCTACCACGATGCTTTTCTAAACCACTATCATCATTAATGCTCTCATCATACTCCCCATTGTTCCTGTCACAATCCTCTTTACTACCATGTAAATATGCTTCATCCTCACCAATAGCTTTCCTAATTGTCCAAACCTCTACTTCGGTAGGTATAACAATATAATTTTCCAAGCAAAAAGTTTCAAAATCATCTACTAACTCCACTAAACCTATGCTAGTCATTGTAAAAAAAAAAAAAACTAATGGGATCATCCTTACTATATCCTAATTCTTGGTACTTTTCTTGCAAGGTAATGAATCCTCATTCATCTACCTCCATATTTTGAAATATGTCTACTTTCTCTGCAACATATTTTGGGCACAAGCTTTGTTCTATCTGACCTCCATGCCTTATTTTTAATATGAAATAATAAGAACCTAGTTACAATACAATAACATAAAATATTAATTTACTTATGCTAACCAACAATCATAGTAGAAAGTCTATTTCAAATTAATAGTACAAATATTCATTAGAATAATGCTCAACAAAGTTAGAATTCACATTGTATAATAATATTAATTACTAGACCTCATATGCTATACAAATATGCATTACTAGACCTCTTATGTGACTATAGCAAAGCACATTATCAAACACTACAACAAAGTACATATGTTACCACTAACAGAGCATGTGACTACAACAAAGCAAATTATTAAACAAAATTAAAAGCACATGACCCCCATTTGATAAGCAAACAACAGAACAAATGCTAAGTGATCCCCATATGTTGTATATTGCATATGGCATACAAATGCACAAGCAAAACAGTTCCTATTTCATACGCCAATTACAACACACATTAAATAAATAAAGAAATAGAGAAATTTGTAGGCAAATGGGGAAATGGTCCCCATTCAAAATAGAATACAATATATTACATCTTCACACTTTGAGCACTGTAGGAAAATATAAATACATGTTATGCTTCTACCATTAGTTGCAACGATATCCATGAGTCTCTTCTAGTTGTAGTGATTTCAAATGCTTCGAAATTCACGGTTAGGGTTGTTAGTAAATAAAGGTTTCCATAGTTGCAATTGTTTATTTTGCCCAAATATTTGGACATTTTGATAAATGAATTCGATATGGTGAAAGAACAAGCGTGAAATGTAATGAAATTACTTCTTTACCCTTACCCTCATCGTAGGCTTGAATTGATGCCTAAAGTTGCTCGAGGACCAAAATGGGTAAAAAATAATTGATAGTTAAAGGATGTAATTAACCAAATCAAAATAACTAAGGGTGTGTTTAGAAATTAGGAAAATGACTTATAGGAAATGAGTCATTTTTCATAAAACATTTTCATTTCTCGTGTTTAGTTGCATTCCAGAAAATTATCTTTGTGTGTTTGGTTCATTTTCTGGAAAACAAGTAGAATTGTATAATTAAAATTTTAATTGTTGTTAACTAAAAAATTGTTGACAACAGCTATGTTTTGCCCAACTATTTTTTTTCCAAATAACAAACATAATATTAATAAAAAAAGTATTGATTTTCGACGGAAACCAATATGGTTTTGATAGAAACCAGTACAAATTAGATTGATTTTGTCGAAAACAAGTCTAGTTTTTACTTGTTTCCGACGGTCTGGTTTGTGCTAGTTTCCATCGAAAACCAGTCTGATTTCGTCAAAAATCAGTCAAGATAGAAAGTGGAGGATGGTAGAAGAAGGGCAAGGAAGCATTCTCGAAAGAAGCCAGGAAGAAGAAGAAGTTGAATCCAGAAAATGACTTCCCTAAAAAGAAAAGGGAAGTCATTTTCCAGAAAAATCAAGCTATTTTTCCTTTGATCGGAAATCATTTTCCATTGACTCCAATTTCCACCACTTTTCAAACATAGAAAATTTAAAAATTTTGAGTTTCCAAACGCATCCTAAAATCAAAATGGTGAAATTTTGTGCTCAGATGACATGTAGTGATTCTCTCATATGGAAGGTCATGATATCGAGTCTCAGTGGAGGCGATGACATTAACTCTTGCGCTTCAACAAATTGAGAAAGTATAGATGAACAGATACTACAATGTAATAGAGTCAGTTGTATTAAAAAACATAGTCGAGCGACTATTTTGGTAGTTTCGTAATGAATTAATATCACTTTTGATCCCCCGACTTTTGAGTTTTATTAATTTTGGTGCACAACTTTAAATTTTTTTTCAATTTTAGTGTCTAACTTTGTTATTTTTATCAGTTTTGATATTTCCGACCAAATTGACAGTGAAATGTTGCCGGATTTTATATTCTAAGGGCAAAATCATTATCATCAAAGAAAGATCTTCAATATCTAAACAAAATCACTGTAAAATCATATTTATAAGTGTTTGATTGGTGCAAATAATGGGTAAGACAGACAGAATCTAGACATAGATCTATAAGATTTATAGCATCAACGATTGACAAACCCTTCTTTTTCTCTTAAAATGATTTTTATTTTGTTTAGATATTAAAGATCTTTCTTTGGGATGATGAGTAATGAGTTTGCCCTTAAAATACAAAATTCGACAACATTTTGCTGTCAATTTGATTGGAAAGACTAAAATTGATAAAAATAACAAAATTAAGCACTAAAATTGAAAATTTTAAAGTTGTGTACCAAAATTGATAAAACTCGAAAGTAAAGGAACCAAAAGTAATATTAATTCTTTCTTAGTAAATTTAGAGTAAAGTAACAATAAAAATGTTCCTTTTTGTTGGCTATATACATTCATTTGTCTGAACTGTAGACCTCCCCGCAGTCTCGCTGCTCAGAATCTCTCGTTTCGCAGTGGGAGGATCTCTCAGGTAAGACCCGAACCCTCACCGCCCCGACAAAAACAACCTATCCTCTCTCTGTCTATCTATGTATATATGTGTGCATATTTGTTGGTCGTGGAGCTGATCTAGTTTTTCTGGAAAGCTAGGGTTTTGGTTCGACATGGCCTCGAAGCGAATTCTGAAAGAGCTCAAGGATCTCCAGAAAGATCCTCCTACCTCTTGCAGTGCTGGTATGTGTGATTCCAATTAATTGATTGTCTCTTTGTGACAAATTTAATCTTTAATCTTTTTTTTTTTCTGAGTTCTCAACTTCATTTGCGTAATTTACTGCAATATATTTTGATGCCACTATCTGAACTGTTGGTGAGTGTAAAATCAGAGCTTTCATTCTGAGGTGTAATTTAGCCTTGGTACTGTCTGTTTATTAAAAAAAAAGAAGGTAATTGTTCCCTGTACTTGCAAGTTGGGCTTGGTGTAGTGAAGCTTGAAGTTCTAACCCATTAACCTGAGATTGCATTCAGATCCTAAGGGCTGGGGCCTTGGTGTGACCTTTTTTCTCTTTGCAGTTGTCTTCTCCTCGGACTACCTCCGTAATGATCTGATTTGTAAAAGAAATAATAGAAAGTTGGATGATAAATGCTTCTGAAAACTGCTCAAAGGAGAAGTCTAATTCCAATTGCTATTGATCTTTGATCTATCACCAAACTGATTTTCAGTTTATGCAATTGGGCTATAGAAAAGTTCCATTCCTAGGTCTTCTCTAGTGATTGGATTTTATCATTCATAAGTTTTCTTAATTCTATAGGTTATATCATTGAGTCGTTTGTTTACTTTCTAGTTTACATCTGTATGTAGGAGTGTAGGACTCCTAATGCTTCTGAAATTAAAGGGCATATAGAACTATAGAAGTGTGAAAAAACAAAGAGAAAGGGAACTGGATGATAATGCTTGTTAATGAATTATGGTTATATCATTGAGTCGTTTGTTTACTTTCTAGTTTACATCTGTATGTAGGAGTGTAGGACTCCTAATGCTTCTGAAATTAAAGGCATATAGAACTATAGAAATGTGAAAAAACAAAGAGAAAGGGAACTGGATGATAATGCTTGTTAATGAATTATGCTACTTATATTTTTGCTTAAGTATATTCTCAAGATTCTGGCTTTCACTTTCTGTTTTTAAACTTGATGTAATGGATGCACAGTTGACTTCTTTCAAGAGTACCACTAGCAAAGACCATCTTGGGCCTGAGTGTTGTAAAAATTTCTGAATTTGTGCTTTGTATTTTTTTAATACTCAGACTTTCAGTAATATTATATGTTAATGTACACAAAGAAATCAATTTTTACATAGCACTAAAAAGTAAAAACACATGCAAACTTGTGAACATACCTACCCTGCAGAAATCTCACTTGACACTTGAAGGGAACACCCACTGCCCTCATAAAGTGTTGACATATCATCCTAGGAGCACAGATCTGTCACTTATATTTTTTTGGATGCATTTGCTTGAAACTTTGTATGGTCTTCATTCCAAAACATATACTTCATTTTTTTGCTCCTGATGTAAACATTAGGCCCAGTTGCTGAAGATATGTTTCACTGGCAAGCAACAATAATGGGTCCACCTGACAGTCCTTATTCAGGCGGAGTATTTCTTGTTACCATTCATTTCCCACCTGATTATCCATTCAAGCCACCTAAGGTAACCCATCATCAATAGCTTTAATGCAGTCATGGTTATTGCATGAGGTGATTACTGATACATGTGCATAAGTTTGTTTCCTAATGTTTTGATATTTCTACATTTGTGATGCCCAAAAATGCTACATTATAACCATATTCTTTACAGTTTACATCTTTCCTTTCCAAGTTGGATGCCAATGCTAAGATAAACCTTTTTCCATATAAAAGTAGATTCTCATTTCCTTGGCATTGGTTAGCTGGGACATGCTTGGATTAAACTCTGGATGCTAATTACTCAAAGGATTATACAACTGCTTTACCATGAGCGGTTAGAGATTGTTAGATCTTTCTATTTCATTCATTTCTCTCAATTGGTGATTGAACCAGTTGACTGTAAGTAGTCTGTAGTATACTAAACTTTTACTGAGTGATGCCTCTAAGTGGTTGCAGTCAATTGAGAAGGTATGAGTTCAACGATTACGGGACAGTTCTGAAGATTGATTATTACCTTTAGGCTATTACCAGTATAAGTGGTTCTTGTGAACATCTTGAAGCTAGGAAATGTGCTCACTGCTCAGAGAGTGGATGCTTAGGTTATACTCAATTGCAATCTGCATAAAAGGAAAACAGAATGTTTCCCATTATTTTCAAGGCACATACCTAGAAGCACAACACCTATGATCATTGTTGTAAAACCTGGCTTAGGTACTAGGTGCCTCTATGCCGGAACAAAATAGGCGATGATTGCCATTTTAGTTGGCCGGGACTGTGTACTTGGGCCCTTTTTTAAGGGTCGCTTCGCTCAAAATGATGTAGTTCTGAGCGAAACAACCTTAAAATCGTTTGGACATGGCTGCATAGTAGCGAATTGAAAATCACAAAACCAAATTGCAAAATCAAACCTACTAGCCATTTTCCCCTCACCACTTCCACTGGCCAACCTATCGAGACGCTGGCAATGCCATCAACAGCAAATCACTGCTCACCAGTTGCTGCTCATCTATCGCCGTTTGCACATTACCTCTTGATATTGCCACCGCAGTTCACTGCTTGGCAGTTCGGCTTTTATTTTGGAATATTAAAATGTTACGTTTAAAGTTAAAATCCTATGGCTATAAATGGCATTGGGCCTATTTGGCAATTTGGCTTTTACTTTGGCAATTGGACCTTTTTTTAAAAAGGTACTTAGGTGCCTAGGCACCCATCAACTGCCCAATGGGTGCCTAGTGGTTTTCACAACATTGCCTATGGTTTACTCAGTATTGAACTTTGACCCTTGATAACACAATTATTCTCTCTTTTGGGTAAAATTATTAGACTCCTGGAGTCCTGGTGTACCCATGTTGGATGTTAGCATTCTGAGTCTTAGTTTAAGAGGAAAAAAAAACTGTTCATTATGTCTTCTTACCTTCCAGCTTTCCTTTTTACGCATTCTGGCACTTAATTATTGTTCTGCAACATTTTACTTGTTTACTTCTTTATATGTTTCTTTTGAATAGATTTCTAATTTTTTTTTTTCTGGCCTTTTTTGCTTTATGCCTTCTGTGATATTTGGTGAATATTGCAGGTTGCTTTTAGGACAAAGGTTTTTCACCCAAATATCAACAGCAATGGGAGCATCTGTCTTGACATTTTGAAGGAACAGTGGAGTCCAGCACTTACAATCTCCAAGGTTTTTGATTATCCTACTAATATTACTTTCTATGAAAATTGATATATTGAAGGAAAAAAAAATCATGATGAAATTAATAGACTAAGCAGGTCAAAATATGAAGTGGGATATATTAATGCCAAACACAGGTTTAAAGATGGATTCAGTATGCTTATTTGCATCTTCTTTCCCTTTCAGGTGCTACTCTCTATTTGCTCTCTGTTAACAGACCCCAACCCCGATGATCCTCTGGTGCCAGAGATCGCTCACATGTACAAGACGGACAGAAGCAAGTATGAGACAACTGCCCGGAGCTGGACCCAGAAGTATGCCATGGGTTAGTTTCTAGCTTGTGAGAGAGGAGAGCTCCTTCCCCTCGTGACTTTGTTCACTATATACAACTTATGAAAATGAAGTGTATGTGTTCCATATAGATAATTGAACATGAGGGGAAAGGTTGAATCTGCCCCTATTGAAAACTCTGCTTTAAGTTTGTAATGCAAATTCTGTTTTTTCAACTTGACTCGGTATTTTTTTACTAAAACCTCACCGAACGATTAAAATCAATTATCATTTTTTACAAGAAAGGTCATGTTCTTATTTCATCTTGCCCTTATATATATCAATTGTTATACAGTAAACTATTGGTCATCAAATGAAACTGTAATAAAATTCAAATGATATTTTAATGTTGACTTATTCAATAATGTATATTGCTAAATAAAATTGTAGTATAATTAATATGATAATTTAATGTTAATATACCTGGTCCCTATTGTTGTTTTTCTACTATTCCTTCTTGTATTGCTCATTTGATTTAATGAAAGTTCGTATTTCCTTTTCAAAAAAAAAAAAAAAAAATATCTCAACATCATTATTACTATAATTAAATTAGTGTTTATAGAAAACAACCGGTCAATTTACTTAATTACACAACTTCGGAGTGTTAAAGGGGGTTAAAAATCAAATATATTTTCATATGATCTATTTAACCCTCATTCCTCCTACACAGTATGAAACAGATTGCATTAAATTAGGAAGTAGAAAACACATCCCACATGCAGAAAAAGAAAGATTATTGAGGATGTTTGTGTGCATTATTTAACAACTCAGCAACATAAAACACAAGGTGGGGTAAGATTAAATGAAACATCTTACTCTAGTAATTATAAAAGGTTTAAGAGGACTGAGGAGGACACCCCCAAATTTTAAAAACCATTTGGGTGGTAGTCAGTCCATTAAAAACGCAAAAATAATGAACATTATGCAGGCAGCAGCCATGGCAGGGTAGGTATGGAAGTGGTCTTCCAACAAAAACGAGGACCAATTTCCAATGGTGGCTTATCATTAAAACACCCAACAAACCACCAACACCTTTTCCTTATCCATCAGGTGCACATTATAATACCAACATTCACCTTACTACTTCCCTCCCATGGATTCACAACACATACCTAGTAGTAGTTTACACATTCCACTCAACCGGGTCCTTATTATGTACGATGGATTTTCCATCCCCCATCTTCACCTGAAATATGAGCTGATATACAACCTTGCCCCTATATCAATGGGCCCGTCCTCTCCACCAACCGCATGAAGAACAACAGGAATTGTTGAAAGCAGTTGTATGGTGAGAGGGAAAACAGCAGGTTCAAGGGTCCTACACTTTCCTGGATCATCATCTAATTTGCTGTTGTCTTCTTCATCATCCAAATTCAAGTCACATGGACTAACTATGAATGCAACATCTTCAAGGGTCCTACACTTTCCTGGGCTACCCCTCCGGTTTAAGTGCTTACTTGTACACATACTCAACACCAGGGCGGATGAAGTATCAAGCCATTCAACTGTGAGATCATCAACTTCATCATAATAGATTCGCCGTTCAATCTGAAAATGTTTGAAACCAGACACAACATTTCATCTTCACATAGAATGAATAATTGGTAACCACACAGTGGAACTGTAGGGATTGCTCAATTATAGAGGAAAAAAAAAAAGATTTTAAGGAAGAAAACTTACTGCAAGCCTATTTATATATATTGACATGAACCTGGGCCCCAAACCAAGAACTCTGGCTTCCGAGAAAAATAACTACATAAAAACAGAGTAAACAATCAAAGCAGGGCAGATACAAGGGAAAATAGATAACCCAACTCCTTTCAAGTAGATTTCTACTCTACTTACAAATTGAACTTATTAAACTATAAAACATGGACAAGAGCAATAGAGAAGAGTATTAGATATGTTGAGAGTAACAGAAAGAAGATGAGATATATTTGAAGAATGCAAAGCTTTTTTGCTCTCCTGTATTGGACTTTATGGCACTTTGGAAACCAATATATCAATGTTAGAATAAAATTAAATTATGTTTTGAAGTGTTGTTATGTCCATAAGATACCTGTGCTACAAAATATCATTTAGTATATACATAGCATGATTTCCATCAAAAAGGATGCAGGATAGGTATAGTATCAAAATCAATAGCAGTATGGCATCCTGTTTGTGTGTATTCAAATGATGCATTAATAGTCTGAAGACTAAAGTAAGGAGACCTCAAGGGAAGAGAGCATGGTTGTACCCTCAACATTCATAAATATCTTGACCAATATTTTCCAATCAATCCAAAAAGGATTTAACATACCTCATTCCTTTTCAATAAAGCCCATGTGTAGAGTTTTTCAGTAGAATCCTTCACATGCCTGCTGGCCAGCTTCCTTCCATTGCAATGTGCAACAACATCTACAAGTGTTTCTGCGCTTGGAACCTTGTGCCTCAATGCTGCAGCAGACAGTAACTCCCTAGCTTCAGATGATTCTATATCATCCCCATCTACAGCTGTGCCAGTAAAGCACCTGCTGTTTGCAAGATTATCCCCATTTTGGAATGACTCTTTGCACTTAATATACATCTCCTCAGCTTCTATAGTCGCAGCCAATGTTCGATGTACTACAATATCAGGATATCGGCGTAATGGAGATGTGAAGTGTGTGTAAAGGGGAATAGCAAGAGCATAATGTCCCCATTCAGTATCATTTACATCTCCACTACAGAAGTACGTGGCTAACTGCATGGGTCTTGCAGCATAAGACATAAGGATGTCAAACAACACAGAATCATTCTTCAGTTCTTGCCTAATAAGCTCCAATGAATGGTGAAATTGGCCAGAGGAAGAAGAATCCAACTTCAAACCATGCTTTTTACAGAAGGACTCAAATTCCCTGAGTTTGCGTATGTTGGGCTCAGGATGATTACGCAATAGAGCACTAGAAGGATAAGCTCTACTTATTACTTCTGCTACTGTCCTGTTTGCAAGAAGCATAAACTCCTCAATCAACAAGTTTGAATCTTTCTGTTGATAGAACAGACTATCATAGGGAACCCCATCTTCATCAAATAGGAAAGCTATCTTAGGACTATTAAGTGACAGAGCACCATCACTAAACCTGTTCTTCTTCAAGGTCTTTGAGATTTCATAAAGGATTTTCACAGATTTGATTACATCAGACCAATCAAAATGGCCATATAACTGTGGCCATGATGACTTCTTTGCAACATCAGCAGTTGGAACATCAAATTTATCATTAATTATATCTTGAGCATGCTCATATGAAAGCTTGCAGCAAGATTGAATTATAGTGCGACCAATCCAGCGGTCAAGAACTTCCCCAGCAAGATTGATGTCCCAAAATATAGAAAAAGCTAGTCTGTCCACCCCAGGGTTAAGTGATCCAAGATTCTCAGAGAGCAACGGTGGCAGCATTGGCAATTTACTCTGCAGTAAATACACACTTGTTGATCGATTCTGGGCAATGGTATCTAAGGGTGTATCTGGCAGAACAAAGTATGAGGCATCGGCTATGTGGACACCAACTCTAAAAGTGCCATTAGGCAACTTCTCAACAGAAAGGGCATCATCAAGATCAGTAGCAGTAGCAGGGTCAATAGTAAAGACGCACAAATTTCTGATGTCGCGTCTTCTCTCAAACTCCTTTCTTGGAACCTCCCAAGAAATATTTGGAAGGCATGACAAGGTTTCTGGAGAAAATTCAGAAACATCAACAGCATTTTCAAACAAAATTGCAGCAATATGTGTCTCTATTTTTCCACCTCTTCCAAAAGCATAAATTATTTGAGCTTCTGGAATACAGCTTTCTTCACCCCAGTCAACAATTCTTGCACCTACAAGGTCTGTGCCAACAGTTGCATCACCAGCTAGAAGCCTTTTCTTGATAACATCTGGCAGGCTTTTTACAGGAACCATCATTTTTGAAAATCTTGGATCAGTTGGCGTTAACAGTAGATATTCATAATTTAAAACAGAAGATGAATGTTTGTTCTTTTTTGAGTCCTTTTTGTTGATTTCTCTATTCCGCATCCACTTCTTAATACTAAGAAAACCAACAATTTTGTCCCTGCGAGGAGAAGCTTCATGAATGGCCACAACCCTACCTGTTGGCCGTTTAGATGGAAACGAATCCACAGTTATGGATAGCTTCTCTGCTGCAGTCAGAAACTCTCCCTTCCCATTTACACAACCAGCTTCTATGGGATCTGGCATTGAGAAACAATGTCCATTAGCATTAACATTATTTATTTGTAATATCTTTTCAGGATAAAGACTTTCACCCTTATAATTGTCATTTTTGCAACAGCCTCCATTTTCTAAAGGGGGATCTTGATTCTGACTAGTGATGTACCCATAATCAGAATCAACCTTCATTTTCCCTTTGACATTCTCTATGAAAGTTTCAGAAGTCTCAGACTCCAAGATAACTTCATCTGCAGAAGCAGAATCTTCCACTGTCCCGCTAGAGAAGCCTTTCATTTTAATCCAAAGCGATGGAGGATCAACTTCAATTGCAACAATATCTCCTTCAACCTACAAAAACATTCAAATGGAATATGCACAAGACTGAACTGCTGAAATATGTAGTGCACAGTACCAAAGTGAAAACCAACATCAGGCAAACAAAGTGATCAATGAAAAAGGAGAAAAGTCCACTTACGGCTCTATTTTGAGCAGCAGTTCCACTGACAAGAACATCTGTTTGCACACCATCAATTTTGCAGTATGCCTAAGTAAAGGATATTATGTGACAATGTTATACATAACAGCCATAGGAAAAAAAAAAGTCACTGCTATATAATAATAATATACCTCAAGTCTATTGTGAGCATTTACACGAAATAAAGCTTTGAATACATCACCTCTCTGCATAAAAAAAGTACCATCAACTATTTTAAGTAAATAATTTATTTTCTGGTTTCCACATCTCAAAGTAAATAAATATCTAAGCACTTTGTAAAACCAACCTCTAGTGCTGTATCAACATCTTCAGTCAACCAGTGTCTAGTAAAACATTTCCTCTGAGCAAATGCATTATCCAGTGTGGACAACATTAGTTCTCCATTTGCATCATTGCAAAGACTGGGCTGTGGGCAAGAGCCTGAAAATACTCTTCCAGCAGCACTTGATGAAATCATCTCCTGTCCTACAAGGCCTTGGTACCCCTTTACTGTTTGTTCATTCAGATGCACAATTGGAAGTGAACTAAAAGCAACATCTGATGCTCTTGGAAATTGGTGTTCTCTAAGCTCTCCATTATTTGAAATGTTATCAACTCCTGAGAAATTCAATCCAATTCTTTAAACTGTTCTCCATTAATTGAAACACTGCTACTCTATATAATATGAGCAATCACAGTTTAACTAGACCTTTAGTCAAACTCAAAGCCCTGTTACCCCACGTGAACGGGGATACACTACCATATTGAAATGACATTAATCCATTCCAAGCAAAAGCATATACATATGCATCAAAAGCTTGGATTAAATTTTGAAGATAAATTGAATTTTTGTCATACTTCCCTAATTTAGTTTAGCCACCCACAAAGATCATATATCTACTGAAAACATTGAGCTAAACTAAAACTTATTATTTAATTTGCTCCATTTTGCTTGTCAGATCAACTCTTCATTGTTTGATCCAAGTTCTTAAAAGTTAAAACATTAAAATTCAACATTCTGTGTTTATTAGAACTTTCAATTTAGTTTTTAAATGCACAAAATTTATTTACCAGATTAAGATAAAAATTAAATGGAAACCGGGTTAAATAAACCCTCACTAACCGAACACTAAGCCGGTGTAGAAGTACAATAGCACAGGAAAAAGGGTTTTCTAATACAAAACCCCAATTAAGAACAATAACCTAGATTGGCATCCAAACACTTGGACAATATGGAAATAAGATGGCACCTGAAAGAAGAGGATAACTCTGCTTGCCACGCCTGGATCGACGCTTCTTCTTCTTATCCTTGTTATCGACAAAGACAGGTTCAACTGTCTGTGATTGACTGTGAATTGACTCAACCAGGACACCCATGTCTCAAGAACAAATCAGAAGAACTCAAGAACCGCAAAAGGGAAATAAAAATTTAAAAAAAAAAACAGTAAAGCAAAAACCCCAAGCAAGAAAAAACCCTATAAGCTTGCGATAGGGGAATCGAGCAGCTTCCGATTTATGAAAAAAATTAAACGGAAGAAACCCGATTTCGAGGGTTCTTAACAAAGAAGAAACGGTAATCCGAGAAACAGAGGGAAGAAATCAAGTATAGAGATTTATATATATAGATATACGGAGTATAAAATACGTGCTGTAAAGAGAGAGAGAGAACGCAAGTATTGTGACTTGTGAGAGAGGAGATTGGGTGAGTGAAAGAGACGTGATTATTGGTCGCCTTGGTCGGCGAAGACAAGGGCGCCGACTATTGATTCCACTGTCCCTTATTGCTACTGCCTTTACTTTCTTTGCAGTTTTTCTCTTCTTTTTAATCTTTTTAAAATTGTTACTTTTTCCTTTTGTGTGAGACATGCTTTCCTTAAGGGGGCGTTTGGTTGGATGCATGGAAAAGATTTTCCATGAAGTGGAGGAAAATGTGTTTTTCCGTTGTTTGGTTGGATGGAAAATGTTTTCCATTAGAACTTGAGTTCCCAAAAGTAAAGGAAAACAAATTCTTAGTTAGAATGTCTATTTTGTTTTCCATGGGGTTTGGGAAGAAAGATTGAGCAAGTAGACTATTTTACCCTCATCAATAATAATATAATGTATTATCACTATTAATTGTTAAGGACATATTAGTCTTTATATTCATAATTCCTTACCATTTCAAATCCAACCAAACAATAGAATTCATATTCCCAGTAATTTCTTTTCCACCAATTAACCAAACAATGGAATCTATTTTCTTAGTAATTCGTTTTCCATGGAATTTGAATTCCATTTCCTTCCAATATTTTCCAGCGAACCAAACGGGCTGCAAATTCTTTTGCTTAGGTTAAGATTTGGAAACTTGGGAATTTGGAAAAATGAAATCCTTTTGTACAATCCCTCCTATTCCTATTTTCACTTTTCCTCTTCACCTTGAATCTCAAAAAATGGATTTGGAGGAGTTAATACCTCCAATGGTCCTTCGAGTATCAGCGATATACCAACAGTGGTCCCTCGTCTTTTAAACGACCAGTAGACGTCCTCCAAGTTTTAAAAATTTACCACCCGTGGTCCTCTGTTAACTTTTCTATCAAAAGTGCGTTAAGTTGGAGGGCAAACTTGTCATTTCACCATTATTTTCTTTGTTCCTTCTACGTTGGTATATCGCTAATACCAAATGCATTCTCTGAACTTCGTTTCTATCTCTGTTAGCTCTCTCTTTATCTCTTCGTCAGGGATACTGTTACAGGAAGCAAGGTGGATGGAGGGCAAACTTTATTTTAATTAAAAATTTTAGTTTACAGTGGCATCCTGGCTCTAGCACATCTTGATACTTGCCAAAACGTTCCTTAATTGCAATAGTGGATTGATCAACTTGGACACAACAGAACAGATTTCCCATCTTCTCCGAGGAAAGAACTGAAACACACAAATGTTAATAGACATGTCTCAGATTCCAAGAGCCAAGTGCATCTCTCTTACAGTAACAATATAAATATGGAACCAAAAGAACTTTCAAACTCATGAATTGACTACAGAACCAAACCAATGATACCAAAATCATACAGATCCAAAATATACCAGT
Source organism: Ipomoea triloba (assembly GCF_003576645.1). Classification (NCBI taxonomy): domain Eukaryota; kingdom Viridiplantae; phylum Streptophyta; class Magnoliopsida; order Solanales; family Convolvulaceae; genus Ipomoea; species Ipomoea triloba. Next base: position 22,762,578 of record NC_044928.1, read on the forward strand.
ACTGATCATACAATCCTGTGAATATATATAACACTCTTTCTAAAACTCCACATAATGATAGCTAAATAGTTATGAATTTCCTCCAATAAAGTCTTTGTTTTTCCCACTAAATCACAAAATAGGCATATCAAGCATAGAGGATTTGATTTTTCTGTCAAATCCCTAAAACTACACACAGTTAAGTATTCACTTAAACAAGACAAAAAGATAGTCTGTATAAATTTATTTTTAAAAAATAAGCAAAAAAACAAAAAAAAAACAAAAGAAAAATCTTCATGAGATGCAGTAGAGCTATTAATTCAGTAGCGTGGTTTCAGAAACCCCAAGTCCCCAATTCAGTTTCACCCCACGATGCTATACCCCCAATCTATAACAGAAAAAGGTTGAATTTTGCATTAAAGAAAAAAAAGAGGAAGTTGCCAAGGTTAAACAAAAAAGCTAGGGTCTTGAAGCCCAAATCGAAATGATAATCACTTTCCATAATTCAGAATTTGAATCCATATGTAAACTATGGTGATAAAATTGGTGATAAGAAACCAAATGATAACCCTCCTATCCACCCCCATTCTTTAGCCAAGTTTGCTAGGCAGCAAGGAACTAGAAACAAGCTTTATATGCATAATATCGTGGATAATATCCCTATGTGACCTCTCTTTCCCCCCGGAAGTGATGGTGCGAGAGAGGGTGGCACAGAGGCGAGCGACGTTGAGTGGGGTGGTGAGTATGGTGACGGCTAATCCACGGCAACGAACAAGCAGCTTGGCAATGTCCACCCTTAAGATTCTCCACGACTACTCCACAGCAACGAACAATACAAAGTGAAGCTGTTGTTGCTACTTAGATTCGAACGCCATTATTTATTATTATTGTTCTTCTTTAGTCTTTGAAGAATCTTCAGTCACCTAAGAACTGATTTTGACTAATCAATGTTTTCACTTGATAAAATGACAAGTTTGCCCTCCAACTTAACGCACTTTTGACAGAAAAGTTAATGAAGGACCACCGGTGGTAACTTTTTAAAACTTAAAGGACATCTACTGGTCGTTTAAAAGACAAGGGACCACTGCTGGTATATCGCTAATACTCGGAGGACCATTGGAGGTATTAACTCGGATTTGGAGTGTTTGAAGGAAAACAAAATGTTTTATGCAAGTATAGATTCTTGATTGCATGTTAACTACATGCCAATCTAATTTAATGGTACATGTAACTCATTATGTTTAATCATGCATTATTTATTAATTTAATAATTTTCACTTTAGGTGGCTAAATTTGTTAGTTTTAACGAGAAATAATTCTAATTATGGGCCTAACTATCCGGGGGACGGGGATGTTGATGGAGAATTTTTTTAATTCTTCACCAAGGACGGGGACGAGGTCGGGGTAGCGAGGATGGGGACGTGGAATATATGTGTGTGTTTTTATTATTTGAAATTGTATTTTTAATATTGATTATTATTAACTGCGAAGTATTTCTTTGTAATTATAACAATATTAATAACAAAATAAAAAAATAATAGTTAAAATAATTAATAATAGAGTTAATTCCAGAAATTGTCTTTCAACTATGAACTTTTACCAATTTTTATCATTGATTTTTAATTTGACCAAAATTATTTTCTTGACTATTGATTTTGTTTCAATTTCGGTCCTTCAGTTGAATCTCAGTTAGGTAGGTGTTAAATCTGATGGCAAGAATGTAAAATCAACTCTTTTGCCATTTTCTTCCTCATTTTTTTCCATAGTTGTTTCTTATCAGATAAAAAAAAAAACTAATTATGCTATCCACATGTTCCGCCTCGTTGCCAAGCCTTCCATTGATGAATAGATATGCTAAACTGCTTATGTGAAATGTTGGGGAAATGCAAGCCATTGGACCATTTATGTGGTTCTCATTATCTTTGTGATTTAGTCTTGATCACAAGTTGGTATAAGTGGCCAAGATTTGTTAGGTGGTATGTGGTATAATCATTTGACATCTACTATTTAAATGAGATATTCTTAAGTTCATACATACAGACAAACATTGTCTGATGTTTCCTTTGCCCTCTTTCCTAATATAAGAATAGTGTGTATGTTCCAATCCATGCTCCGGGTGCACGGAGATGGGGATTGCTATGTTAACCTTCGGGGGCGACGTCGTTGTTGTGAGCTAGCACCAGTTGCAGCGAATTCTCTTCTACGGTAGTGGTTATACCACGACATGGCATTTCATATTTTTCATATTATCAACCTAACGACAAAAGGAGAAATTTTGAATGCGTGCCAACTATTTGTTGTTACAAAAGCTAATCTGCTTATAATAGTGAACGACAAAAGGAGAAATTTTGGAAGCGTGCCAACTATTTGTTGTTACAAAAGCTAAGTATAATGTACATATTCATTTAAGAGTATTAAATAATGCAAGCTAAGTATAATGTACTTATTCATTTAAGAGTATTAAATAATGCATGTAGATTTTTCCATACAAGAGGGGGTTTAATTTAAACTCATAATCTCTCTTAAGGGACAAGAGTGCACGGTCACTCACGCCAACTAAGTTGGTTTATACATGTTTAAACTTTAGTTGCATATAAATATTACATGCGTGGGTAATCACCATATCAATGTGAATAGTAAGAACATATATTTTAGCACGAAAACATCCAACATAATCAAATATCAATACAGATAAAAAATCAAATATATAGTTTGATCACTATGAGAATTATGAGGGTCATATGACTAGTGTTGGTAATCAAATTAATAAGTTCTTTAGACATAATTGTCTATTTATTGTGGGGGTTATGTATGATATGTCTATTAAATCATACATTATATTTATTTATGATTGGTAATTAATAAAAATGAATGACCAAAATTTGTCAAAAATCCTTATTTTTTTTTCAAAACATCAATGTATTATTTATTTGAAGACATTGTACATATTGCAAACATGAGTTAAAATCACATTGATTGACATGAATTTTGACAGACATAGGTATTGCTCAAATATTGTACTGAATGAATATGAGATACATATATAATTATATATTATTGTCACATGTTTTTAAAGACTTGCATCATGTACCAAAATTATTTGTATAACTAAAGATAATAAGCATATATCAAAGGCTTTAATTGCGATTTGTTAGTAGCATGGAAGAGTCATCATTCTTGAATACTCTGGCTAGGAATATGATTTTTAAATAAACCTCGGTTTCACCATTCGACTTGGGAATTTTTAAGAAGTAGAGTTTTGATAATGCAGGCCAGTTGAAGCGACATTTGATCCTCATCTAAAATGAGTTAGACTTTCACACATGCTGTTAAAATTTTAAGCTTTGCAAATATACACTGCTTAAGTGTTGTAATTATAACATGATTTAAAATACCATTTTATAAATAAGTGGGGACTATTTGTTCTTTTGATAATAAATATGAAATTTGTATTGGTTTGCATTATATCAATACTATATATGGGTTATGAAATTTCTCAAGTGAAGAAAAAATGGTGAAGCTGAAATAACTTTGAATGTTAAAGTTATACATGTTGAATTCACCTTGTTGAAATTTATGTGGATAAATTGTTCTCTAATAAATTCAGTTTGAATATATTATTTGGATATGAGATTTATTTCTCTCAAGAACATTATGTGAAATTTGTGATTATGTTGTTAAACTTGAGGTATCATGCAAACAATATTATCTCTTTGACTTATTGGCAATGAGCATTTATACATATGATTTAAAATGTTGATTGAGTCATCTTGGAAGACCTATGATTCTTATTTAAAGGGTAATTATGGTGGTTTGAGGTAATCAAGTTTAATTTGTTGAAATATATTCAGCTATTGAGTATGTATTAATAAGTGCGAGCTACTATAAAGTTTCACAAAGCAAATTTGCAAAACTCAATCTACAAAGGAGTTAATGTTGGAAGGTGACGTGTAGAAGAGATCCTGATGAACAGTGTTAGATAGTTACCAGTTTAAATGACATACATGCAAATTGTCCAAGGGTACATGAAAACAAATTTTATTACAAAGAGGTGGAAAATAAACATATTATAGAACATAGTGATTGAAAGATGAGTGAATTTAAGAAAAAAGTGTGCATTGATGATTACTATGACTTAACTGTATGGTAATCATACAAGGCAATGACTATGACCAAGAAGAAATTAAGGCTAGACTATAAAATAACTTCAATAAAATCTAGAGTTGTTGTATGGAGATCCAAATACAATTTCTATTACCAAGTTATCTAATTTAACATATGAAGTAAAAAAAAAAAAAAAGAGTCAATTCCTTTTTAAGTCCTAGACTTATAGTTTCAAATTAAAGACAATTTTAGTCCCCCACAAAAAAATTGGACAATTTATGGACGGTGAAAATTTTAGTCCTCCGTTCTGTATTTTCGTTTGAGAGGGGGTAATTGTGTCATTTCACGATATCTCCTTCTTGTTGCCTTCTTCTCAATAGTCGCTTACAGTAAACACAAGAGACCACCTAATTGGATTCCAATTGCACAAGTCGACGACCAAATGCGAAGCAAATCCTACTGTTCGAAGACCTAATTCGCAGTGAAGAAAGTGAACCCATTCAATTGAAGCAACAGACTGGTGTCAAAGCAAACCCTAGGCATTTCGAAGACAAAAAAAGACGACAGATTCTAAAAGGCAAATGGAGAAAAATAACTTAGGTACGAAAGCAGTTCCTATATATGTATGCTATTTATGAGTTATCTATGTATTGAGACTTGAGAGCAGTTCCTTGTGCAATTGCTTTAAATAATTGTATGCTATATAGGTCTATGTGCAATTGCTTTAAATAATATGTACTTGTCGTTGGTTGTGGGGTTCTTGTTTCCATGTGCAGTTATTTGGGTCCATGTGTTGGGTTGTTGTTCACTTTTATTTGGGGAGCAGTAGATATATTCATATGGTGTGGACCACATGCATTTGTCTTTCCCACTGGGGAACACAATTTTATGTTGATACACCAAAAAATGTATTCAATTGGACCCTTTTTGTTTGTAATGGAAAAACCACAAAGGAGAGTTTCCAGTTTTGCCTTTTACTGTATATCAAGTGCATTTACTAAAGTTTACTGTGTCCATTTTCACTGCCTTGAAGTTAGTTTAATGTGTTCATTTCACTGTGTTTAAGTTAGTTTTTTTTCCTAATGAAATAGATGGAGGAAACAGTGCTCAGTTTATATTGAAGCTAAGACATGGTGGTAGCCTTAAAGTTAAAGGAATAGGATACGTTGGAGGGGTTAGTGGAAGCTATACTTTGGACATTGATTTGTAGGGGTTATAACATTAAGGGAGACAATATAAGAATTGAGATATATCATGTTAGACACGTTTAAGTATTTCACGCCTACTAGTTCTGGGGATTTATTTGAATTAGTAAATGATAGTGACTGTTGGGCAATTTGTGATATTTGAATGTTTCCTAAGCAGATTGAAGTGTGGGTTGTAGGTGGTGGGTTTGGTGAGGGTGAAGCTACATGTGATGAGTGTGGTGAGGGTGAATCTTCAAAAACTGATGTAGAAGAATTTTTAGATGATTTTGAGTATAGTAATGAAAGTTGTGAAGATGATGACTTAGAATTTGAGGCCAATGTAGACTCAAATGTGGAGTTTGAAGGGACTGAGAAAGGGATTGGTAATGGGAATGGGAGTGGGATTGGGACTGGCATTGTGGTTGGGACTAGGAAATGGAGTGGTAGTAGGAGTGGGAGTGTTCCTAAAAATTCTGTGCCTAGAACAGTTGTGGATGTTGGTTTAAATATGTTTGATGAAGATAGTGACAAAGAAAGTGATGAATAACAGAAGTATAAATGGCCGGTGTTTAGGGCAAACACTGATATGAAATCCCCTAAGTTTTGTGTTGGATTAACATTTGGAGCAAAAGAGGAAGTTAAAGATGCAATCCACAATTATGCATACAACAATGACAAGGAAGCCTATAAGACAATGAGAAAAGCAAAGGCAATTATTGAAGGAGATGCAATGAAATTTTTCAATAAAATTTAGAACTACTACTTGGAGATTGTGAAAACTAACCCAAGGACTACATGCATTGTCAAGCTAACTGATTTGATGTATGAAGAAAAACCTAGATTTCTTAGGATACACTTTTGATGGGAAACTTGCAAGGAGTGATACAAGTTTTGTAGGAAACTAATTGGAGTAGATGGCTGCCATTTGAAAAACAAGTATGGAGGACAACTATTAACTACTGGGTATTGATGGGAATGACAGCATATTTCCATTGGCATATTATGCTATTGTAGAATGAGAAACAAAAGATTCATGGAGTTGGTTAAAGAGTCAACAACGCCTCCACTGATGCTCGATCTCATGACCTCCCATATGGGAGAGTCACTACATGTCATATGAGCACAAGGTGCTTAGCTTGTTCTCATATTTAAAATGGTATAATGATTGGTTTGGATCCACGTTACTAATCAATTAACCATCATAACTCATAATTGTCATAATTGGTCTAAATCTATAGTTAACTTTAGCTAAATGACATCAAATTGAAATAATAAAAACAAATTAGCAACGACAATTTCCGTCGCTACATGTAACGACGGACCATAGCGACGGAAAAATTCGTTGCTATTCCCTTACAAAATTCGTCACTAGATCGTCATGGTAGGAGTCTAGCGACGAAATTGTTGTGGGTGTAGCGACGGAAATTCCGTCGCTAAAGTTAGTGACGGAAATTTCCGTCGTAATTCTCTCGCAAATTTCAGCTTCAAAATCGTCGCCGGAAGAAATATAGCGACGGATTCTTTTAATGTAGCGACGGATATTTTCGTCGCTAAAGTTAGCGACGGAAATAAATTGTGACGCTGAATTCTAGCGACGGATTAAATTGTGACGCTGAATTCTAGCGACGGACAAAATCCGTCGCTAAACAGTTTAGCGACGGATTTCTCCTATTTAGCGACGGAAATTGTCCGTCGCTATTTTCGCGTTTTTTTTGTAGTGATCATTAATCTAAAATTCCATAGTTATCATGTCATCAACAATATCAAACATCTCATTAACACTTTATACACAACTAATTATCATCATCAAGCTTTAATAGTAAATAATAATAATATCATATAATCTAATCATAATTCCATTATTAATCCAATAATCACTCATCATTATCATTATCATAAACTTCCTTTAATTATCTAATCATCAATCCATTAATCAAGGTTTTAAAAGGCTAAGGCATGCCTTGAGGCGTTTTGTAATCTGAGGCGAGGTGTAAGCTTCGAGGTGTAATCCTCAAATTTTACACAGAATATATTAATAAGTTGTAACATGTAAGCAGTATTCATAAGTCTAAAGCAAAGAAGCACATAACAATCCAACATTAAAGTCTCAAGAAAACACACCAAACACAATATAAGTCTAAAGTAAACAAACACATAACAATTCAATATTAAAGTCATAAACAACGAAACACATCATAAATCACGATGAAACTTCATCTGAAGAATCATTGTATTCTCTAGCCTCATTATCCTTATTTCCACTTCCACCATCATGATCATCCCATTCATCTTCATCTTCATCAATTAGCCTCAACTTTTCCTTTTCCTTACTAGCACTAGCACTAGCCTTCTTGCTTGAGGATGCAATTGGTTAAGTTGCTTGTGATGGCTCTACCTCAAAAACATCAACATCAAAGTCATCTACACTTAGGTGGGGATCATCTTCACCATTTTCACCCACAAGCCATTCATCATCCGATGGCAACTCATCAATCAACAAGTTATCTTCCTCATTTGCTAAGGATTTCAACTTCAAGTGTCTATCCTTCAAATTCTTGTTGTATAGAATATAAACCAAAGCATTCATCCTTGTAGTGGTCAACATATTTCTTCTTTTGGTGTGAACTTGATTGAATGCACTCCAATTGCACTCGCATCTAGATGAAGAACAAGTGAGGCATAGCACTTTAACTGCAAACTTTTGAAGCTCGGGAGTCCCATCTCCATATTTTGAGTCCACCATTCAACTAAAAAATAATAATATTAACTATTAAGTATTTGAATTGACTATAATTAAGTAACATTCATATTTAACTATTTAAGTAAGGATTTAAACTCTAACTTATCAGGAGTTCTTTTGTGGACAGTGTTCTTAGCTTGAGTTAACCCAAAAAATCCTTCTCGGCTGTAGAAAGCACTACATTGTAAGTCGGCTTTCTCCATGTCATCTTTATTGAGTATGAGCTTGTCTAAACAATGGAATAAGCTAAGCTTGATCTCTGCATGTGTAGAAAAATCAGGAGAATAATGGCAACGGAGATTTAGATAGTAGGCAGTTGCATGCAAATATCAGTGCATATGAAAATCCTATTTTTCATCAATGATCTCCCCATATCTCCTTGTAATCTTTTTCTTCTCCACCCAAGTTTTTTGCTATCTTTTCTTTAGCCTCATCCATAGCATTATAAAGAAAACCCATAGCAGGCTCTTTGTCTCTATCTACTAGCCTCAACATTTCAACCAATAGTTTTGTGGTCTTGATATCATAAATCAAACTAGGCCAAAAGTTGTTAATCCTTCAACATTATTTTTCTAACTTCCTTCCCATCAGCTTCGCTTGCATAACTTCTGTTTGTCCACTTTTCATAAGTGAACATAACTTCCAAATTCCAATGGTTGCCTCACCTGATAAATGCTTTGCAACGTCAAATATGCAGTGGAAAATCTAGTGGCAACCGACCTAATAAGCTCTATATTCGTGAATTGTCTCATCAAGTTCAAGTTCAAGCTCACTTTCTTTGCCTTGATCAAAGCATTTTTGTGTTGTGACAACTCTCCAATCTTCTCTAGCATTAGATCAAGACAATGTGCAGCACATGGAGTCCAGTATAAATGCTTTCTCTTCTCCATAAGCATTAACCCCGTTGCACGGTAGTTGCTTGCATTATCAGTGATCACTTGAACCACAAGTTCTTCTCCAACTTTCTCAACAACTTTATCAAGCAACCGAAACAACAATTTAGCATCCTTAACATGTTCAGAAGCATCAACATATTTTAGAAAAACTGTGCCACTAGGATTATTAACAAGGAAATTAATTAGACTCCTATGTCTAACATCTTGCCAATCATCAAACATGATTGAAACTCTAGTTAATGGCCATGTACTCTTAATATCATTAACAAATCCTTCGGTTGTCTTAAATTCTTCCTTCAAATCCACGTCCTAAACTCGTACATGCTAGGAGGCTTAAATCCTCGACCATATGCACCAACTGACCGAAACATGCTCACAAATGAAGGATTCCTTACCACATTGAACGGTATTGCATTTTCATAGAAAAACCTCCCAACATCTAAACAAACTTGTTGACGTAATTCCTTTACATTTTGAGGTGGTGTAATAATGGTTGTTTCATCACCACTGGCATTCCCTTTCACCATAAATCTATCCATAGGTCCCCGGATACCTCTATTAGAAATTGAACCACCGGAAGCAACCTTGTCTTAATCCTCACCTTCCCTCCCACTACCAAAATATGAACCAACTTCAACACATTGCTCAAACTCCATTTGTGCTAAATTCTTTCTACTTGCAAATTTTTTTAAAATATCAACATATTCTTGCTTAATTTCTTCGGGTACTTTAGCGCACGATGCAATATTTTTATTTGTCCCGGCAAGATGATGTTTAAACCTTGACACCCCTCATGTTATAACTTTTTGACAAAAATTGCATATGATGACATATTTGTAAGGCTTCTTTATTCCACCTTGATGAACGAATTCAACACAATGCTTTCAAGCCAGATCTTTCCCTACACCACTCCTTGCACTACTCTTATTTGAATGATTCACCATTATTAAAAACAATCAACCTACAAATAATTAATAATAGTTTAATATTTAAACAATTAAACAATTAAACAAATAAACTAATCACTAATGAAAACTAACAAGGAATAACTTTTAAAAAAATTTAAAAAAAAATTGTTCACTGCCCTTTGGCAAATGGCAGTTGCCAAATGGCAGTGTGGTGGCAGCGTGGCACACTACCACTGCCAAACTAGTATTTATATATACACACATACATCATATATCCACAAGCTAAGTAGCTAACAATACATCATAATGTCATAGAAACACACAACAAAATAGAAAAAAAAAAGTAAAAAGAAGTTAAAGAAAGCCGCATACCTAGAGCCTGGAACTACTGGAAGTCGCCGCCGGAGGGTGGAGTCGTGGAGGTCGCCGGAGGGTACAGTCGCCGGTGGGTGGAGCTCGCTCGCGGAAGGTCTTCGCAGACGCTAGTTTGGTTCGCAAACGTTGAGACGCGCAGAGCTGCTGGTTTGGTTCTTTTTATTTTAATGTGTTTAGATTATTATTTTGAACCAAATTAGGGTTGAATATAGTGAATATATTTCCTATTTGGATTGGGTCTTTTTTGACTTGGCTTTAAAAAAAATGGATTGTGAAAGGGGTTGGGTAATGGGCTGAACGCCATAGAATCACGCCTCATATGGCTCAGGCGTACGCTTCTTACGCAGGCGTACGCCTCATGGCCCAGGCCGTGCGCCTCGGACCGAGGCGCGCCTCGTTTGCGCTTTTTTAAACCTTGCCATTAATTAACTTCCATAATTGCTAATAATCACTAATTATCACTTAGCTATAATCATTAACCAAAGTCAATAATTAACCACCATAATAATTATATCATCATCAATCATCATAAAATCAATAACCCAACATTAATCACCATCATTCAATAGTTAAACACCATTATCAATGGTCACCAATCATTAAGCTTAACCACCATCATTATCTTAACATCAACCATAATCATCTTAAATCCATTGTTAACAACGTAGTAGAGTTCATCATCAATCCAATCAAATCATCATCAGTAAATCATATTTATCAATTAACCCATAATCCAACAACATTAACACTAAACTTAATCAAGTCTTTAGCCTTAATTACCTTAATAATCCATTGTTAATCCATCATCATCATCATTCTCTTACCCGTCCAAGCCTAGTCGAATTGCTGTCTTCATCATCCATGCACTGTGCCACCATTGTTACTGCTACCTGAGGAGGACAATCGCCAGAGCAAGAGGAAGGAGAAGCTTCGGCGCTGCAAGTTCGCCGATCACGATCCCGTCATTGTTGTCCACCGCCGAGCTGCTTCGCCACTGATTTTACTACATAGCTCTGCCGGCCCGCTGCTTCATGAGAGAGACGATAAGGAGATGCGAGGGTGCCGCCGCTGACTTGCGCCAATCTACTGGACGAGAAGTAGAGAAGGGGTTGCCGGTCTGCACTGCCATCGCCGCCCTCGCTACGCCACTGCCATCGCCGCTTGGACCGCCTCATCGCTGGTTCCCTTGCTGTCTGCCTGCGCCAGGAGAGAGAAGGGGGAAAAATGGGAGAGTTGAGAGAGCAAGATGGAACACAAGAATATATATATATATATATATATATATATATATATAGAGCCTTGTTCAAATGAGTCTTATGTTTTATATGAGTCCATGTGCACAATTGTTAGCCCTTTAAATAGTGTGATTAGTGGTGTAGATTAAAAGTGGTTTCTTTATTTTTAAAAAATTATTTTAAACCCAGATAATTGGGGGAGTATCTGTGCAGGGGGTAATTTTGAGATTTGGGGTGTGTTTTTGCCGGCTCTTATTGTTATTATTATTTTTATTTTTTTTTCAAAAATTAGGGCTCAAGGGTTGCACAGGTTGGTGAGGTTCTGCTTTACGCGTAGTGTAGTGCGGGATTAAACAGCTCACCGTTGTCGGCTGCTGCTCGTTCGGGAACACCGTCGCCAACCGCTCCACGTTCACGGTTCACCGTCGCCGTTCACTACCATTCGTTCGCCGCCGTTCACGCCATGCCTGTCGCTGCCACTCGCTACCGGCCGCCACCGCCGGATAATCCCACGTCATCCCCGGAGTCGCGATGTCTCGCATTCCGCCATCTCAGTCCTGCCGCCGGCCGGCTCAGGTCGCCCAGCTTGATCGAGGTAATGGTTTTTTTTTAGGCCGTTTCGTTGCTCCGGTAGTGGTCTGGCGGGTTTGGGAGGGGCTTGTTCTTGGTGGCCGATTGGTGTTTGTGTGGGGATTACTATCTTCTGCATTGCTCTGTGTGTTGGGTGGTTGGGGAATGATCATGTGCTTTATCTTTCAGAATGAGTTTAGGTGGTGTTTTAATTCCCTTCCTAACCAGTAAGGAGAGTTTTTTGTTGTTTGTCTGTGTTATATTTACTATGTCTGTGTGGAGCCTAAGTCTTTTTCTACACATCAGATGGAATTTTGAACTGGTTTTCACATACAAAATCTTTTTTTTCATCTTTTACTTGGGAACTGAATGCTGTTTGGGACACCTCTGGCTGTCATTGCATGGATGTAATTTTTATAAAACTAATGAATAGTGACCATGTAGATATGATATATTAACTTATGATTAACTAACGATAAAGTTCTCATATGTAATTCAATGTTGACAGAATATGACATGTGCGGTGAATGTACAGTGATCCTTTCATCATCCAAAGAAGTCCCTCACTCAACCAAAGTGATAATGTGATAATTATTTGATTTAATTACATACATTTGACAAACATTGCGCATTGTATGATTAAATAAATTTGTATCTTGTTTTGCCTTGGTCTTCGAGTGCACCTAGGCTAGATTAAATGTGCGGCCGGGACTCATTAATTGTACACCGGGGTAGATTAATTGTGCACCGGGGGTATTTACCATTACGTAGAGGGCCAAATGCATTCTTGAGAATTCAATTACTATATTGGTTACGTACTGTGCAATCCAGGTGGTATCTGTGTGCAACCAATAACTAGGTACTGATGATTCTAGGAGTCTCTTTGTTTCCCACTGTGCATTCAAGGTGGTTCTTCTGTGCACAGATTATTATTTTTAGTTTTCGATTGTTGGTCTGGTTATATGCTAGGTCAAATCATTTGTTCTTTGACTCTCTACAGCTACCAATATTTGGCTACATCTTTCTATTTGTTCACTCCATACTCACAGTCTCTAATTGTTGGGCTGTGCACCTAGCCCTGATTAGATGTGCCACTGGGCCACATTAACTGTGCACTGCGGGAAGATAAACTGTGCACCGGGGTTATTTACCATTAAAAAGAGGGGCAAATGCATTCCTAAGAATCAATTACTGTTTTGGTTACGTACTTGTCAATCCAGGTGGTTTCTGTGTGCAAGCAATAACTAATTACGATGAATCAGAGGGACTCTTTGGTTCCAACTGTGCAATCAAGGTGGTTCCTGTGTGCACATATTCATAGTTAGACACCCACTGTGCACCCAAGGCTGATGTTCTGTGCCACAGCACAGTAATCACAGTTTCTAATTGTGGGGTTGTCTTCTATTTGTTATGTGGCCGCATTGTTCTGTGTAGTCCTTCTGTGCACCTAGCCCTGATTATATGTGCGACCGGGACACGTTAACTGTGCACTGCGGGTAGATAGACTGTGCACCGGGATTATTTACCATTAATGGTGTGCTACTGTGCAATCCAGGTGGTTTCTGTGTGCAAGCAATAACTAATTACGATGATTTGAGGACACTCTTTGTTTCTAAATGTGCATTCAAGGTGGTGCCTGTTTGCCCACAATAATAGTTTGAGTTTTAGATTGTTGGGTTGGTTATATGTTACGTAAAATCACTTATTCTTTGACTCTCTACACCCACCACCGTTTCGCTGCAGCTATGTATTTGTTCAATTCTTAATTATGTGCCACCTCATTGCTTGCCAAACATGACAAAGTCCACTTCCGATGATTCTCATACTCTCTTTGTTACGCACTGTGCACTAAAGGTTGTTGTTGTGTGCAACATGTTAGTAATTACAGTTTGTATTTCTTGGGTTGTGCTGTATTTGTTGTGTGGCCGCATTGCTGTGTATAGTCTTGTTGTGCACCACGGTTCGATGAACTGTGCAAACAACACACATAATTTATCTACCTCGGTGCCCCCCATAAACTGTGCCCCCCAGTAGATAGACTGTGCACCGCAACGTGTGTGTTCTATACTATTCACTTGATATAAATGACCACTAATGACCACAGGTTCTCAAAAGTTAAAAGTATTCAATCCTTCAAATGCAGGTGCATTCATAGTGGTTTGTTTGTGTAAGCAACAAGTAATTACAGTTTCTGATTGTTGGTCTGTACATTCGTCGTAGCATTAACCCTTGTACTCCCATGTGTTCAGGATCAAAAACACAGAAGACCTTACCCGCTAGTGCTAGCCCGGTAGCCACTTTGCCCATGGGCTCTTGTTCTGGTAATCCACAGGACCCGGCACAGGCGGTCACCTTTCCAAGCATGCATACTCGTGCATTGGGTAAGCTCCTTGTCGACGCCAATCAGCTTTTGACAGCCGGCCAGTGACGAACGGTCATAGCCATGGGGTTTGGAGCGATGCTTACTTTCCAGATCACAGACACCCCATTGCGCCTTGGCTATTGGCTACTCTCAAATTTGGACCTCCAGTCAATGTTGTTGAAGTTGCCGAATGGGCTAGCAATTGAGGTGGATGAGGAAGCTGTGGAGGTAGTGTTGGGGTTGCCACGGGGGACCAAAGTTATCACCGATCGCGCCAAGCACGAGAAAAGTGTCATATTGAATAGTTGGCGTGAATCGTTTGAAAAAGTTGACTACTCGATCACTCCTACAGATGTTGCCCAAAAGTTACAGAAATATCCCGATGGTGGAGAATGCTTTATTCGGAACTACGCCATACTTGTGGTTAGTACTGTTGTGCGATGTATGCAGAATGGTTATGTGTACCAACACGTGCTTCCCAACCTCGACGACACACTAGAAATCGCCAATCTAAATTGGTGTCGATATGTGATCCATTCTCTTATCTCAACTCTAACGGCCTGGAAGGCCGGGGAAACGCAGAGGTTCACTGGCCCCTTGGTGTTTTTAACGGTATTTACCCATGATGCTATATCAAAACCATTTATGCCGCTGAGTGGGTTTTAATCATGTCACCTACGTGTGTTTGATACTAATCACATTGTGTTGTATTCCATTCAGGTACTCTATGTAGATCGTGTTCGGGTTGGTGTATGCACTGTCCCACGCACCCTGCCGTCTTTTGTGGGGTGGGATTCCGAATTATTGAAACAGCGGGAAGAGACGGAGATCACTACGGGGAGGTTTGGTCGTGGACCGATTGTGGAGCTAATGCGTCCGGAAAAAAAGGTAAAAGCATTATTAGTTCGTATTTGGGGTTGAGTATGGGGTGCGTAGTCGTTGGTTGTTTAGTTGTTGTTTTCTATTTGCATATTCAGTTACGTGTGCTTTGTTAACTACATGAAAATTTACTACTATCCAATTTCTCGCGCCTTGTCTCAGGATATCAGGATACGGGTGACCGACAAAGCACGTACGGTCGCTGAAATGACCACCGACAAGTCTGATGATAACACCAAGCTTTGGGGCACTGCTAGATCCCTTCTTGGGATAAACCCTACCCTAGGCGTGCATGCCCATGTGCCACAACCATCTGACTGGACCGACGGGGCCCAACACGATGACGACTTCTACTCCAACCCAGACTTCTTGAAGGCGGTGGAGGAGATAGAGCGTGCGGTTCACGACCGGAATGCCCTCTCGAATGGGGCGTCAGTTACCTTGGGGGTCGATCACGGTGCGGGTTCTTCACATGTGCGCCACAACACCCACAATGTTACTTTGGTTGAGCGTGCATCGGTAAGTATGTTACTTTAAGAGCATATGTTCTACCAATGGTGGGTCAAGTCTGTGTATTCATTACAATATGTGTATTCTGCCTACCAACCTAGCTAATCACTTCTACTAATCGACTGCTCATGCTTATTGTACAGGTAATTAGAACACGGTCCGCAGCCAAAGACTTCAGCGCTCACCCATCTGCACTACCAACATCGGGTGCCACACATAGCCGGACACACCCCCCTGTTCATGATGATTGCGTTACAACCGCCCCACAGGTATTCAACACTGTACGAATGATTACTCTGCAAACAGTTGTTGTATTCAAAATGCTCCTAACGTTCGTTCTGCAGGTCCTTTCATCGGTGATAGAAGTCCCCACATCTGCCACTATGCACCTCACGGGTAGTGCCCCGCTAAGAGCGCCAGAAACACCGCAGGAAGTAAATCATCCCCCAACTCCAGTTCTCACCAAGCGTACACACCATGTTGACCCGGTGGAAGAGATGCAACATGCGGTTCACGACCCGGATGCCTTCTTTGATGTGCCATCATTTAGCTTAGGGTTAACACAGGATGCTGGCAACTCACTCGTGCGCCAGACGACACCCTTTGGTACTTCACAACAGCGTCCCTCGGTAAGTATGTTAGTTTTGCACATTACCCTCTACCGTAGTTGGAACTAACTAGTGTGGGGTTACCCTATACGCAAAAATTGTAGCTCCATTATTGGCCTGTGTTATATTCTTTATGTCGCCCTTTTGCCTTGTGTTATATTCGTCATGTGGCCGTTTTCGTAATGCCTAATATTCATAACAATATGTATTCATAACACCTGTTTAGCATGGATCCACACGTTCGCTAATCTATAACTCATGATTATTACACAGGTAATTACAACACGGTCAGCGGCCAAACACAACGCCTGCAAACCATTTGCACAAACAAGCCCTGGTGATCCACCCAGCCTCACACACCTCTCCGTTCCTGACGATGGGGTAACCACCACCCCACAGGTATTCAAAACTGTATGGATGGATTCGTTGGGAACACCTAGTGTATTCAAGTTGCTACTAACACTCGTTTTGCAAGTCGTAGTGATGGTCCCAAGACCGCCAACGTCAACTACCAGTTATCACACGGGTCATGCACCGCTAAAACCACTAAAACCATTGCGAGAGGGAAAGCATCCTCTTACTCCAGTGGTCACGAAGCTTTCACACCGTGTGGCCCAGGTGGGGGGCCGCCCGACGTGGATTGTACCTGGTCAGACTTATGTGTATCGCTGGGTTGTCGACAACAACAACAGCAGGTAAACGAGTTGCATGTACTTCCCTATTTATACGGTCTGGGTTTTGAAACGCGTTTCACATTGACCAACTACTCTATGATGCAGGGATGAGGAGTTATTCCGCTATAACGACTACAAGGCATCATGGGGGGGTATTGCTACTTTGCAAGAGGGGTCTAAGGTTTCGTATAAAGTAGTGGATGCTTGGGCGTGTGTGCTAAACTACCAAGAGCTTACCAAAGGTGTTGGGGTGCCTAACAGGTTTTTTGCATCCACGAAAATAGCGGTATGTTTTCATGTACTATACATCTCAACTACGAAACCTAACTCTCACATTGCTTAACATAGTTTGTGCACCGCCAACGCAGCTTCAATCAGCGGTTAACCACACAGCTCTTCGGTCCCTCCGCCTGGGGTGGTTCACCAAAAACCTTGAAGCGGACTTTAACAACTCAGCCCATGAAACTTGGCGTGAGATTCAAATCGTAAGTGCCTCAACACATTTGCTACATCGTTGTTAACACCCTCTTGTCTGGAATGGTCCCTAAAATGACAATTGTTTCTTGATGTCACAGTATATTTTCCCAATTCTGAAATTAGGGCATTTCTACATGATTAGTGTGGACACGGTTGCCAAAAAGGTAGACATTATCGATAGCTCATCGGCTGCTAAAAAGAAAGGCGAGATGTATGGCCAAACTCCTGCCCAATTGGTAAGTATAACGTGTACACTTCACCCGCATCGCAACGTGTACCCACGTTTGCTTTCTTCATCACACACGCTTACCAGGTTCGGGTGCGCACATTTTGCAGGTAGATCTACTTTCTACCTTCTTGGATGATAAACTTCTAATCGAAATTGGAGCACAGATCAGGGATATCAAACCCAAAAGAATGCAAATGTCGTGGCGCGTTGCTAAAAACGAAGTAGACTCAGCAATGTACACTATGCGCCACATGGAGTCGTACTGTGGGCAAGGGGTCGCAAACTGGAATGTAGGATTGCAGCGAGGGAACTACAGGCAACTACGTGTTCTGCGCGAGTACTTCATGAGAGAACTCCTGATGAGTGACATCAACATTCACCAGAATAGCAACATCAAGCGTGCGCTTAACTTTGCAAATGGGCTCGCAAGGAACACGCAAATATCGTTTAATTTAACTGTGTTGTGTGTTGCTAAGACAGTGATGTTAGTTTAGTACTATAATAATCCACGGGCGTAGCACCCCGAACAAACATGATACTCTATGTTTCTTATGTGGTACTCTCTAGGCGTGGAGTCAATAGTGGGATACTAGAGTTTTCGTGTTTCAGTATGTTGATTTAATTTAATAACTATGCGTGTGGCAGTAAAACTAGCTGCACCACTCGCTGGGGGAACAGACATCGCGTGTATGTTGATAGCTTTGCCACTGTGGGAAATTCGTACGCATACACTAAATGTAACTGCAGAACGTAGGCCGAAACATGTGTTGCATACCCTGTGTGGGCCCACATCAACAAACTAATACTACCACAACTGTGCAGCGATGCCCCTCTCCCTATGCCCCACGAACAGCGAGTCCCTTGGTCGATTGTTTTTGCTATGCGTAGTTGCCAAACAAATGATTTAAATCATAGCAGATAGTACCACAGAAAAAGGGGGCAAACAAAACAGTAATCGACTGTAACATTAAATTCCAACTCCAAGTACCCACTTCCTAAATACAGATATGGTCTACATCACCGCTCCCATATGTAATTGCATTATAGTCAGCAAACTCACTACCTAGTGCGGCTGAAATTGATGTCGCACAACTAAAACAAATGACTATGCTCACACATAAAGATGTGCATGAGGACCAAACCAAAGGCCAACACCAATAATGTGTTATTAAATAGTGCAGAATCATAATCGCTACTAATTAATTATTTATTAAACCAAAAAAAGAAAAACCCAAATAGCTAGTTGCAGTACTAAAACCAACCCTCTGACTCGGGATTTTTCTCTCGTAGCTCACAGTTGCGACTGTCATGCCCATTTGCCTTTCTGCAAGTAGCGCATGTCCGTCCTCCTTATTTCTTCAAAGCCACTGCAATTTCACGAGCTCCTTTTAAACGCTTCCTGCGACCCTTGTTACGGGCTACCACTGGTGGACGGATGACTACAGGTTCTGCGACCACATTACCACAAAAGTTCTCAATAATTGAACGCTTTCCACGACGCACGGGGGCACTGTTAACATCCACACTCAAAGTCTCTTTTAATGACTGTACTACGTTACCAACAATTACCATCCGGTCACGGTCCTCACCTGCTAGGGCTAGACATGCGTGGAAATCCACCCACAATTTGTGCTGTGGGGCTAGATTGCTGTTTTCGGCATTGTTACCCAGATTAACATCTATGCTTACCGGACGCACACAAGCAGCACGTGTCCACCGTCCGAGCACGTACGTTGAGGGGATCACTTCCATGCCAGCATCTTTCAAAGCAACGAAACCGTGTCTACACAGAAGCCCTACCTTTTCAAACATTTTGCACGTGCACTTGATAGTTACCTCACCACTGTTGTACTCCACCAACGACTCATTACCGCTAACGTCTTGTATAACATACTGGCAAAGCACCCCAGAACGGTTGACGCTCATGACCCGGCAAGAAAAACAAGCGCGACTAATCTCATTTTGAATCTCATAGAACACTTGTATCGTATATATGTCAGCTGCATGACGCTCTATTGCCAATGGTGTAATCATTTGAGGCAGGTTACCTTCACATGTCGCGTTTAGCTTCGCTTGCTCATAACGCTGCTCGTCCATAGCACCGTCATAATGGCATAAAAATTCAACTAAACTAGCGTGCTGGTTGGTGCAAGACCCAAAAACACTATTGATGGCTTCAGATCGAGAAGTGGTTCGCAACAAACCTCCCATACGTACATCCCGGAAAAAAGCTGGGATCCACATTGAGCGCAATTCAAACAGTTCGCTAAACCAAGTATGGTCCAGAAGCCCGAATCGTTCCATAACAGCATGCCACCTTACCTCAAACTCCTCACTTGTTATGCGTTCATCCCATACAACCACATTCAAACTACGTAGGAACTCATGATTCTTGGCTAGTACTGGCCCAGCTTTCTCGGTGACCTTTGTCATTATATGCCACATGCAAAATCTGTGGTGTGTATGCTTCAGAACTCGTGGAACAGCTTTTCTCATAGCAGGGTCTTGGTCTATAACTGTGCATATAGGCTCACGACCCATGGCACGCTTGAAAGTGTCCAACAACCAAACATAGGACGCCTCATCTTCGTTAGCAAGCAACCCAGCACCGAACACAACACATCGCTTGTGGTTGTCAATTCCAGTAAAAGGGACAAACACCAATTTATACCTGCACACATACAGTAATAGTGTTAGACAATAAAACGCAACACTGGGTATGAATAGTATCGTACACAGTGCCAAATGAAAGCTACGATGATAAACAATAAAACTGCACCAATTCTGTAAACGTTTACTAAAAATTACTCACTTGTTAGTGTTATACGTGGCATCAAACGACATAACATCCCCAAATAGAGCATAACTCTCACGTGCAACGCGGTCTGTCCAAAATAACCTACAAAGTTGCTCCTGCGCATCTACGGCGTAGTCGTAGAAAAACTCTCGACAGCGTTCTTGTCTCCCACGGAATTTAGCAATAACCATTTGTGCATCTGCCCCCTTAATTAATGCCAACAAATCTCGTTTCATGTTCCAGAAATCATTACGCGTGGCCCCAATATTCCTAAAATCACCAACGAACTCTCTGTACAACTTGAATGATTTAGAAGGCCCAATGTTCGCTTTAGCACAACTAGCAACAAAGTTCTGGTGGGTAACATCCATGTTACGGTTCCCTCGCATAAAAGGTCGTGATGTTGCGCTGTACAAAGGGTGTGTGTGGCTGATTTCTAACATGTGCACAATGAACCCTCTTGTATTCCCCCGTTTCAGCACAACCCGAGCTAGGCAACCAACCCGATTCGAAGTCCTACGACGCGGTGCAGTGGTTGTTACACCATTACCCCCCCTGATTCGGCACTGGTCACGAACGATTTGTTTAAACCCCTGTCTTGAACACACCAGGTGCCGAATAGTTGTATTACCTGTTCTATCCTTCTTCACCGTGCTACGACGAACATCAAACTCTACTGCTCTAGCATATTCAAAGTAAAACACCTCACCCTGTTCCACTGTACCAAACACCTGGCCGAGGTATGGTGTGATTGAGTCCTCACAGTTTGGAGCCCAGAACTTGGTGTTGTTGGAGGTGTAAGTGACAGTGCATTCAGTTTGGAGGGACATAGCATCCATGATACCTGCAACATCATATTAAACGCATTATAACACCTTACATAACACTTAGGGTCCGACTACAAGGGACCCGCACTGATAAAATGAATTAGTACCACACATCATCCCACAATGGCATTACACAATCTCGAAGGTTCTACAAAAACAAAATTACCACCATTACAGAAATGGAAATGACACCTAAGTGGAAAAAAAAAAAACCAACAACAACAATACCAAACAACCCTCATTGGCTAAGGGGGAATCAACACTAATCACACCCCCTTACTGTCAATGCTGTGGTAGGAAAAACATACAGTTAAAAAAATTAAATAAATATACCAGTACAACCATATTGGAAAA
The DNA here is from genome assembly GCF_003576645.1 of Ipomoea triloba. NCBI lineage: Eukaryota > Viridiplantae > Streptophyta > Magnoliopsida > Solanales > Convolvulaceae > Ipomoea > Ipomoea triloba. The sequence continues at coordinate 22,784,289 of NC_044928.1, forward strand.
CACACTATATATGTGTCGCACCATAGAAAATCATTAACTTGTAACAAGTTACTGTAGCTCAAAAGTTACGAGTTATATGTTTGTATATGTAGATAGATGCACTGGAAAAAGGGATATGATGGTGTTGAAAAATGCACCCGTAATTGAATCAACGTATACCATATTGCTGATTAGCCGTTTTGTAACGTAGTGAATACCATATCAGTTGCAATGCCTATTAACTCACAGTAGGTACGTTGGTATTAATCTCTATGTGCACAGAGTGTCATGTGTCCGTGCACAGTTCTGTTCTACATATCCATATTCATAAACACTCATGATGGTAGTGATACGTCAAACACGAGGTTGTGTATGCATTATCCATATGGAATGGTAAAAACAAAGTCATCTTAGCTGCATTTACTATGGCCCCCTTTTTGTTATTAGTTTAAGGAGGTTATATCAAACTACTATTCGGGCTTCCTAATTTCACTACACGGTAGTTTGAGATTACTCCTAGTACATTGCATACACATTTACTGGTACAACATAGTACTAAAAAGCGAATGATTAACACACACAAACTGTGTGTCGATACCCATTGCACATATATTATGAGGGTAGGCGGGTCACGACCTATAGCACAAAAGAACCACGCCCGTTGCACAGTAGGCTAACACAGACCCAAAGCACAGAAAATAAGACCACCGAGCACAAATGCTCACAAGGCCACCCATGGACAAGACCAGCGGTGGTGATTCTGGGTGTAATGACTTCAGCACACAAAAACACCATACACAGCACAGTTCACATGAGACCAAACGACACCGGACTCATATTGCCGCTAAAGCACTCATACGCCACTACGATGTAATATTGAGGGGACTTAACCACGATTAATAAACGACCAAATCCACTATTTACCACACAAGGGAATTATTAATATGCAGTCAGTAAAATGCGAATTCACCAAACCTTAATGCTCTAATAGTAAACACAAGTAACATGTCTCTAAGGCCGTGGGAACGGTGTTAAGCCTAGCAACGACCACTGCCACAAAAGACATACTATAACAAAACCCACATATTTGTTTCCCATTGGATAGTTGAGTTCATCTATGCAATTTCAAATAAACAAACACCCAACCCCGCCGCCATTCAACTAGTATTCATATGAAATTTAGCATACAATTACTCTTAGATTAACAAAAAGGAATACACCACCCATATATTTGATTCACAATGGGTAGTTGGGTTCATCTATTCAATTTAAAATAAACAACCACCGAACCCCACTGTCATTAAAATATCATTCATTCTTAATTTAGCATGCAAATAGCTTGAAATTAATAAGATGGAATACAGCACCCAGATATTTGTTTCCCACTGGATAGTTGACTTCATCTATGTAATTTTAAATAAACAAACAACCAACCCCCATGGCATTGCACTAGAAATCATATAAAATTTAGCATACAAATATTATGGGATAAACAAAACAGAATACACAAACCTTATATTAGTTTCCCACTGGATAGTTCAACACTGTGAAGTTTGAGGCTCAAATATACTCTTTGCACAATCACATAAGATTAGACTCAAATTGATCACATTCATTGAGGTCCGTAATAAGATTTTATTTAAAATAAGTAATGAATGACAAGCCCAATCCAATCTCACTAGAAAATGAAATGTCGAACTCAAGAAAGGAATGCACGTTTTCAAGGCAACTTAATCCTAATTCATTTGTTGATTTAGAAGCTGTTTCATCATTTTAATATATTATTCTGTAGGCATTCATTATCAATGTGAAATGTGTCAAAATTGATTCGAATAATTCTAAAAATTTAGCCATCTTCTGTCACTTTTATTGTGTTGTGATCATCACTACCAGTATCTAGCACTACTGTTACCCATTAAAATCCAAAAAAAAAAAACCTGGAAAACACCCTCTTCCCCATGGCTGAAAAGACAAGACACTACCATTTTTGCCACTAACCATACTGGCAGCAGCACCATGTGTTTACTTTTTTATTTTTTTGAAAACACCGTGTGTCTACTAATAATGCCACATGGTCCACGTTTATTGGTCGTTGTTGCTCAGTAACACCTCTGGAACTCCATAGGTGTAGGAGTTGATTAATAATGGAGTCTACACAATTCATTGAAACATAGACACCAACATTATAGTGCTTCCTATTCCAATGTAAAAGTGCGGCGACTCCAACCCCAACCCTGGCGGCACAGATACCTCTACCGTTCTACACAGTAGACCGACCACTTGCACTAACCATTGCGCCATAGTAAATTGGAGTCCTAGCTACCCACAACCAACCATTCACACGGTAATAACCCCAAGCCACAACCACCACAAATCCATATGAGACCCAACAACAGACAACAGCACAATACACACCCTGGAAATCACGGAAACTGAAAATTGACCCTAACACTAATCGCCGGAAAAAAGTACCTGTCGCCGGAGAAGCCATCAATGGTAGATGGGGGTCACTGTGCAACGTCTGAATACCGGCCATCGAGAATGAGGTTGAAAGTTCTCTTACTGGGGACTATCAACGTGCAGTATTTCGTAAGTAATTGATTTACAGTTTACTAACCTAATTTAAAATTATAATTTCAGAAATATTAATTGCAAATAGTATCACAGTTACATCCCTACCCTTTTCCCTATATCGGTAAATAAAGCATAATATTAAAACAATTAAATCTTAGCCACAATAATAAATAAAATCAATGGAGCACATATGACCACAAGGACTCATGGGGGGTTTGGACTCATGGGAGTAGAAGCCTATATATATATATATATATATATATATATATATATATATATATAGGGTTTTTTGGGCAATTTTGTAATTATTAAATTTTTGGGTAGAAAATACGGGTTAGAGATTTATACTCAAGAAAAATTATCGGATTGAGGAATTTAAAATGAGTATAGGTTTAAGAATTAAAATCACTTGGGCTTAGTTTTAGCTTGGGTTCAAACTTAGGTTAAAAAAATGATATAAGGATCATAGGTTCGTCTAAGATAGAATTTGGATAATAAATTATGGGTCATAAAACGAATTTTAAATTAAGATTTGTATTCAAGTAATTGTTTTAAAAGTTTTTTTTTTTGGCTAAGATATTTATAATTGAAAATAAATTTTATTTTTGAAAATATTTTATTAAAATAGAAATATTGTTTAAAATATCGGGGTCCTACAGTATAATAATAATAATACTAATAATAATCCTAGGTACTTTTGTCATTTTTTCTCCTTTTTTTTCTTTCCTTTCCCACAATCATTGAATTGGATAACCATTGCAGTTCAACAAAAGAAAGAAATTGTAATTTCGTGGAATTGCAATTTATTCCAAGTGTAATTTACTTTGCCATGGAATAAAGTAGGTTGAGAAAGTAGCTATGAACAGATACTACATTGTAACAATTTATTCCAAGTGTAATTTACTTTGCCATGGAATAAAGTAGGTTGAGAAAGTAGCTATGAACAGATACTACATTGTAACAGAGTCGGTAGTACTAAAAAAAAAAGTATGAAGAATTTAGGAAAGAAATTTCAACTATGGGTGTGTTTGGTAACCCGTAAAATGGCTTCCGAAAAATGTTTTCCAAGTTTTCTGTGTTTGACAATGTCCGAAAAATGTGGTCAACGAAAAATCCAAGGAAAATCAGTTCATTTTTCCGGGAAATGACTTACGGAATTTTTTTCTATATAAGTCATTTTCCGGAATCGCCAGAATAGTTGTTTCGCATGTTTTCGATCAAAACCAAGTCATATCACCCATGACCGTGGACCAAGGAGGTGGAGAAACCGTCGGAAACCTTTGCTACATTTATTTATTTATTTTATTTTTTATGTTTTTATAAATTCTATTTTTTAATAAATACCATTATTTTAATAACTATTATAATTTTTTATATTTTAAATAAAACAATTACAATGTTTAATTATACAATTCTATCCATTTTAAACCAAACACACAATTTTTCATAATACATCCAAACACTAAAAATAAAACTATTTTTTCAAAAAATAATTCATTTTCCAGAAAACATTTTCCTACTCTCCACCCACCATTCAACCAAACCCTCTATTCTGTATTCCAATTATAAATAAAAGGTATAATGATCGATTCGACCGTTGGTTGCGCGTCTCCGGGTCATCTTCGTCGATTCCAATGATGAGATGAAAGCCAAAACGTTCATACTGCTACACCCACAGGCTGCTCTACTAACCATGAAGAAAAGGAACAAATCATACACACCCACTCAGCCCAACACGGTACCTTCTACCCCACCAAGCCCACAGATTCTCCGCGCCACTGCCGCAAAAATCTCCTCCTCCTCTTCTTCATACTCTTCCAAGAAGTCCTTGAGCCTTACCCTCACCACTCAACAAGACACCAATTGGGTGCCCTTAAACCTCGGCAGAGCCGAGCTCTACCTTCCCTTGACCTTCCCCACAGGCCAGACTTTCAGGTGGAAGCAGACGGGCCCACTCCAGTTCACCGGGGTCGTTGGCGGGTCCCACTTGGTCTCCCTGAAGCAATTGGAGAATGGGGATGTCGGTTACCATCTCCACCGCACAGCCAGCGTGGATGATTTTGCCGCTGCTAGGGCCGCCTTGCGTGATTTTCTCAATGTGGGGGTTTCTCTTGGTGAGATTTGGGAGACATTTAAGACCTCCGATCCTAGGTTTGCTGAGTTGGCCGATCATTTGGGAGGGGCCAGAGTGCTCAGGCAGGACCCTCTTGAGTGCCTAATCCAGTTCATTTGCTCCTCTAATAACAATATTAAGAGGATTACATTGATGGTTGATTTCATTTCTTCATTGGGGAATTATTTGGGGACTGTTGAAGGGTTTAAATTTTACGAATTCCCAACCTTGGACCGGCTATCGAGGGTTTCTGACGCTGAGCTCAGGGAGGCTGGTTTTGGTTACAGGTGTTAGCCTATTTATCTAATTTAGTTTATTCTGATAGAGTTTTTTCCACTTTTGGTCCTATGACTTTAGTGTCTCCGTCAATTTAGGTACACGACTTTCATTCCTAACATAAGTAGTGCTTGACTTTAACTTTTTTGCCACTTTTAGTCCTTGACTTTAATTTTTTTGCCACTTTTAGTCTTGACTTTGATTTTTTTTTCTACTTTTAGTCCTTTCGGCCATCTGTGCGACAACTTTTAATCGAAATCAACAAACTGTTGTGCCATTAAGGGTAAATAACGTTTAATGTATTTAGGGATTTATGAATAGGCAATTTTACCCTTAATGGCACAACAATTTGTTGATTCTGATTAAAAGTTATCGCTTAAAAAGCGAAGCAAAATAAGCAAATAACGTTTCTTTTTCCTATTTTTTCTCTGATTTTATTTATAAATATATTTAGGGCTTTATCAAAAGACACTTTTACCCTTAATGACACAATAGTCTGTTGATTCCGATTAAAAGTTGTCGCTTGGATGGTCAAAAGGACTAAAAGTGAAAAACAAATCAAAGTCAAGGACTAAAAGTGAAAAAAAAATCAAAGTCAAGCACTACTTATGTCATGAATGAAAGTCGTGTACCTAAATTGACGGAAACACTAAAGTCATAGGACCAAAATGGAAAAAACTCATTCTGATATTGCTCCCTGATTTACCAATTTGAGATCATGTTACAATATATTGGGTTTTCCCAGTGTTCAATCTCTTAATTTTTGGGAGTGTGAATCTTTTATGGTTCTTTTGGACTGAATGCTGATAGAAAACTTGTTATGATTTTATGGAAGTTTTGTAAAAAGGATGCTCTTCTGACCCTAGCCGGCAAAGTATCCTATGTGGGCTATAGCTGACTAGCTCAAAACAAGAAGTTTGGGATTCGAACTCGTGACGTTGTGGTTAAGTTTGTATCCTTAGCCAACTTCGTTGGGGTTACCCCTTCTTCTAGGTTTCTTGAATATACAAAGCAAGGCCTCTATGTGGGGATTTTGTATACAAATGTTTCATGTTTGAAATGTTGTTTTCCTTTGGTTACAAACTATACCTGAACCTGATAAAGTAAATTGATATACTCATATGCTTGTGCTTTTAGAAGCTGTTTCATATGTCATGAACTGTGTGATGAGAAAGCATACAGATTCTATCTCATGTTCAAAAGTAGTATCATTTACACTGGAATCGATAAAAGACGGGAATTTTGTTTGCCTTCATTCATTAACAACCTTAGACTACCAGAAATCATTGTTTTCTTCTTCCCTTCTCAAGATGATGAAAAGAACTAGTAAGTTACCATCACAATTAAAAGGATTTTTATTTTCCAGTAAAAAAAATAAAGTACATTATCTACAACTATTGCTTCAAAGTTCAGTAGTTATGACTTGAATGTTCATCAATTCTGGAGCATAGGCAGTGTCATTTAGTGATATATTTAGGATACCAACAAAGATTATGTATGGGGTAAACAACTCGTATGCATTTAATGCATTGTTGAGAAGTACAATTGTATTGAGGTGAAATTTGTCCCAAGAGACCAAGGATCAAGTCTCACCAACGGCAGTGTGGGAGCAAACCTCTCAAAATGAGGGGGGCTTTTTGTGCGCTTGGTCAGTTGAGTCACCATGATTTACCCCTCCACAAAATGTCAGGCCGGGGTGTGGGGGCGCTTGGGGTGGGCGATTCCACCTTTTGTCACAAGTACAATTGTATCTATATGGAACAAATAAAGCTGTTTAGAGCACTGTCTCTGCAGCAATATTTCCCCCATATTTAGTTAAAAGGAGCTGATATCATTTTGCAAACTTGACATGTAATTGAATGTTATTAGGTCATATGCATGGACAAGCCAAGGAGCTTCTCTAGTAGATTATTGATTATTCAGTTCTGTATACAACTCAATCAGAGCACATTAACAAACCTATATCGAGTTTAAACTAAAAAAGCAGCCCCATACCTCTAGGCTCTAGCTTGACTCACATAGTCACATAACTAAAAGAAACACAGAACTTTACACATAGAGTTTTTGTTTCTTTGCTTTTATGATTTTTCTTTGACTCTATTTTAAAGATGTTTAGGTTCTCTTAAAATTCAGCATGGTTGCATAACCATATTTTTAACTAGTATACACTTTTTCCTAATGCACTTGTGAAAAATGGACAGGGCAAAATATATAATAGGTACAGTGAAGGCATTACAGTCAAAACCAGGGGGAGGTTATGAATGGCTTGCTTCACTTCGTGAGAGAGATCTTCATGAGGCTGTTGATAGTCTTTGTACTCTGCCTGGTGTTGGTCCCAAGGTTGCAGCCTGTGTTGCTCTCTTCTCTTTGGATCAACACCATGCCATTCCTGTTGATACTCATGTCTGGCAGGTGATATTTCAAGGGCTTTAATGCTCCCCTGTTTCTTGAGAGATTGCTATCTCAGAATTTTATTTTCTGTATTTCATTAAGAAAGTGAAATGTATACACTTTGACTCTTCACGATACTTGAGATACTGTCAATCTAGAGACGGTTTTTTACTTTTTAGTAAATAAGTATGATGGGACAAATGCAGAAGCTGGAGAAATTTGGTTATGCGTTTATGGTTGTTAATGTTAGATATTAAATGATTCTTGTCTGCATGTGGCAAGGAGAACCATCTCCTGCCAATTTAGGATTGTCTTTGGTGGTAAACATGACACCAAAACTTAAAGCTTTGGGGAACAATTCTGAACTTGAGATAATTATATTGGAAAACAGATACTACGCTCAAGAGAAATCTTGTAAAACTCTGCTGTTTCCATGTAAAATTAGTTTTTTTTTTTTTCATTTTTTTTTAAATTTAAAATGTATTTTTTATCAACTCTTGCTGCTCTTTAGGAAAAAAAGAAATGAAATGAAAAAAGAAAGCTGCTTTGTCCTTTTGAAGAAGGGGCAAGTAAATTGACACCAATGAAGTAAATACTGTTTGCAGTAAATTACTTCTTAGCTGTGTGCGCGCCTGTATGTATGGTATGCCTGTGCCAAGTAATGTCTTGTCCTGTTTTGTTTGTAGATTGCAACTAGGTACCTCATCCCTGAGCTGGCAGGAACCAGTTTGACACCTAAACTTTGCACTCGCGTGGCAGATGCCTTTGTGAACAAATATGGAAAATATGCTGGCTGGGCCCAAACTCTTCTTTTCATTGCGGAACTTCCAACACAAAAAGCAGTCTTGCCATCATCACTTCAAAACACCAAAGGAGAAAAACATTTTGAAAAGAAAAGAAAAATGGGTGGAAACCAAAAAATACTAAATGAATGATAAGATTTGCACTGTTCTTTTCCATATTATTCAGCATTGATCCATTGTAACCGAGCAAGGTGTCTATTGCTCGAACTTATGATTCATATCATAAGTAGAAATGGGTTCCAGGAGATTGGAACAGAGAATCTTGGGATTTGGGAAACTGTCAAGTGTCAATGGAGAATGGTCATTTTGTGCTAAAGGAGTTTCTAGTAATGCTTTTGGTCTTTCAGTTCCTCCATGGTTTTCAACTGGTAACTTGCTGTTTTTTTTTTTTTTTTGTTTTTGCCAGGGGGGAGGGGGAGAGGGGTGGGTGAGCGGGCTCGCTTTTTGTTTTGTTTCAAATACATCTTCATACTAAAGTTAGCTTGTAGTATTAATGTGCTACCGTTTATATATTTTTTCTGAGAGGAGATGCTGTAGGCAGGTTTATTTATTGGTTATTTCCTTTTTTTAAAGGATTTTTTTGGGGGGGTTATTTCCTTACTGTTTGGTTCAGTTCAGATGTTAACTTCTAGGACTAGTATGCTATATGCAAGACTGCTCTCCCATTCTTGGCACTTATTTTCCCTGTATATGTAGTTTAATGGACATGTATAAAATGGTGATTACAGATTACTTACTATTCCATTACTAATTGTATTGAAAATCAGTGGTCTTAATGCATGGGCAGCATGGAAACATGTGGTTCTTATCAACAAAGAGTGATTATCTCTCTTTTTGAGTGAACTTAAACCTTTTGAGTTTGGCTTTTATTTTATTATCCTTTTAAGTGATATTCATCAATTCTGAATGTTAATAGCACTTCATAAGCTGTTTACTTTTAGCACACTTTGATAAACTCTTTAATCAGTTAAGGAAATTACATTTATGTAATTGTTGGGATCCAAGCTGTAATAAAGCAATTCAAATAACATCACATATGGTGCTGTCCAGTAAAGATGCTTAAATTGAATGGTTGTAAACTAAATATTATACTTCATTACTTTGGACATGTTTGGCAAAGAATATTGACCATGATTATACAAGACCATTTCACTTATTTAAGCCAATAATCCCTGTGTAACTTTGTGCGGATTGTAGATTATTCACAATCCATAATCATGTTCTTTGCCAAGCATGGCCTATATTGTAGCTCCAGTTGCCTCCTTTTTCTATTGCTACAATTATTCTGCTTTGTGATGATAGAATTGCAGTCCCCGAAACTTGTCGTAAAACTTAGCTACTTTTCACATAGGAAGTTATCTGTCCTTTGTAAGCATTATTCCCGCTTGAATTTAAATATTAGGTGCACCAGAAATGGGTAGATAAACTAAAAATTTGAATTGGATGTATATTTGCTATCTTAGGTTTAAGCTATTTACTATGCTGTAGCTTGTATTGATCTTTGAATGAATATATTCAATGGTGCCTCTAGATTATTAGCAATTATGTTATCATTTTGAGAAAAGAATGTTAGAACTTGCTGCCCTTTCACCCACGTTGTACATCAACCAGTAAAAGGTTGCAATAAAATTCTTCAGCAAACATGGCCTGTATGCTAGCTTCAGTTGCCTCCTCTTCCTATTGCTACAGTCTTTCTGCATGGTGATCATAGACTTGTAGTCTCCAAAACTCATTCTAAAGCTTAGGTACTTTTATCACTGGAAGTCATCTGTTCTTTGTAAAAGTTATTCCCACTTGAAAAGTTAATCATTAGGTACAGCTGGAATGGGTCGACAAATTTCAGATTTGAATTGGATATATATTTGCTATCAGAGGATTAAACTATCTAGTATCTATTATGCTGTATCTTCTTTTGAACTTAGAATGAATGTGTTGAATGATGCCTCTAGAATGAATTATCTATTCATTTTGAGCAAAGATTGTTAGAACTTAATGCCCTCTCACCCACATTGCACATCAACCAGTAGAGATTTAGGAATTCCTGGACATGGGTCACCACCAAATCTTTTGTATGATTGTGAGATGGAGCATTTCCTTTTCCCTATGCAAGCCTGTCAAGTGATATGAAAGTTTAGTTCTGTGAATCAATGACCAAGTAGAGGACAGTGTCCATTTTGATTTCAACAGCAATAGTAAAAACATGTAGCATAATGATTTGGTTTTATCAAGTTTATTCTAGGACTTTGATTACAACAGGTTTGCTGAGTTTCAGGAGTTGGTATAGAGTATACTCAGTATAGACTTTGGCTTCACCAATCACCAGTATCAAGAGTCAACCCTTATTCGTATCCTTTGACCAAAATGAAATGCTCTACAACATTTATTTATGTAATTTATCCATTCTGAGAGGAGTGAGAATGGTATTCAGACTATTACTTGCAGGGGATGGATAATTTAAATATTAGGTAGTACAACAACTACACAGATATTCAGATTTTTACTTTGATGTGAAATAACTTGTGAGTGAATAAATCTAATTCTACCACTAATGATAGTTTGAACAAGTTTGAGAAGTAATTGAAACATTGTAACTTGAAAGATTGACCTTATAGGTTTTGCTTTTATTTGTGATCAGGGTTGAGATGTGGTTTTCATAGTATGGCTAAATGGCTGCCTTATTGGTTAGTTCATGTTTATTTGACTTATTGATCCATAAATGGCATAAGTACTTCTATATATCAAAATATATGCTGAAACAGAAAAAGTTAACAGATTTTCTTGCATAAAATATTTTTTATATGCATGCTCTTTGGCAGGCTATATGTGTTGATTTTTCTTGGCAGTGTGGCTATTTTTTGTATTGTAAACTGATGTGAAAGAAAAAATGAACTAAACGCAGAAAGCTAGAGAAAAAAGAACTTACTTCCTCAACAATGGCTCTAGAATTGGATGAATGACAACTCCCAACAGCATAAGCACTGCAGTCACCAAAAGGTCTCCCAAAGCTCGCAAATAAAATTTTAGAAATATTGCGGTTTGGTGGACAATTGAGCTGTACCTTAGGCCTCCTTGCATACCTCTTCCATGGAATCTGAAATGGTGGATTAGAATCCGTCACATGCCCACAGACACTTGTGATTGAGACTGTATCAAGTGTGATGTTACAAGGGTTTCCATGTTCCTCCTCAAATAAAATTAACAGGTTTCCTGTTGGTTTGAGAAATGATCTAGGAACATTGTACCTGGAAATGTACAAATTTAGTTGTTGGCCTTTGAATTTTGGTTAGAATTTATTTAAAAACGACTTATATGAAGTGTTCTTGGAGTAAGTTGACTTGGACTACAACTTACCAAGTTTGAGAAGGTATTCCTGCAAGTGTACGAAATGAGACCCAGTATCGGCCAATACTTTGGCCATTAACCCAAACTTCTCCTTTCCCCATAGAGCCAAGGTTTAAAGCAAGAGGATCATTGCCCTCAGGCTCATCAAAAAAAGTCTGTCAAGTAGTCATCAATGAAATTAGTTCTGATGCGTTTTGTGAAAAAGTTCACATGGTATATCTGCAATAGCTGATTTCAGGATGAAACTTACCCCAATTGGGTGAGTTTTAGAATTGAAGAGATCAAATTAACGGATAAATGAAGTATTCTTAGTTTGTTATGTAGACTGTAGAGCATATTCAAAATGTTGGGTTCAATTTGCTATTTTTTATTTGGGTTAGTGGCATCTTACCAATTTCATTATTTCTTGATGGCAGGCTTAACTTTTATTCTGTAGGTAGAACATTGTGGTGACAAGGGATAAAGGATATAATGCAATGTTTGATGAAAATTGCATTTTTTCATTTTGTAGATGATATGCAGGATAATTCTCTATATTTCTATCTGCTGTGTGTTTTGAACTTAAAACTTTATTAACAAGAAATTTGATTAGATTTTCGGTATAGGTTGCAGATAAACTTTCTTGTTCCACTCCCGTATTGGTATCTGCTGTTTTGTTTTATAGACCAGTCATCCAGAATTGTACTACAATGTCTTAAATTACACTTGAGAGTCAAGTCATTCACTTACCTTATACCATACAAGTGGTTGAGCAGAGCTAAACTCTTTCCACTGAACAACATTTGATCCTTTTGTGGTGTAAATTTGTAACTTCTCTCCCAACAATCCAACCTTTAAAAAATGATGAAGAGCTATGCATGAAAATTGAACATTTAACTCTTTTATTCAATAGTGTACCATATAAATAAACCCTGATAGTGTTAGAAATACGCAGCATTTGTTTGTGATGGCATTGTTAAAAACCCCAACAGGTTCAGATGAAATTCATTCTATCAGGTAATTTTTTGAATAATATGTGACACTAACTTATTATATTTCAGTTTCTATTTGCAATGGTTAAACTCTGTAGTTTAAAAAATTAGCTGAGCAGGGTATGATATGTGAACTAACAGCTACCTGATATCCCCAAGAATTATTAGAAAGATCTTGACTTCCTTCACTTCCTTCAATTGTCACTTTATGGGGTCCAAGAGTGCTATGCTCAAGATATGGTCCTGAATCCTGTAGATTATAAACTGAATGATTTTTCTATGCTTGGTGTTACTGTGTTCTTTTACCTGCTGCTAAAAGTTTGAGAGTTAAATTTTCTATGGTGTTGTTGATTAGTTGTAAATATATTTGAAATACTCATTGTTTCGAATTAATTTTTTTTTTAAAGGAATCTGTTGAACCAACAAGGAAAGGTGAAAGTTTGAGATGAAGTAATTACCGGTAATCCGACCGTTGCACTCAGCAGGGAAATGTTGTTCATTCCCTCATTCAGAGAAACTGTGCTCTCTAGTGTAAAACTTGAGTTCCTAAAAGCTCCATGTGCAGAACCTGAAAACGTGAGAGCAAAATCAGTAGTAATTTTTATTAGATGTTTCTAGGATAGAGGCAATTGCTATGAGAGGTTTTATTATGCTTTTAATATGGCTAGTAAATCTATTTTCAGTATCCAACACAATAAGAGAATATCTACAAAGACCATGTAAGGAAGGCCCCTGAAAGTTGAGCTCAGGTGCTTAGACAATGAGGTTCAAAATTCCCTGTACAAAACTCTACAAAAAATAAGAATACTCTTGATATTCCTTGGTGGATTTGCAATGCCTTTAATACCACTATGGATAGCTTGGGAATTTCAGAATTCCTTTATCAGTTGGGTAAAGTCTCAGTTCCTACCTCAAATTTTATATAGGATGTTTAAATTCTTCTCCACTTAGACAATAAAAATGCTCATACTTCTGCATGAATGAACAAGTAATTTGGAGAAAATTGAGTGGCTATTATATCATTGTGCTACAGTCCAGCAATGCTTACCTACTAGTTCTCCATTAACGAATATATGTAAAACATGTCCTAAAGACTTCACACTGATTGCAGATTTGGGATCTGAGGAATCCTGCTGTAAACTGTCATAGAAATTCAATGTTAGTATATTACAGAGCATGAAAGGTGTAACCTGTGATAGTTTCTCTAGCACTTCCACACATTTTTAGCTGGTGTTCTTTTCCTTAGGATTTTAAATGGATTGGAGTTTTAAAGGTATCTAGTGATATTGAACTGCAAATGGTCTAACTACTGTCTAGAACCAATATAAAATTTTTGTGGAAACCGATGAACAGCAAACCTAAATGACATATTTGCTTATGATGAATAGTGTCTAGAACCAAATATATATATTTTGTGAAAACCTAAGGGAAAGTCTGGGGCTTAGTTTGAAGTCCAGAGGGATCTTTTTAGCATATAAATTCTGTAAGATTTTATGTTTACCTCAATGTGTACCATAGGTAATCAGATACATCTTTAGTGGTATTCATGTGCTCTAGCAATGTGTCTGCTCTTATGGTGGTGTCATCAAATTCAACAACTTGCTCTTTGAATTCTTCCCATTGCCCAGCTGAGTCAAATTTGAGTGCTGGCTGCATTGATCTTGTATTTGATTGTGTATTCACCTGTTGAAAATGGAGAGACGTGAGCCCTTTTGCTCTTAGTCTTTAGCATAAAATGGGAATAGAGAATTTCAGAATTCTCCTGGAAAACATGTCTTTGGTAGTCGTTACTGGCTGCCGGCTGGTGGTCAAATATTCTATCAAGGACAGTGCAAAAGTTGTGAGGGTTTAGGAAATTAAAGGACATGCTCTGCTAGCTAGCACTGAAAAAGAAGGTGGTTAGAGATTTCAACAACTTAGAGAATCGGAACTTGCCTTGGCAGTGTTGAACACTACTGTCTTGCAGTCGGGTAAGATGCTAATAGATTTCCGAGGCAGTTCATATGAAGAATTTTGAAATTGCACCACTGCACTTTGTTTACCATCACTATTTATTAGAAACGCAGCACAAGCTCCTGAATCTCCACGGAACACATAGGCCTGGTTGAATAATTAGGTATTAGGATCTCTCATTTTCGAAGTCAAATAGTGGAGCGGGTTCCAACTTGCCAAAAGATCCATGACTTTGTTCGATCAGTGAAGAAGTGAAGAGTAAAATTTCTTTCATGCTGCATCTTGTTATTATTCCCTTTTTCATTTATATTTTCTTTTCCAAACCTTAAGGAAAAGGGAAAGAAAGTTGGCTGAATAGAAACCAAGAAAAAAGCATTTTTACTTGTTGAGATTGACCCAGTGAAAAGTTGTTGGGAGTGCCCGAAAGAAGGATCTGTGAGCACATTTTGATGGCTGCATGCAACTCCTTTAGATGACCATATTTTGGCTCTCTGAGTAAACCTGCAGGTGGAGATCAGAGTGTGTGTTTTTTACCTGCCCTTTGTATAAAAATGCACATCTTAATCAAATACTAGGATTACTTACCGTATTCATCTAGGGGAGCTTGGTCATAATAACCTGTTATAATAAATGAAGCAGCTGTCCTGCCGAAATTGGTTCCCCCATGATACTGTATGTGTTTAGACCAAGAACAAGTCTGTGTTAATATTTAGCTTTTTATTTGTTCTTTACAATTTTAAATTGTAGTAATAACATATATACAGATTCTATTGGATGATGATGAATCTAATGAGTAATATAGTTTTGTTCAGTTACCATGTAATAGTTGATATAGCTCCCATTCTTCCTGGCAATGAAAAGTGCAACATGGTAAGCTATATCCTCAGCTGATCTGAGAGTTGCATTGGTGCCATATACTTGAATGCTTAGACCAGAAAGAAAGAAAGAAAGAAAGAAAGGACTTATTAATCCAGGTACTTTGATAATAGAGTAAGTTGGTTGTGATTTCTGTGTTTTATATATATGCATATATATATATATATGGCTTACAAGCTTGTCCAGTTCTCTGTCCAAATTGCTGGCTTATTTGGCGAGTTTGGAGCGAAATTGATTTCCCCGCATTTCATCCCATTGCATGCATTAATCTGGTGACAGATAATTTGTGTTTATATACTTCCTAGAGACTGATATGGAAATGGAATGAAGGTGGGAGAGCTCACAACAGGATCGGGAGCGTCATCTTGCTTGCACATGTCCCATGGCACGCCAGTCTCGAGTCCCACTGCCATTTCTGCTGCCCAACGAACATAAGACGGGCCCTTCTCCCCAAACGCCGCCTCTATATTCTGGTATTCGTTCTCAATCTGTAAATTGCGTTTATATTCTCATCACGCAAATAATGGTAGCTTAACCAACACTATTACAGAACTCTTTCAGTTTTCTGGAAATAAAAATCGAGAATTAAAAATGAAAGATCTAACCTGTGACAGTATGATAGGACCTCCTTGAGAAGCATACAGCCCTTCTGACTTCATCATGTTCACTATCTTTGCTGTGTAATTTTGCATGTAGAGCTGGAAGAAGGATGGATTTGATGACACGCTGTTTTTACATTTTCAAGAGGAGCACACTCGAGTCCAGGGATTCATTACCTTAAAGGGTTCGTTATCAGATCGGAAAACAATGCCGGGGACATCATGCAACCAAAACGGGAAGCCCCTGTTACACCACCACAATTTCTATTAAGGTACAAACTCCGTATTTGTACATTTACCGCTTAAACATTAGTTCATCCTATGAATTTCCAAATGTGACTATTTTTGTTACTTGTTCCTTGATTAGATGAAAAGAGAGAAAATAAAAATAAGTCTGCTATCTATTGCTACCAATGATATGCTGTTACATTAGGAAGTAAAGAGTAAAATTGAGAGCACAGATTGTAAAACTCTTAAATAGGTCCACACATAAGCCAGAAGGGGTTAACTAAGTGATGGTTCACTGATCCCTTATGAATGCACAAAATTAAAGTAATATTTCATAGTACATTTGAGAAGAATTGAATCTTTAACTTTATGTCAGTTTGTGTCACCGAATCACAATGTTTTTAGTACAAAGTAATATTCATTGTCACACTTGAAGTTTCAAAAGTTAATGGACTTGTTTAGTAACATAGTTAGCTTATTTTTCAAAAAAAAAAAAAAAAAACATAGTTAGCTTATCTATCAGCCAACCTTATAGCTTATTTGACCACTAATAGTTTGACTTGGTAAAACAATCCATATGAGTGTTTGATTAATTAACTTTTGTAATAACTTATTGTTCCAAAACGCTAAAGTTCAAAAAGCTGGTCAAAGTAGTTTTTTCGATAAGTTTTTTGAGAAAGTCATTTTGCATGTAATCAGCTATCAGTTAACAGTTAATTTACCAAACATCTTTTTACAATTAGTTAATGTTATCCACTAACCCAATCAGGTAACATCTATTTACCAAACACCCCAATGTTATTACATAAATAACCATGACTAACTATAGTGGTTAATTGAATTAATTTTACTTTATATATGGGGTAGAGTGGAGTAGGAGGGGCTTACCTACACCATACATGTGTTACATTCTTCCTCTAAAATTAATTTTTCATTTTCACCCCATGTCAAAGTGGATTTTTCTATCTCTTGTGATATCTCTTTATTAGGTTAATTTGTAATGAAGTTAGTCAGTTCACGGGTATTCAATTATAAAGAGTTTTCATTATTTTTAAGTCTTATAAATAATATTACGGGATTAAATAGGAAATTTGTTACCCATAAGTCCATTCAGCTTCAATATATGGTCCAATACGAAGGCATGCATAAAGACCTTGTGCTTGAATTTCCTTCACGAATCTCACTATATCTTTACTTCCGCTGAAATCATACTGAAAATCAAGAGTGAGACTCATATTTTATTCGCTTCTACAATATAATTTTAAAATTAAAATATTCAATTACACAATGCATTAACATTTATATATTATTATTTTTACCCAAAAAGAATAAATCAAAGTCTTATAATTCAACCAATTTTATATTATAAATTTTAATGCCAATCCCATAGTCTGATTACCATGCATTGTGTGCACTAGATGTCAGACTCGCAATATTTGAACTTTTTTTTTTATTTATAAAAATCTATCTGTGTAAAAATAAAAATAAAAATAATAAAAGAATTAAAAAGAGAGGTGTAAGTTGTACCTGACCAGGTTGAGGCTCGTGAAGGTTCCAAAACGTATATGTCTGTATTACATGCAACCCTCCTTCTTTGGCTTTTCTTATTAGAGAAGGCCACATCTTAAAAAATAAAATAAATAAATAAATAAATGAAAGGTATAGTATTACGCAATAAAAGAGTGCAGATTTTATTTTATTTTTTGTACAGTGTAATACAGCTTGATGTTATACCAAAAAACAATTTTTGGTAGAAGTTACTTCTCTATGTTTATAATACTACTGAGCATATCTCTTCTCTATTATTATTATCAAACAAATTTTTATTTTTATTTTTATTTTTGTGCCTATAAAATGCATTGTCATGATATATCAAAATTGAGAAATATTAATATCAAATTTCTTAAATGCATTTCCGATATTAAACAACATTATATTGAAAGTAATGAATGCAAAAGTTGTGTGAAGATATTTCAATTTTCAAGGATATTTATTTATTAGATGAGACCAAGAGTCACGGAATAAAGCTAGCCACAACTTAGGAAGGGACACACCCAACAATGATAATATGGAAACGCCGGGCATGCTATAATTTTCATAATTAAGACTTACACAAAAACAATTCATTAATGTTAATTAATTATAATTATAATATTAATGTTGCTAGCATTTGTTTAAAATTGTAATTATAAAATTTGCATATGGTATTTTTTTTTTCACATTTATTTTGATTCTCACATATAAGTAATAATTTGTTAGAGAAAAAAATAAATGAAATACTTATTTTTTTTAAGGGTAAAAATGTTCATTTAACAGGAAAATGTGAATCACCACTTTTAAAACAATTGAGAGGGTTAACGTAGATATATGAATATAATTATATAATTTAGAGAGAAAAAAATGTCATTTTCGCTTTATATTTTTACCAAATAGATATGTTGTTTAAGAGTTCAAGAGTATTTATAACTACTAAACTTATAAAGTTTAGCAAATTATAACGTAGACCATACTTTACATTGCAAAGTGTACTACTAATAAATATTCCGTATTCATTTTTAATATATTAAATAGTTATTTTTAAATAATATACTTAAAAATGAACCTTCATAATTCATAAATTCCTTTCAATATATTAAAAATAAAATTTCAATATACTTAAATTTTATGTCAACTATTCACCATACCTTGTGTATTTAGTTCGCGGTATAATGATTCACTCATTCACATAGTTTCTGTGGGGCTTGTTTGGTTTCATTAGGCCTATTTGGTCACCAAGTCTTGTCACTATTACGATTCAGAAACAATTTTCTAAAAAAACAACAATCCTGACACTTCAAATCTTTTATATTCTCTAATGTAAAAGACAAACAAGAGTAACCCTAATAGCAAACTTTTAGTAATTTTTTGAAGAGTAAAAAATCAATGGGTTGATTTTTAACAAATTGAGAGGGATGATTTTTTGAGTGTTTTTTCTCTTGCAATTGCACTTAGCTTGTTTATCAACTTCAAAGGTACATTATGTGACTTTGTGTCCAAACATTGGAACTGAGTGCGAGTGTCCTGTGAGACTATCTCATGGATTCTTATATGTGAGATGGATCAAGTCATGATGAAAAATATAATACTAAAAAATAAATTGTTTGCTATTTATAAGGAAAAGTGTAATATTTTTGAAAAAAAATGTAATACTTTTAAATCAAAATGTAATATTTAGGGTTAAATAGTTACTTATGAGAAAAAAAAAATGTAATGCTGATCATGGATAAATTGTTTAATTGTTACTTATGAGAAAGTGGAATACTTATGACAAAAAATGTGATACTTTTGGTGTAAAATATAATATTTTTAAATTAAATGTAAAATTAAGAGTTGAAAAGTTACTTATGATGAAAAGTACGTGTAATACTTATGTGAGAAAATGTAATACTTATCAAAAACTCGACCCGTTTCATATGAGAATTTGCTTGGAACAAAAAAAGAAGAAGATAATAATAAAAATTGAAAGCAAATACTCAAGGTTTGTTGGAAACCCAAACCCTAAACCATAAACCCCACAAAACTAACTATGCGGTGCACCATCAAAACCTTCAAACCGATGCACATCCCAACGTCCTACTATACACCACACTAAGCGCACCAATGCACATCCTGACGTCTTACAATGCACCAACCCCCACAAATATCCCGCAATAATGACAAAAAAAAAAGAAAAAAAAAAGAAACAAAACGCATAACCTCGATAGCCATTGCCCACCAACCAATACACAACCCTAAAGCCATACGTTGCACCACACCTAGCGCACCAATGCACACATCAACATCCTACAATGCACAACTCCCCCTAAAATAACAGATTCGTCAACAAACTTAATCAAAAAATAAACTCCATTGCGAACCAAAAAAAAAAGAAAAAGAAAAATAAGGAGCAAATCTGAAGCCATGTCGAGCAGTCACCACCAATGACGAAAAATTCAACCGGAGAACGAAGGAAAACGAGGACAAACCTAGACAGAAATGAATAAAACTACCGAAAAAAAATCCCTAAGACCACGGTGCAAATTGTCTAAAGAAACTGCATGCAACTGGTCTAAAGAAACGACAGACAACTCCCTAAAATAACATGCAAAATTACACCATTAGCCTATGCGTATTAAATTTAAAAAAAAAATGATAATCAAACATAAATTTAATCCTATCAATCAAAGCTTGCCCCATGAATAGCTTACATAAGATCAGAGTTCTCACCTTGGGACTAATTTTCATATGAACTTAGATTATACACACACACAAAACATGGAAAGAGATTTTCCTATGAGAAATGCGAATTATTCTCGTTCACCCATCACGAAATAATAGACCGATGAAATATATACTTCAAAAAATTTAGGTGATATTTTTGTAAATATGTAAAAAAATTTATACTAGGAGATCGAAAAGCAATATCACTTTAATAAAAACACAATATCACATTGGTGAAAGATAGTATTGTTTTGAAAATTTTGTAGAAGTTTAAATAAAAAATGTTGCATCATCAATAATTTTTTTTTTAAACATTATCACTTTGGTGAAAAAACAACATTGTTTGTGAAAATTTGTAGAAATTTAAATAAAAAGGGTAGTGTTATTTTTGTAATTGTCTAAAAAAAATGTTCACGTATCAATTTGGGATAAACTTACACCATTTTGAGAAAACGTACATTTTTTTAATCAAAACATGCATTGCTTTGACCAAAATATACATTTATATCCCTTAATCTAACCAAACAAAATACAATTTATGAAATCGATCTATTCATTTGAGTATTCGACCAACAAAACAATTAAATAAATATTATATTATATTTTTTTGGTGAAGATTATATTATATTCTTTGTTTATCATATTCCTTATAAAATAGGATTCTTAATTATTTTTTAACATTTATTATATGAACGAAACTTAATAGAAGATGGTAAAAATGGCATATAAAGATTGAAAAAAATTGCCAAGGACCTTGTAGTCCAGTGGCATCAGACCATTCCCTTTATACGGGAGGTGGTGGCCTCAGTGGAGGTAATATTGACTCTTGTGCTTCAACAAGTTGAGAAAGTAGTTATGAACAGATACTGCATTGTAATAGAGTCAGTAGTATTAAAAAAAAAAAAAAAGATTGAAAAAATTTGGAAAACTTGGAACACCTGAGGTAAAAAAAAAAATTAATAATAATAAAATTCTGTTGGTTTGAGCGTTGGTGGCGTAACGTATTGTCCAAAATAGGCTGCATAATTTTCGGCCATATTTCAAACTATACAGCTAAACAAATTTGAAATGTGGGGCCCACATGGTGGTGTCACGTTCCACCTATTTTATCTTGTGTTGCGTGACTACTGCATCACTCAACACGGGAATAATTCTTTAGTCATATCACATATGCGCCTTCGGTCCTTCCTAAAAATATTTGTTATGAGAAAAAAACTACAATTTTAGAAATTATTGTATAATATTTATTTATTCATTTATTTATATAATTGCTCATTTTCAGCCTCACTCCTTATAAATATTGTTTTTTTTAAAAAAATTTAAAATAAACTCTAATTACGACTTGGGATCACTGTTGTAAAAATCACGCTTAAGCGCCAATTAATTAGCGTAGAGCCCCCGACCGGTGTGAGTTTCCATTTAGGCGCCACCTAGTCGGCCGGTCAACTAGACGTCTAACTCAGCCAACTTGGCGCCGAATTGGCCTAGTTAGTCGAGTTAACTCGGCCAAATCGGGGCAAGTCAACTACGTTAACTTGGTTGACTTGGCCGAGTTATTATTATTATTTTAATTTTATTTATTATTTTTTACAATTCTAGAGCCATGTGTAATAATTTTTTATTTGTGTGTATGAGTGTGTGTGTGTGTATATATATATATAATATACACGCACAACCTTTTTTTAGTATCTTTTGTCTAGGTGCTAGGCGTGCCTTTGGCGCTCAACTAGAGCCTAGTGTATTTTGTAACCTTGCTTAGGATAGATAAGTTAGTTTATAGTAAAAAAATTTATTAATATTATAAAGTATATTTGAATTAACTCCAGTATTGATCGACTATAGTAATATGGCAAGCATTTTATTCCTTATAGTTAGAACGTACACATTTCTTAAAATATAAGTTCTGTTTGGTAAAATATGAAAAACTTAAAATAATAACTTATTTTGAAACGCTACTTTGAATAACGTTTCAAAATAAACTTCTGACTTTTTGGTTTTTTTTTTTAAATCTTTATTATTATCTACAATTTGTCCCTTCGTTAATCAAAATCTTAATATATTAATTTATCTTTTTATGTTTTTTTTATTATTATCAACTAATTCAATAATTAATTTTTACCAAATACTTTAATTTCAATTAATTAGTTTATTAGCTTCCAGTTAAATTTGCCAAAAGGAGCTTTAACCCCCCCCCCCCCCCCAAAAAAAAAGGACGAAAGAGAGAGCATATCTTCTAAAAAAACAAATAAAAGCTATTTGTAGGAATTGGATAAACTGAAAATGTAATGCAATGTAAATTTTTTAAGAGATAGAACACTTACATCTGGGGTGCTACGAGGATAATGAATAGAACCGGAGAACAAAAGCTTCCGTTGGCCGTCGATGATGAGTGATCTCCCGTCGTACGTCACATCTTCTCCGCGGACGGCCACCGCCGCCGCCAGCAGCCACCATGCCCACCACCTACACATGTCTGCGTATATAAGCCTCCGGATCATATCGGATTTGCACAAAACGCTTCAATTTCTTCGCAGTGACATCTGCGGCGGCGAGAATTCTCGGTTTCGCCGCCAATGCGGTTTGTTTGTTGGTGAGGAGTTGTTTATTGTGTATGATTATAAGAGCGGCGGGTCGGGGCGGGGTTGAAACTTTGAAGCTAAGATTTGAAATTTTGGAAGTTAGGAGATAAGTGAAGGGATTGGTTAGAAAGGCATGTAATAATAAGCAAGCTAGGTAGAGAGTGTGGGAGGGAGGGAGGAACAATGCATGAATTTTGGCTTATGCGGAAGCATAGAGCTGTCAAAGAGTTTATTTCATTGTTCGTTCCGGACCAAAAACAAAATCTCCAAAACAACAATGTTATCATTGTGACACAAAAGGTGGAATGGCCACTCCAGTCGCTTGTGTGATGAATTTTACCTATGTGATTAGTTGAGTTGTCCATGCATGCAATGTTACATTTTCTTGTTAATATTTATTGTGGCATTATTATAATGTTTTTTTTAAATTATTTTTATCGGCTAGTTATGTAATAGTTATTTTTTGTCACAATTTAATTTATAAAAAATGTACTTTTAGTCACTCAATTACTCAATACTAGTAATTTTAATCCGTAACTCTTTTTCTTTTTTTTTTTTTTTTTTTTTTGTTACAATACGGCCCCTAGCTTTTCAAATTATAGTTTTAGTTCATGAATCAATAGAACAATTACTATATAGCTATTTTAGTAATTATTTTTTATGTTTCTTCTTTAATTATAATCATTTTCAGTATTGATTGATATATCATTTGTAAAATATAGAACTTGATTTTAATAAGTTCATGGGAAAATAGAATGATAATGTACAACAATTGAAGAGGATTTTTTTTTTTTTTTTTTGAAAGCGAAGAAGAAACATTTAGGAGAAAAGATTGTAAATTCTCTATATTGAAAATGAAATACCAAAATTGGAAAAGATATGAAGAGAAAAGATAATTAATACTAAAATGCTTATGTATTAAGTAAAAATCTAATGTAGTAGTTTAATGATTTTGTCAGATCAGGGACTAAAACTATAATCTTTTGGAAAAATTAGATAAATATATTTAAACAATAAAAAGCGAGGGACTACGATGATTAGTAGAGAATAATTGAGGGGCTAAGATTATAATTTCTCTTTAATGAATAGTTTTCACATAATTATTTTTATTATTAAAAATAATTGAGTGAATATTAAAAAGTCCTTTTTCTTTTTATTATTTTTTTATGAGAGAAATTCACAGTGTACACTAACTAGGAAGATCATGTGTAACATGCTCAACTTATAAGATGTTATTAAGAATCAAACTCGTGAACTTTAATTATAAGAATCAAGCTCCACCCACTTAACACTTCTTTCGGAGCTAAAATTTTAATATAACAGCCTCTAACCAGTCTATTACAATCCTTTTTATTAAAAAGTCATTTTAAGAGTGGATATAATATTACATGACTCTACTCTTACCATCCAAAAAAGTATCAGCAATTTCCTTTCAAAAAAAAAAGTATCAGCATGAAAAGGTGGCTGCACTTGCGTGTATATATTAGTTGTTTCATCTTTTTTGTTGCTTCCACGTATGTAAAAAACGAAATTTGAAAAAGTGTTTTGAAATATGTCAATAAAAAGAAATTACTATTATAATATATTTTTTTGAGTGACGTGAAAAATCTGTAGTTACTACATGTTAAATGTTAATGTGTATTGAGTAAATCTTGTATCGTGATCTTACCGATAAATGATCACAAATATTATATTATAATTTTAAATTTAGAATTGAATTATTATTGTTTAATTATCCATGTAAACTATAGTGTAATTAATAAATAGAAAGCAGATATTGGTGCTAATTTGATATTACTTCAAATTGATATATACGAACCAATAAGAAAAGCTGTTTCTCAAAAAAAAAAAAAAAAAAAAAAAAAA
>NC_044928.1:22809243-22811572 GCF_003576645.1 Ipomoea triloba
TACAAAATAAGCTTTTTTCAAAAAAAAAAAAAAAAAAAAAAAAAAACCATGAAAGCTCATCAAACGGATGCTACGTGATGATGACTAGCTTAGCCAAGGGAAGGATTTTGTGACCCAACTCATTTCGTCATAAATTTTGTATTCCACACCGTTATACACATGCATAACGATAAACTCTGTAGGAAATAAATTGCAGGATGCCGGATGCGTTTTAATTAACTAGTTTACAAACTCTCAAATAATTATACATATATCTATATATGTCATTTGAGTAGTAAAAGTTTAAATAAGATTTTATTTTTCTCCATCAAATTTTTACCCTAATTTTGACCCCATGACATATATTGAAGAGATTAATATTGAAGGAAAATATAAAAGAAGGAAAAAGTAGTAATAAAAATGTGTCTCTATTTCTTTTAACTATCAACTTTCCCGTACAATGCTAGTGGAGGGAGACTTTTGACATTTCTACCTAACCACCATTAACTCCGGACTATCCGACCCACTGTCACAAGTTTCCAGATCCAGGCACTTAAACTAACAAGTAGACTTGCACGACCTTACGAAACAAACGCGTATACGTACACTTATCTGTAAATCTTAGCGTATTTACCACTTCATTTTGGTGTCATCTGTGGAGACCGGTACTATTAACCACCCCGATCATCCATCCTCATCACATTCTGAAGGTGAAGGAGACTTTAATCACAGTTTATTCGACCTTCGCTCCCGATTGTGACCTCGTCCAACCTCTAATCAAACACCTCAGGTCGGGTTTGTCACCTCGGGTCAAATGAACATCACTACGGTCAATTCAAACACTATTCGCCCATTCGTATCAAGTCAAGACTTAAATCTATTTCAAATTGGCATGGTGCTTGGATGTGACTTTACATCTTCGAGGTGGGTGAGCTTGCCACATTATTACTCAGTAGTGAGCTTATATCCGCCAATACTCATCCGACATCAACCCCAACATCCTCAACCCGAGTATATGACCGTCCCATTTTTCCCGAAGGCACCATTAGCGTTGAGTCCGGGGGTAAGTGTAAGTCATCAAGGTCGTAGTCAGTCTTTCGACCAATTTTCCCGACTAGTCCAAGCTCGGTTAGGTCCAAGAGGAGTCAATCGCAATAATAATATGTTTTGGTCGGCAGCTCGACAACAACTGGGAGAACATCTCTAGGAAGGGAATCATGATGGGTAATTGTCCATGGAACCTCAGGTGGTTTTCGAGGACAATAGTACTTCAAACCGAAGGTGTTGTTAAAGCCTTCGCACTAGGAATCACCCTCGAGATTGATCATGAAGTAACACCAATCTCTACAATACCTAGCAGATCAATCGATCGCTTGTCGATCTGATTCAATTATGAAAATCTAAACTATGTAGTATCCCTGATGTAATGCACTTAAACGAAATAATTTGTAATTGTATTGTATGATGTAATGATAATCTAGGCCAGGTCACCCTAGCCCCCATGAAAGTCGATCTCGACAAGGGTGAAGACCGATCTCTAGATCGTAATATTTTCAACATCTCAAATGAGGAATACATTAGAAGGATGATCATTGGATTAAAATAAAACCGATTCCTATATCAATGTCAAATCTAGTCTTAGCATCGATAAAAATAGTCGCTAGATCGTATTAAGTTTCCGATCTCTAGAACAATGACAAATTCGACCTCAATTCGGCGATAAATGGTCCCTAAACCTCAATAATTTCGATCTCTAGATCGATGTTAAATCTGATCTCAATATCGGTAAAAATGATCTCCGGACCGCAATAAACTCGATCCCTTGATCACCGTAAAAAGCTGATCTCCTAATCGGTGAAGTTTGATCTTTAGATCACAGTTAATCTGGTTTCTTAATTGGTACAATTGGATCGCTAGATCACAGTAACTAATCCCATAATCAATGAAACTTTGTCTCATGATCAAGTAGAGGCGGTCCATAGAATGAATTGACGTTTGAGTCCAAACCTGAGTTTATGGTGTGAAATGTGAATATCATTCTAAAAACCCGATCTCGACAATAGTATAAACAAATAGAACTTAATGTTCGTAAGTCTGATTTGATTATCTTCCGATTCTAAAACCATCCCTAAATCATAACCTTTAGGTTGGCAGTCGCCAAACCGTAATAGAGACATGACTTTTAGGTCACTAGAAGCCAAGCGTTTTTCAGTGAAATCTCAACGTAATTGGGAAGTAAGTTAGGTAGGGATGTATCTCGGTTGCACATATGAGCCCAAGAAGTGAATATTACCTACTCCCTTGCGGTGCTGATCTCAGCACCATAGGGAGTGAGGGGGGGGGGGGAGCT
>NC_044928.1:22812303-22825671 GCF_003576645.1 Ipomoea triloba
AAATTGGGGGGGGGGGGGGGGGGGGGGGGGGGGGGGGGGGGGGGGGGGGGGGGGGGGGGGGGGGGGGGGGGGGAGCTAGTGCATGTCCCGTCCTCAGTAGCACATGTCCTGTCCTCAGTGGCGCATCCGTTTGGAATGCAAATGATTGGAGGTCTAGATCGAAAATTTTGGGTGTTTTGCAAAACTTTTATAGGTAATTTGAGTTGAATAATTATTCCTTGTTATAAGCCCAACTAGCCGAGGTTTGGATAAAACCCTGTCATGAGACCAAAGAAAGTTTGACCCATATGTTTTATAAAAATATAGAAGTCTTTTTTTTTTCAAAGATCGGTGAGTTCCTGGCTAGTTAGGCCAAAAGAATGACACATGGTAAACTGGATACGTGATTAGGGTAGGTTCGACCTCTAGGTCGGAGTAGCATCCAAGTGACTAAATTGAAAAGATCCCCGACTCTGAGGTGTTGTAAAATTTTGCATCACACAAAAGGTGTAATTAAAGCGAAAAATTAAAGATAACATTGGTAATATGACCCAAATTAAATTGCAAAAGCCCTAAAGGACAAAGTTAAATTACTCGGCACAGGCGGGACCAAGCTCTCAACTTTAAATCTAAGTTACTATTGCCCGAAACAATTGGGGTTGGGTTCCCGATCAAATAGATCTTACTCCTCTCTGGAAGGAAGTTTTTCCCTAGTTCCCTCTGTTTGCTCCTTGATCGGCTACGTTAAGGTAGGCTTCGTGTAAGGGGCCAAACCAGGGTCAGCGACTTCCTTGGGAAGGATACTCATAATGGTGGTCAGCGATTCGGTCAAAGCGGTTGTTATATCTGCCTGCATCTTCCGTTTACCGCAAAGGAATGCCCATTTTCCTTAGGTATGCACTAGTTCTTCCTTGACCTTCGTGCTGTGTAGAGAGTTGAAAATAGTTTCGGCGATGGTGGGGTCCTAAAAGATTCGACTGGTTAACAACCCGAGTGCTGCGACAATGTCATTGAGGAAAACTTGGGAGGCCATATAGTTCGAGACAACAGTCTCGACCTTCTTCTCAAACTCCCAAATCTTGCATTCCAGCTCTTGTATCTTAGAGTCTCACTGAGTGAGGGCCTTCTTGACGATTTCCGTACCCTTCTGATGCGCATGCTCAACGCCTTTAGCCCGGTAGAAGAGGCTAGCAAGAGTACCACTTAGCTGCAATGAAGATAATTTGCATAAGTAATTAAAAAGGGAAGTAGAGGGAGATGATCAGGATTGTGTTTACCTATATGATCACCTGGGCTCCTTGCTCGCCGACCCTATTGGTCGACCATTCAGACGTATCCTTCGAGGCAGGCATGAATGAGTAGATCTCTTCTAAGAGGGGTGCAAGTTCCGCTTTCGATAGCAGGGCGTCGACGATAGGAGTGTGGTCAGGCGAGACCGACCCTTTAGGCTGCTTAGATCGAGCTTCGTCCTCCCCTTCGGTAACATTGTATTACCCCTTCTTGTCAACTGTCAGAGGTAGGCGGGATGGATGCTGGTCGAGGTAGCTGCAGTTATTGTTTTATTCCCGTCATGGTGACTTTGGCTACGATGTATTCTTCGGGAGATTAGAAGATCCAATAGTCATAGTATTCCGAGGAGATGACCTCAGCATGAGCGGCCAAGGCACGAGTCCGAGCAGGGTAGACGTGCCTCCGAAATTGAGAATCCACATGTTTGGGATCGGGAGGCGCCAACTGTACTTGATTGAAAGAATCCTGTTCTTCCAACCCTTGTTGTTGTCAAGAAGGTGATTGATGTTGTAGGTCGACCCTTTGGATTAAATCATGGGGAAGCTACCCCTGTGCTTGGGTGGAAGGGCTCGGACCGAGAACAAGAACCGAAAAAGTTCTAAGGTATAGGGAATGTGTTGACGTGCATAGATTTGCGAAAAGCAAGCTAAAATATGATGGGCGTATGGGCAGATCTGGCTAGATAAAACTCTATAGAACTGGCTGAAAGAAGTGGGGTGAACAAAAGAGCTAGAGGGGCTTTAAGGGAGTCCAAATAGATCCCGAGTCACTCCCCCCGATGACGTTCTATGATATTGTCTAGATTTCGTCGAGCATCATAAGTGACTCGACTCGTTAAAAGGGTGGAAATTTCCTAGAGTTCAGATCAAGTCAATAAGGGTAGGTAGGTTTCAACAGCATCACTGCTAAGAAATTTGTGCCTCCCACTGGCTAAGGTAGGGGCTCGGATTTGGGGCGATGGGCTTTCGGAAGCCTAGGGGAAAGAAGAAGTGGTGGTTGGGTGAGAAGTTAAAGGGCTGGGGTCGAAAGTGGATGGCATATAAGTTACCCAATTAGATGGATCGTCGTCTTTGAGTAGAAACGTCCCGAATTGACCCATGGTTGCGCATGGTGAAAACCATCGAACTCCCGAAAACTGCTCTACCTCCTCAATGGCGGTGTCGTATGATGACACCGAGAACCAGCCGGCCTTGACCTCATCGTCGTAGTCCTAGACTGTGATGTTTTGGCTGTCCGAGTCCGACATGATCCCTTTAGGACAAAAGGACATTTAGGATGAAAACAAACCGAAAAGGCTAGGTACTAAAATCGATTAAAAAAGAATAGATTAAATTCAAGCGCATGAACTTATCGAATAACGCGCTTGGAAGCTTCGAATGAGTTGAAATCATGAGGTTGCTAAAATGCTCAGCTTGGGAAGCTCTCAAGGTTATAGGAAACGAAGTGTGGATTTGGCTCACCACAAGGCCGTATTTATAGACGACAACAACGGGAAAATTTGAAAATTTCAAAATGAATCCCTAGGCGAGTAAAAAATTTGTGACGCGTGTCGATCAGTGTTACACGAGCGGCGATCCTCACAGCTCACCATGGACTCGTGATACACATAACCTCTGCTTTGTCGAGGGCCTGAAACAACACCTCGCTTGGATTATATAGTCCGAGCCCCTACGTTAGGATCGCCGTCGGGCCTCGCACTAAGGAGACTACTTGATAGAATATTCTCTGGGTACATAACTGTATATTAGCTGGGAACATAACCTGTATGCCTTGTGGGGCTTTTCCCGAGCTGAACTGACCCCATACGAGATGTTGGAACCGACCCGAAGAATGTATTCTTAGTGCTTGGTGCAACTTCTGGTTGGGTCTGATCTTAACTCCCATTCCTGATTGTCTTCACGACCTATCTCCCTTGCGGGAAGACAACACCTCACCTCGTGTTTAACGCTCTGCTCAATCCCACAATAATTGAGTTTGTCAATTAGGGCACGTGGCGGCCATTCAAGGCACCCGACATGTACCTCCTTTCACCCTCTATAAATACCTCATTGAATGCTAGTAGAGGGAGACTTTTGATATTTCTACCTAACCTCCATCGGCTCGAGACTGTCTGACCCACTGTTACACATTCCCGAGCCCAAGCACTTAAACCAACATGCATACTTACATGACCTTACAAAACAAACCCATATACATACACTTATATGTAATCTCAGCGTATTTACCACATTAACTACTATGTAAATGAAAAAAAGGAAATGGATTTAAAAATATTAGGAAAAATTCTATTTACAAACAAACCCAAGATAGATATCTCAGATTTGTCCATAATTTTTATGCGTGAGATGGTAGGTCCTCAAATGAACTTGAAGATATATATATATATATATATATATATATATATATATATATATATATATATAAAGCATGTTTAAGTGAGAAGAACAATCTTTCATGTAAAAAAAAATGCAGAAAGATCTCATTCGTCCATCTGGATTGAATTATTGATGATATTCGTAATTCAATTACATTATTACTTTATTTCCTACAAAGTGTTTATTATGGTTTTGCAATTCTATATGGTATAAAATATTATATATTAGACTTAGAATATTAATTATATATGCAATTATGTTAAATTATTACTTTATTTCTTACAAATTGTTTATTTTAGTTTTGTTATAAAGTATTACATTTATGCTATAAAGTATTGTATATAAGACTTAAAGTATTGATGATATCTATAGTTCTGTTATATTATTACTTTATTTTCTGTTATATTATTACTTTATTTCCTACAAATGATTTTATTACAATTATGATATAAAGTATTACATATAAGGCTTAAAGTAGTAATTATATCTACAATTTTGGTACAACTCATTTTTATTAGATTTAACCCGCTTTATGAATTTTCACAAGAGCCTAACCTATGTGTGTGTATGCGCCCTCGCGCGTGTGTATGTTAAAATTTTACTTTAAATGGATGGAAGATGACATTTTAATCTTTTTCATTGTTTCACTATTAGGCAATGAAAAAAATATTTACTTTTTTTGAAGATAAAAACTTAATTCATTAAATCATGAGTAAGACAATTTACCAGGAATATCAAACCACTCCCCCCAACTTGACACAAAAAAAAAAAGGCCTCTCGAGTAACAGTGTGGGCGGCCCAGTTCGCAGATCGTTTAACGAAATGGAATTCGACATCGTCAATTATAGATGCCAATTGTTTAATATCATTAACTAATAAACCAAAAGCATAATTAAAACAATCTGGGAGTCTCTCTCAACATCAACATTACCCATTCCAGTGTCCTTGAGCTAGCTTAGAGCTTCCCTCACTAACAACTTCAGCTTCTTTGACATTAAAGGTCCCAATGATGATGCGAATGTTTTTCGCTGCTAAAAACGTTCCTTCATCATCACATCATCACGTAAAACCCATCCAAGCCCCATTGTATTATTGTTCTGATTAAACGCAGCGTCAAAATTCAATTTGAATCACCCCCGCTGCGGTCGAACCCAACGATCAATACTAGTAGAATCATAGCCAATGCTAGTTTTGTGCTGTTTGCGTCATTCCAATTTTCCCAAAAGAGAAGTGCCCTTCGTAACATCAACTACAAGTCAAAAGATAGCCCCTTCCAAACATTCTCATTCCTGTTGCACCAAATGCTCTAACAAACCATAACAAACTTAGAAAGCATATCACCACTCAACACATTAACGTAGCCAAAGAACCATTCAATCACACTATTATCATTTGCATGGATAGAAGTGGGTAAGCCAAGCGTGTTCCAAACTCTCACAGCTTCATTACACTTAACAAAAACGTGGCACGCACTTTCATTTTCCCCCTGCACATATGGCAAGCCAGTGAGCATTGAATATGTTTCGAATTTAGAGCATCCCTGGTATGTAAAAATGAAGAAGCCAACTGCCAACAAAATGTTTTAAGTTTAGGTGGTACATGAAGGTTCCAAATTTTATACCAAGGCCGATCATCTTGAACCATGCCTGTTAATCATTTATAACATGACTTAACAGTGAATTCACCTTTATGATCCCAGTACCAAACCCACGAGTCAGGCGGCTTATGGAGAATAATAGGGATATTCAAAATTAATTTAGCATCTCGTTATTAAAGAGACCCCTAATACGGTTCACATCCCAACCCGTACCTTGGTCATTAAATAAAGAAGATCTCTGGATGGTCCCCCGATTCTTTAATTGATATCTTGAACTCTCCATTGAAAGGTCTCCATTCTTTAATTGATATCTTGAACTCTCCATTGAAAGGTCTCCAGATCTTAATTGATATCTTGAACTCTCCATTGAAAGGTCTCCAGATCTCAAGTGGCTTGATCTTCAAAGAAGAACTTTGTTCTTTTGAAGGGCCTCCGGGTTTCCCCATTCTTTAATTGATATCTTGAACTCTCCATTGAAAGGTCTCCATTCTTTAATTGATATCTTGAACTCTCCATTGAAAGGTCTCCAGATCTTAATTGATATCTTGAACTCTCCATTGAAAGGTCTCCAGATCTCAAGTGGCTTGATCTTCAAAGAAGAACTTTGTTCTTTTGAAGGGCCTCCGGGTTCAAATGGCCTGATCAACATGATTGGCATGATCATTGATCTTCATGGAGGGGCTTTTACTTTCAAGATCATGGGACTTTTATTCATGGAGGGGCTTTTACTTTCAAGATCATGGGACTTTTATTTTTATGATCATGATATCTAAATAAGCTTCAAAGCTATTTTTATGATTTTTCTTAGGATGATTACATAAAAATGAGAGGTCCTATTTATAGTTGTACAATATAAGAGTTTTGATAAGTTCAAACTCTTTTGATATTATCTAATTAAACAAATTAGATAATATCAATATATCCAAAATATATTCAAATATTTTAATATTCAAAATAAACATATTTAAT
This sequence comes from Ipomoea triloba, assembly GCF_003576645.1. NCBI lineage: Eukaryota > Viridiplantae > Streptophyta > Magnoliopsida > Solanales > Convolvulaceae > Ipomoea > Ipomoea triloba. The sequence continues at coordinate 22,818,514 of NC_044928.1, forward strand.
AAAATTTCATGTCAACAATGCTGTTCGACCCAAGCTGTGGGAAACAATCTTACGACACTTGTCTTCTTTCAGCCACATATTATCAAATAAGAAACAATTTCCACAACATGCATGCACTATAACAATAGGGGTAAGTAGCAACAACAAATGATCACTATAAGGACAAACCAACGAAGACATAGTGGCTCCTTCGGACATAGAAAGCCAATAATCAGTTGTAAGGATTTGATCTAACTTCTCCTCTATCATATAAAAAAATATTTATAATTACTAAATGATTTGGATTCATTAATTTTGTGTTAAAAGTAAGCAACCAAACATTACAATTAAAATCAAATATGATATTAAAGGTCCATTTGGAAAGCAAGAAAATGACTTCCGGAAAATGTTTTCTGGAAAATGAGTCATATTCCGAAAAATATTTTCCTTTCTAGTGTTTGGTTGTGTTATGAAAAATTGTCTTGGTATGTTTGGTTCATTTTGGCTCAGAACATGCGAAATGACCATTTTGACCATTCTGAAAAATGACTTACGGAAAAAAAATTCCATAAGTCATTTTCTGAAAAAATGAACTGATTTTCCTTGATTAACAGAAAATATTTTTTGTTGACCGCATTTTTTGAACGTTGCCCGAAAACTCAAAAAATATTTTTCGAAAGTTATTTTCCAGATTACCGAACACACCCTAAGACATAAAACTGTCCAACCAAATGCGACCTTACTAACCGGACTTATGGGTTAGATTATTTTGCACATGCCTAATCAGCCGCCTTTGTACTCCGTGGTGTAGGATTATCGTACTATTAGACAAAACTGACATTCACAATGCTGGGAGAGGATAGAAAAGGAGCCGATGAAGCAGATAGAGAAGATATGTTAATCGTCCACGCTGGCACTACCAAGATTTCTCTTCTCTTCTCTACCAAGGCCGTGAAAGATACTACCGAGTTGTGGGGTCCACGCAATTGAGTTAATGTGTGGAGATCAAAGGCGCCACGCGGGTAGCCAACGGAGCCCCATGCTACACACGTGGCACTCCTTGGGAGGCCAGCCCAGATCGCGCGCAATTCCTACCTCTTATCAGAAACTCCAAACAAAAAACGAAAAAACAAAGAAAATTTTGAGTTTTGACTCCATCTCTCTCTCCCTTCCGTCTTCACGGCAGCTCTTAATCCTCCGTCTCCGGCTGTTTTAGAAGCTGAAATTCCGCCGCCTCACCATGTCCTCCGCCGCCATTGCTACTGCTCTCTGTCTTCCTTTCTCTTCATCCCATTCCGCTAAGTCTTACTCTAAGAAGGTACACTTATTTGTGTTGAGCATATAATATATGCATCTATCAGTTTAGACTTTTAGTTGAGATTGAACAGATATTTCAATTGTTTCTTCTATATTTTTTTTATTTCCTTTTTGTTGATTGCAATTTTGTGGTTAAATTTTTCTTTCTATCTAGTAAAAGCTGAGGAAGAAGTTTGTAAAGGGGAAAAGTGGCATTTCAACACATCATAATTGATCATTTCATGCCTTTACTTTCCCTTTGTGAATGCATGTATATGTATGCCTTTTTTTTTTTTTGGTGTTTGTGCTGGAGTTTCAAGGCCAATGAGAGAGTTAAGGCTTAGATTGAAGTCTTCATATCCATTTTATCTGTAAACTCATTTGTATCAGGTCTTTTCCTGAACTTTTTGGTTGTGTGATTGCTCATAAGTTACCTTGTATCCTGCTTCAAGGCTTTGATTTTATATGTTCAGAAATTGAATTCAAGTTTGATGAAAATTTCAGTCATGATTACTGCAATGACTGGTTAGATTCTAAAAAAAATCCAACGTTCCCCCCACCCCCCCAAACTCAAAGAAAAATATTACTCCGTATAATAATAAAAAATAAGAAGAGAAGAAAGAAGGAAAACAAATACACAGACATGTAATTCTGTCTTATTATTATGTAATTATTTGATTGTTGCTTATCTGCAATATTATTGGTGCAAAATTTGATTGTGAGGTGTGGTTTGTATTTGTTATCTGTAAAGATTGGTCATTGGATGCTAAGTTTGTTGTTCATGTAATGACAGTATGTCCGTGGAGGGTTTGGAGTGTTTGCTATGTATGGGGAGGAGGGCGCGCTAGTCGACAAGAAAAGCCCATGGCTGACAATTTTTAATGTAGAAGATCCAAGGTCCAAAGTTCCCCAATGTAAAGGAAAGTTCCTAGATGTAAATACAGCTTTAGAAGTGGCTCGATATGATATACAATATTGTGATTGGAAAGCTCGTCAAGATGTTCTTACGATCATGCTTCTGCACGAGAAGGTTAGTGTTGAATTATTTCAAAATTTTATTATATTACAACTACTATCTCTTGGGGTGAGAGCTTTCTGCATGTTTTAAAATTTTGGTGCCCTACTTTTCATGTTTTGATTACTCCTCACTTTCAAAGGTTAATTATGTTTGATAAATTAGTAAGTAGGTTGTGACTTGTCAGTTGTGAGTTGCATTATTTTCATTATTTACAGGAGTAGTTCCTAAATAATGGAAACTTTTTTTTAGGTTGTGGAAGTATTAAACCCTCTAGCCCGTGACTATAAATCCATCGGAACAATGAAGAAGGAACTTGCAGATTTGCAAGGAGAACTCACACAAGCTCATAAACAGGTAAGCTAACCCAACTTAACTAAGCATATTGTGATCTAGTTTGTGTTTGCTGTGTAGCTTGATATATTTGCTTCTTGTATTCCCATAAAATACATAGTTTTGTCATATCAATAAATGCCATGTTATAGACACTGAGCTTCTTTACCTCCTAAGTGCCTAAAAAACTTTATTTATATAGTACTATTAAAACAATATCAAGTCTTACACTGACAACATGAAATGCTAGGAGGTTGGAATGTTGGATACAAGGTGCAGTTTGAAGATGTCTAAAGACCTATTAAAGGCCTTGATCATTCCCATTATTGGGTGGTTATGCATGCCTGTTTTACTTTGATCATTTGACATTATCTCACACTTATATCCTTCTGACTGAAATGAATCCTCAAATGCAAAGAATTGCACAGATTTTTTTTTTTCTTTAATAATTTGTAAAGGAGATTCTGTCTAAAATTTGATTTACAGGTACACATCTCTGAGGCTAGAGTTTCTGCTGCCCTAGATAAGCTGGCTCACATGGAAGCACTGGTAAATGATAAGCTGCTGCAAGATCAAAACACAGCAGAAACTGATTGCTTGTCCTCTTCTACCAGTATGCCTATAAGATCTTTAGATACTGTAAAAAGCAACCCGTCTCGAAGAAACCTAAATGTGTCTGGTCCCGTCCAACATTACAGTGACCATCTGAAGAACTTTTGGTATCCTGTTGCTTTCTCCAGTGATCTTAAGGACGACACCATGGTAAATATATCTAGATTTTCTCATTCAAACTCAGTTGTAAAAATTCCATTCTTCAGCCACAGTTTTGGTTATAAGGAGACCAAGTGAACTATAATGGAAAGGTGAAAGAATAAAGTTATATTCTTTTATGTTACTTCTACAATAAATTTTATTACATGAAAGTTTTCATCACGAGTTTTCTTAGAGAGTGGAAATTTGAATAGGAACCTAACAAATTGGACTTTATGATTCTGACATTTATTTTACTCTCTTCTTTGGCGTTGGACTGTGATGCTTCAGATACCAATTGATTGCTTTGAGGAGCCATGGGTGATCTTTCGTGGGAAAGATGGAAAGCCTGGATGTGTCCAAAACACCTGTGCTCATAGGGCCTGCCCCCTTCATCTGGGTTCAGTAAATGATGGTCGTATACAGTGTCCTTACCATGGTGAGAGAAAGAGTACAAAGTGACTGTTGTGATGATAAACAAATGTGAAATGAGTTTTGAATCTCTCCTGTTAATGATCTTTTTTAGACGATTGACTTTACCTAAATATTTGTTGGATTTAGGGTGGGAATACACAACAGATGGAAAATGCGAGAAAATGCCGTCAACAAGATTACTAAATGTAAAGTTAAAAGCTTTGCCATGCTTTGAGCAAGAAGGCATGATTTGGATATGGCCAGGAGATGATCCTCCAGAAGCTACACTACCTTCTTTACTACCTCCTCCTGGATTTCAAATCCATGCAGAGGTTTGCAATCACTATCATCATATTTTCAATAATTTATAACTGGAGTTCGGTATGAGTTCTGCTTAATACTTTGTGTTGAAAATGACAGATAGTCATGGAACTCCCTGTGGAGCATGGTTTACTTTTAGACAACCTTTTGGATCTTGCACATGCTCCTTTCACCCACACTTCAACTTTTGCTAAAGGATGGAGCGTACCAAGGTTTGCTTTCATTGATGAGTGATAACATTATATATTCTACAGTTTTATAAAAATCAGTTTGTCAGCTACTTATCAAATAATAATAATACTAGTAATCTGTCAGTACCAAAAAAAATTGTCCACATTTCTGAAAATAACCACCATAAATAATAGAGAAATATGTATTTGTCCACTATTCTTAAAATCTGTGTTTAAAGTAAATAAGACATACTGTTTTAAACAGAGAGAGTAACTAAAATCATATCAATCAAAACTGATATAAGCAAAAAAATCCATGTTTCCTCAATCTCTTCTTTCCCAGTTAAAAATCAAAATTTGCCAACTTTCTCATTCTGTTGCATGACTTTCTTATTCACAGCTTGGTGAAATTTTTGACCCCTGAATCTGGTTTACAAGGATACTGGGATCCTTATCCAATTGATATGGAATTTAGACCACCTTGTATGGTGTTATCTACTATTGGAATATCAAAGCCAGGCAAACTGGAGGGGCAGAGTACGAAGCAGTGTTCTACACACCTTCACCAACTACATGTGTGTTTGCCTTCATCCAGGCAGAAGACTAGGTTATTATACAGGATGTCACTGGATTTTGCTCCCCTGCTCAAACACATTCCCTTCATGCAATATTTATGGAGGCACTTTGCAGAGCAGGTAAGTTCTATTCTAAACACGGGCAATTCTTATTATTGTATTTACATCTCTAACCTATTCAGAAAGAATAATGCTATTTCCCCCTCCTGATGTGGTTTATATTCATTGGGTGTCCATGAATTGGTTGATCCCACTGGTAATCAAATACTAAAGAATCCAATTAGATAGTGCTACAACGGGAGGGGAAATTTAGGAGGGCTGTATAGCATTACTCATTTAGAAATGCTATCACCTTGAATATGCTAGCTAGCTAGCAAGTCATGTTTGCTAGTAGGGTGGGTATTCATCTTTGGCAACAATATACATCCTTTAACCATCTTATTGGGCAATATGCATGTGAAAATTGTTGGCCCATGTCATCATTCATTGCCAAATGGCTTGATTTGTTCGAATTAGCCTCTCAACTACCAACCTACCCATCAAAACCAAAAAGAGAGTGGGAGGTCAACCAAAAAAGGTGAAAGAGAAATCCTTTATTGTTACTAATACTTTTGGACAATTTACAGGTCTTAAATGAGGATCTGCGGCTTGTAATTGGGCAACAGGACCGGATGATCAATGGCGCTAACATCTGGAATCTTCCCGTGGCTTATGATAAGCTCGGAGTAAGGTATAGGATTTGGAGGGATGCTGTAGAACGAGGAGCTAAACAATTACCTTTCAGCGAATGAGCATACAACGAAAGCCAATAACGGGTTACCTCCTTTCATGTTACTTCTGAACTTCACCTCAACAAGGAGCTATAGTTGTCTTCCAACATACTTCAGGGACTATGTCCAAATTTGGACGAAGTACCCGTTTTTCAAGACGAAGTAACAGAGCTTTCAGCTACTAATTCATGGCAAAGGACAATGGCTTCTGCATCAACCACTTTGCAAAATTATAAGTTCTCCGCCAAGTTGGTTGGTAGTTTTTTTCTTTTTCATTTTTCTTTGTACAATCCCACTTTCCCCATTGGTTGTATTCACCCAACACTGCTTACAAAGTTGAAGATTACTTACTAGGCTCAAAACTGCCCAGCATCATATGTAATGCAGGGTAGAATGGTTAATGACAATTGTAGCTATTAGATTTTTTTGTCTTCAACAAATTTCCTAGGGCACTCTCCTGCCATCCTCATGCGCTGCCATGTATTTACTTAAAAAATCACTCTCGTTGAACTATATATAATATAGGCAAAAATGTTAAATAGTCTTTTGAATTTTACACTAGAGTGTAATTAAGCCCTTAAACTTTAAAAAGGTACAATTAACCTCATCAAAATGTTATTTTCGTACATTGAAGCCCATCAACTGATAAATAACCTTTAATAGACTGTCACTAACTTTCTAGCTACTAAGGACATTGCTCCGACGACCGGTGACCATCACCGGTCGCCTTCTATGCGACCAAAATGGTCGCCTTCCAGTGGAGAAGGTGAATGGATGCCAGCCACCTTCTTATCTGTAGAAGGTGACCATTTGGTCGCCTTGGGCGACTGATATGATGGTTGATTTAATGGCGGCGACGACAATGAACGGTGGTCAACGACAGTGAATGGGTGGTGATGGTGAATGGTGGCCAATGGCAATATTTAAAGGTAATTTATTGGTTGTCAATAAAATTGGTTTATTTGACTCATGACAAGTTTGAATGTTTAATTGCACTTTTAAAAATTTGAAATCTTAATTTCATTTTCGTATAAAGTTCAATGGCTTATTTGACAATTTTCTCTAAAAAATATTGATGGAATAATCACGAGTGGAGACCAAGGCGAGAACAACGCGGAGCAGGTCCATGGCTCGTAACCCGGACCGAGGTCAGACCCTAGTTAAGGTTGCTACCTTGGCCGAGGTCAGCCCTCAACCAAGGTCGGCCACGATCGAGGTTGGCCTCGGCCGAGCCTGTCATTTTGGCCGAGGGCTGACCTCGGCCAAGGGGCCTTGGTCCTCGCATGTGTCCGGGTCGTGCAGCGTCGGGTACGGTCTAAGGTCGATACTTAATATGGATCCAAAGCATTTGAGAAGAGTCCAGTGTGAAAGCTTTCCAGTGTTGAAATACCTCTCATATATCCCTGTTGTGAACGTCTCCAATTTCATAATCTATTTACCTTTTATCGCATGTTCTTAACTGCATTTTCTTGCATTGTTCAATACATGCTGATGTGGTTATGTTACCTTTGGGTAATGTTTATCAAAGGGGGGGG
>NC_044928.1:22825802-23035747 GCF_003576645.1 Ipomoea triloba
GGGGGGGGGGGGGGGGGGGAGTTTGATGATGTACATTTGTGTATGAATTGAGGGGAAGAATTCTATTGAGGATGTGACATTGCATGGATGTACTTAGGGGAGTTGTTTGTTGATATAAAGGGGACGGAGATTTGTTTGTTTGATCAACGTATGCCAAAGTGGGAGATTGTTAGTACGTAAATAAATTAAATTAATATAATTACATTAATTTGATTATAATTGTATTAGTTTAATTAATGTTAGTACTTGATTAATTTATTGTTGGGATATGTTGGTTCAATCTTTATTTTATTGAAAATAATATATGGGAAAGATACAAAGCTGTTGGAAAAATTGTTGCTAATATCTGTAATACAAAAGAGATACAAAATAATACAGAAGAACAAGGGAACAAAACTGGATCATCTGGTATCTTCAGGCGTGTAATTACTTTCCTATAAGTTTTAAATCTCCCTTAGAAAAGCAACAGGGTTCCAGATTTAATCTTATGGGATACAAGAAGATAATAAAACTCTTAAGTTGTTTCAATTAAGAATTTCCTGGAGAATTGTAGGACTGTGAAATATCAAGGTTAAACAACAAGTTAAGTTGTCTGTTCATCAGATGTATCTCCTTTAGATTTTATAGAAATAAAATCTGACTGTTCGAGAGGTGACTGGAAGTTTATAGCGGTTACAAAACCAACTTCCAAGATATATATGAAATATAACTGATTTGGGATTTATTTACGTAACAGGATGTTCGCATGCATGTTAAAACAAAGTTCAAACAACTATATTAACATTTCATTATTTCATATGCATGAGTCCATGCCCATAGGAAATAATAAAAGTACAACCACATGCATAGTGACAACCATACTGCCTTTGTTCGAGAGGTAGAATAAAAAGGCTCCTTATGTAAATTCAACAGGTTTGCATGTAGAGTAATTTAAATGATTACACACATATTTTATTATCTTTATTTGCACTTAGAATATGCAAATAAGATATTGACAATATGCAACCACATGCAACACTTTTCATGCGAGACATCAAAGGCAACTAAGCATCATTCGAGAGATGCATCCCTTCTCGAGAGATAAAACTGCAGAAGAGTACACATGCATATTATCTTCATATACTAATATCTTAGTGTGCAAGCACCATGCAAACAAGATACATAACACATATATGAATATAACGTGCATGTGCTGAAACTCCTCAGGCGAAGCCTCCATTCCTTGACATAAACCAATTTCCATGCAAGGATCTCGCTTCGCCAAATATCACTCGAGAGAGATGACCTTCGAGAGATCAGACAACCACCAGCATTAGCTTTATAGGTCATTAGTTCGAAACATAACTCCTGCGAGACAGATTCCGCGAATCGACCTCTCGCACGACCTCTCGAACACCTCTCTAGACCTCTCAAATAACCCAAAATCATCTCTACCAAACTCAATAATATTTACTACTCCACAACTCCAAACATTATTTAAGCTTGCATGGTAGACATCTGAACCATTAATCTCCATTACTACACAAATATCCAATAGTCCTCCTCTATTTGTATAGTAAAATTAATGTTGTACGAAGATAAATCCAAAACTCATGCATAAATGAAAGTGTCTTAAAGATTGAACTTCCACATAGTATAATACGCGATACATCAATTCGGATTGCAGTGGTGGACGAGCCTTGAACCACGCAGTCTCTTTGAAGAAATGTAGGTAAAATACACACAAGTTTTACAGTCACAACAACTCAAAACTTGACACTATTAAAGGCCATGTGTCCGTATCCATTAATGAGCACATACCAAGTAAAGCCCAAACTTGTTTGAAGCGGCCACACCTCATGCTCATAGAGGCTAATCTTTTAATTCATGCACTGCATCATGCATTTTCTCAAAAGATCAGTTAAGAGTAAAAACTCATCCCTACAACAATGCAGACCCAAGCATCACCTTTCCTTGGGATACAATTAAATTAAACTTTTGATGCTTGCAAATCACAAAATGAAGTACTCATCATCATTGAACTCAAGACCTAACGTTATAACTTAGGCGTGAGTTGTGCTTTCCTTCACTTGCAATTTAAATAATTAGGCTTTCCATATCCCTCAGATTATTTTGTACTTAACAACCTTGTACAATCCTTAAACTAGGATATTGTCTTGTTAATTACCGTACTAAATAATCAGCAATACATAGTAAGGCCTTTCAATTAAAACGATGTATTTAATAGTAGGTTATCACACCATATCATTTCCGATGTCTTTGAACCATGTCCCTTGTCATAGCTTTGTTAAGTGGATCCGCTAAATTAAACCGGGATCGTACACAGTTCAGCGATACACAATTATATGAGATCTCCCGCACATAGCTATGTACCAAGCCAATGTGTCTTTACTTGCCAATATAACATTGTTATATCCTTGGCCAGTGTATGTAGCTTTACTGTCACAGTGTACAAAATCAGGTGACATCGATTTCAGCTAAATCGAAATTTCCAAAACAAATTCCTTAGCCACTTAGCTTCCTTGCATGCCGAAGCTAAAACAATAAGTTCATGTCAAAGATGGATATTCCTTTTGAATATACTAAACCATAATTAATGATTTATTCAAGTATTCCAAAAATTCCTTTTAATGCCATCTATTTTGACAACAGTACATGATGATGGATAGAACTTTAATATTCTATCAATTAACTTGTAAAATAAAATATTTAATTGATTATATAGGAACCTTCTTTTCAGGTTACTAGTCAATAAATATTTATTTCCTGCAAATTTTATAACCAAGAATTTCAATCACCATGTAGAACTTATTAACACTGAGTGATTTCTTAAAATCAAAATTAAAACCTCCTCTATTTGGACTACCATCCACTTGGGAGAATAAATTGATAAGCATTCTCCACTCAGAAATATTCATTCATTTTGGAGAACAAGCTTATACTGATAAACCTCCTTCATTCAGAAAATCCATTCACTTTGGAGAAGAAACCATTTTGATTTTTAAGCTCACTCTTTTCATGTTTCTTCTAAACTGAAGAATCATACCAACTTAAATCATAATCCATGACTTAAATTTAAAATTCCTTTTTACTAGTCAATTTCCATACTAGTTGAACCAGTAAATTTTTGACTTTCAGAATTTTAACACATTCTCAGTACGAGAATTCTTGTGTCAAAGACATTCATAAAATCTATGAATTTTATCATCATGCATTTCTCATGCATGAAAGTTACAGCATGCCTTAAAGAGAAATATTACAGAATATTTCCAAGACTTTCTGCCTTTATCAGAAATATAACAAAATATTTCAAGGCCTCCTGCCTCACCCAAAAATATATAAAAATTATTTCAAGGATTTCAAAAGGATAGAATTTTCTATTGTGCTAGAATACCAATAATTATATTCATACATGAAACTGAGAATGATTTCATTGAATATTATAATATCATCATGCAACTTAATAACCATGCATATGATACCAGAAAAATTGGCAACACCAAATTACACCAAAAAATGCAATTTACAGCACACCAAGATACAACTTAAAAAATGTATCTAGTCAACCATGCATGCAACCGAGACAAAGTCTCATATATAAAATATTTATATATACATGCATAAATAAATCCTTGTATTTATCAGACTATGCAGAACTTTAAACGAAACACATGCATCATCTCTAGGCATGATACAGAACTTAGCCGGTAAGTAATTAAATTAAAACTTACATTCATGCCGAGGCCGAGACAAATAAAAGAACCGTACCGATTACGTCCTACAACTTGTATATGCTGTTATCCTTGATCTCTTCCGGCCATTGATGCAGTATATCCACGATAGGAAAATACACAATTTCCACGTGCCAAATAAATCACGGCTAACAACATGATTTATTTCTATGAACCTAGTTTTATACATCTCACTAATCATATTGGCATAATTAATGCCCCATGATTCTGAGTGAAGACAGAAATAAAACTTCATACTTTCATAACATGTATTAAACCACATGCACAGCATGTACATATCATGCCATGAACATCATGCAAAACCCGCATGAATTCTTCTTGTACAAAGAAATGACATACCCAAAAGTGATTAATGTCATATTCTTACCACCAAATTCGAAATTCACATTCTGAAAATTTTCCGTGAACGGAAACAGTTGCTTCACGCCTGACATCTTGTCTTCAAAACGGATCAAGACAAAATCAATGATCACAGGTTTAGAAAACTTTAAAGCTTATAGATTGTTGGAAAAATTGTTGCTGATATCTGTAATACAAAAGAGATACAAAATAATACAGAAGAACAAGGGAACAAAACCGGATCATCTGGTATCTTCAGGCGTGTAATCACTTTCCTATAAGCTTTAAATCTCCCTTAGAAAAGCAACAGGGTTCCAGATTTAATCTTATGGGATACAAGAAGATAATGAAACTCTTAAGTTGCTTCAATTAAGAATTTCCTGGAGAATTGTAGGACTGTGAAATATCAAGGTTAAACAACAAGTTAAGTTGTCTGTTCATCAGATGTATCTCCTTTAGATTTTATAGAAATAAAATCTGACTGTTAGAGAGGTTACTGGAAGTTTATAGCGGTTACAAAACCAACTTCCAAGATATATATGAAATATAACTGATTTGGGATTTATTTACGTAACAGGATGTTCGCATGCATGTTAAAACAAAGTTCAAACAACTATATTAACATTTCATTATTTCATATGCATGAGTCCATGCCCATAGGAAATAATAAAAGTACAACCACATGCATAGTGACAACCATACTGCCTTTGTTCGAGAGGTAGAATAAAAAGGCTCCTTATGTAAATTCAACAGGTTTGCATGTAGAGTAATTTAAATGATTACACACATATTTTATTATCTTTATTTGCACTTAGAATATGCAAATAAGATATTGACAATATGCAACCACATGCAACACTTTTCATGCGAGACATCAAAGGCAACTAAGCATCATTCGAGAGATGCATCCCTTCTCGAGAGATAAAACTGCAGAAGAGTACACATGCATATTATCTTCATATACTAATATCTTAGTGTGCAAGCACCATGCAAACAAGATACATAACACATATATGAATATAACGTGCATGTGCTGAAACTCCTCAGGCGAAGCCTCCATTCCTTGACATAAACCAATTTCCATGCAAGGATCTCGCTTCGCCAAATATCACTCGAGAGAGATGACCTTCGAGAGATCAGACAACCACCAGCATTAGCTTTATAGGTCATTAGTTCGAAACATAACTCCTGCGAGACAGATTCCGCGAATCGACCTCTCGTGGACCTCTCGAACACCTCTCTAGACCTCTCAAATAACCCAAAATCATCTCTACCAAACTCAATAATATTTACTACTCCACAACTCCAGATATTATTTAAGCTTGCATGGTAGACATCTGAACCATTAATCTCCATTACTACACAAATATCCAACAAAAGCTACATTTGTGGAGTGTCTGATTATACTAATTAAAGGTTCCTGAAGTTGCTCAATAAAGTGAGTGGTGGCTAAAATCTCTCAACAAAGGATTTCGCTAAGATTCATTCTCATTAATCCCCTCAACTCGACTACGTGACAGATGGGTTAGAAACATGGGATTAACTCCCTATCTTTGTGGTGCAACATGGGATTAAGTTCCCTATTTTTGAGGTGTCCAAAACCACTATAGAAAGGGATCTTTGTAATGAAGATGAAATGAAGTTTCCGAAATGGGAAAAATAGTAATATTATTCTGGAAGGTGCTACAAAGGATTATTTGGAAGGTGCTGCAAGGAAACTTCAAAACAGGGAAAGATTGATGTACTTATCTAGAGAAGTCAGCTCCACTTTATATTAGTACAAGCTGTGCTAAAATCATGGTTGCAATAGGCGCTAGTCGGGCGGTAGACTAGCGCTTAGCGCCTAAGCGGTCCCTAGGCAGTTCTAGGCGGTGACCTATAAAAACAAAAAATTAATTCATGTGTGTGGGTGTATGGCATATATATATATATATATATATATATATATATATATATATATATATATATATCTTATTTCTCTTACTTATATAAATAAATAAATTTAAATATATATATAAATATAATAATAAAATTAACAAGGCCGACTCGCTCGAGTTAACTCGGCTAACTCTGTCGAGTTGGACGAGTTAACTCGGTCAAATTCGGCCTAGTCGACCGAGTCAGGTGCTAGGCGGCCTCCTAGGCGGACGCCTAGGGAGCAATTCGTCTCGGTCTAGGAGCGCCTAGCGCCTAGGCGGTCTAGGCGAGGATTTTTGCAACAGTGGTTAAAATCTAGGTTGGTTATAATTTGTTTAATTGGCAGAATTAGTTCAAACTGTACTTGTAAACAATTTTCATAGAGTTACTTTATGAGGTTAATGTTTAAATAGGTGGTAGACCTAGTTTTGTAATTCGTTGAACCTTGTAATTGTAAAAACCAACAGGTTGATCTTAAGTGAAAAAGTTTCGGGTGTGACCCCGCAGATTAGGAGTTGTTCTCAAACTGCGTTATCAAATTTAGCTGTGTACTTATTTTGGAGCTTCTTTTATTGCTTCATATTGTGTTATATATCTGCATTACGTAATTTCAATTGGTATAAGAGCAGTGTCCCTTAATTTGTTAGAGAGATCCTAGGAATACTCGAGTGTTGTTTTGCAGAATGGAAGAGGGTGCCTCAATTTCACAACCACCATTATTGAAAAGAGTAAGCAATTATGCTTATTGGAAGGCCGTGATGAAAGCCTTTATCAAATCATTGGATGAAAAATGTTGGGATGCCGTTGAAAATGCTTGGATTCTACACATGATGACGGTCGAGAATGAAGAGAAGAAAAAACCTCTTAGTCAGTGGACACCAAACAAAAAGAAACAATCATCAGCAAAATAGGGTCATGAATGCTATTCATAGTGCACTTGGACCAGATTAATTTGTGTTAATTTCACTTTGCGCTGCAATTGAAGCAAAATACATAAAGATGCAACAAGTAAAAAAATTCCTATTAAGTGATTTATCCACTGCGGATGGAGGACAACAAACCCGTGATAGAACAATTCACTAATAAATAGTTTTGATTCTTGGGAAAATAAGCCCACACAATATGAAATGGATGAGTCCATAGCCATTGCATGCATCATAGACAAGTTATCACAGTGCGCATTTTAGTGCCTTTTGAGTGCACAATTTTAGCATTTGAGTGTACATATTTGTGCTTTCAAATACATAATTTTGATTAGGGGTGTCCGTTTCGAGCTTCGATTTACTCTTCTTTTTTTTTTTTTTTGAAAACAGCTTCGATTTACTTCTTTATTGGTTTAGTTAACAATTTCTATATTTGTAAACAAAGTGAAGGCACATAACATGGCAATTATAGACACATAACATGATAATTACGTATACATAAATTGTTACTGCAGACACAAAATATGTTAACTGCAGAAATATAAGATGTTGGTTAACATGTTATATGTGGATTAACATATTTTATACCTACAGTTAACAATTTATATGTATGTAGTTATCATGTTTTTGTGTTTGTAATTATGAGCATTTAATCCTAAAAAATGAGAGCGGCTAGAAGGTGATTGCAGATCATTTTAACTAGTAAGATTCAATAATTAAAGAAAACAATTTAAATTAGCCACCGAACTATACACAAAATTACAATTAGGCCATCCAACTAAAAAATATTACAATTAGCTTAGATCCCTAAACCGTCTAAAGTTATGCGATGGAACCAAATTTAACATAATCCTTAGTTCATTGCTGGTGTAACGGTCATTCTAAAAAATGAGAGTGGCGACAAGGTGATTGCACATCATATCATTGTAACTAGTAAGATCCAATAATTAATTATAGATCAGAAAAAAAAAAAGGTCAAATATGCCATTGAATTATTAGTATTTATGCAATTGGGTTATCGGACGAAAAGTGTGCAATTAAATCATTTAACTCTATAAATTTGTGTAGATAACATATTTAGCAAGTTGCTTTCAGGTTAAGTCAAATGACTTTAACTCTTAGCTTCGTACTTCAATATGTTGAGAAAGTAATTATAAATAGATATTGCATTGTAATAGAGTAAGCAGTATTAAAAAAATAATACTCCCTCTATCACATTTTACCTGTCCTATTTACTATTCATTGGTCAAACCAACTCTTTCTTCTTTGCTTATTTTCTTTAGTAATTTTTTATTATTTTTAAATTTAATTTTTTGTGTTTAATAGTACTTTTAATGTAGTTTCTAAATATATAAATTTTATATATTAATGCTAAACTTAATATTATGAAAAATTGGATTAAAAATTACTTTAGTCAAGCACGAACCAGACAACCATTTTGGGACGGAGGTAGTAATAAGTAAGATGACATAACATTTTTACTATTATGTATTAAATTCAATAGTACGTTGTCGTGAAACAAATGTGATACACTACCAGCATGTTTGATTCACGGAATGAATTTTAAGGGAATTGGAATAGTATTTCATAGTGAATGGAATAGGTCAATAGAAATTGTATTATTTTGTTTGGTTCGCGGAAGGAATAGACTGTAGGAATGTAATTTCAGTGTCTGGTTGGTTAAAAGAATACAAATGGAATATGTTTAAAAAAAACATAAATACTCAAAAATGTATTATTATTATTATTATTATTATATATAAAAATATATATATATATATATATATATAGAATTTGTAAATGAATGAAATTCTAAAAATCCTAATTTACCATATCTCCCTCTGGATATAAACAAAGATATGTGTGTATATGATAATAATAATAACAATAATAATTATTATTATTAACGAATTTATGTATATACTTCAATGAATATAATAATTTATTATATAAACGTAAATATTTAATTAATTACATTATATATATACACATCTAATATATGGTGGTCGCCCCTTAACTTGCGGTTAGTGCGGCGGCACCACTATGTATACAAACATACACCACTCAATGTTTGAAAATGCACCACACAATTATGCATCATTAGGTACGGATCACCAAAACACACACCACTAGGTATGCAAATATACACCACACAGTGTTAGCAAATGCACCATTAGGGGTAGGAGAGTTATAGTGCATTATTTTGGGTGTGTGGTGTTTTTTTGGTGTTTTTGTATATTTTCAATGTGGTGCGTTTTCTAACATTACTGGTGCATTTTCTAACATTGAGTGGTGCGAGGGGAAGGCACGGCCACATTTGAACAGAAATATATATATATATATAATCAAACTTACCTGCATCATTAAATATTAGCTAAATCAGGCCAAACCAAGTACGGCTTGTTTTGTTTGAAAGCACATTATATCTTAAAAATATATTCGGTACACTAGATTTTCCAACCCAATGTACGTATAGTAGATACCTCCTATAACACGCTGCATTTATTTACAGAAGAATCGCCTATATATAATGTAGTAGTAATAGTATGTAGTTTACTATATGAGACATTCTGCATTCTCTTCAATAATGGCAGGGGCAATCAACGCTACTGACGCATCAAAAAGGCAGGCAAATTAAGTTGATGCACATCACTTCATTTTATATATATATATATATATATATATATAGAGGAGTGAGATCAAGTGCAGACAACTTGTCCCTTGCGAGCGTGCGGATGCACTATCAAGTCCGTATCGGCTTAATGGTGTATCCGCACGTTCTCACCTGAATGCTTGTCCGCACCAGAACTCAACCCCGTATTTATAGTTTATTTAAGGTGATAGATGAATATATATATGGATGCAGGTATGCAGTTGTGACAGGAGGAAACAAAGGGATGGGGTTTGAAATTTGCAGGCAGTTAGCTTGTGATGGAGTTACGGTGGTTTTGACTGCGAGAAACGAGAAGAAGGGAAGTGAAGCTGTGGAGAAACTTAGAGCTTTTGGCTTCTCCGATGGTGATGTGCTCTTTCACCACCTGGATGTTACCGATCCCTCCACTGTCTCTTCCCTTTTTCATTTCGTCAAAACCAATTTTGGAAGACTTGATATTTTGGTGAGTACGTGTACTAGTTGTGTATGTGTATGTGTACAATCAATTTTCACTTTATAATATAATTAACCAATTATTTACCATTACCATGGATTAGGGGTCATGCATGGTAAATATTGAATAGTGATTCAAAAATTATGTGTTCGGCAGTTATATATTATATGCATGCCTTCACCAGTATTGTAAGAATTGAGCATAAGCGTTAGACCACTCAACCGTGACGATTTAACATTTAGGCGCTAACTCGGTGCGAGTTAACTCGACAAGTTGACTTGGTCGAGTTATTATTATTATTTATTTAATTGATTTTTCTTTTACAATAGTAGAGATGTGTAATATTATATATATATATATATATATATTAAATATAATATTATGGCACATGACTCTATGATAACTCTTGGGAAAAGATATCCCAGAGCCATGTTATAGCACATGGCTCTAGGATAACTCTTGGGCAAAAAATATCCTAGAGCTATGTGCTCATATATATAATAGTATTGATATGCAAGATAAGATTTGATTGATGAGAATTTAAGTAAAACGAGCGGAATTTTTAATAAATACGAAATTTATTTATTTTGAGTGGTTAAATTTATTAGGTCAATGATTTGAATTTGTCAACACGTTGTCACTTAGGACATGATTCACGCACAATTTTTTTTTCTTTTTTTGTATTTTGCCTAGAAGGGCATTTGGCACCCGACTAACGCCTAGTGTATTTTACAACATTGGTTTTGAGTTAATAAATTATGTACATGCAAATAGATAGAATATATAGATACATAATACATAGATATTTGTATACATAGTGGTGCGGCCGCACTGACCGCACGTTAAGACGCGGTCACACTTGACTCATTGATAACTCTTGGAAATGATATCCTAGAGCCATGTGTTACAATATTATAGCACATGGCTCTAGGATAACTCTTAGGTAAAAGATATCCTAGAGCTATGTGCTCATATATATAATATTATTGATATGAGAATTTAAGTAAAAGATAAATGTGGTCATTTTCATAAATATTACAAATTTTTAAAATGAGTGAGATTTTTCTTATAAATATTACAAAGTTTGTTTATTTTGAAATGTTAGATCTACTTGATCAATGATTTAAATTTGTCAATATGTTCTCACCTCCGACATGGTTCTCACCTGATTAGGGATATATATATATATATATATATATATATATATATATATATATATATATATATATATATCCTGCTAATATATGCACGCACAGTTGTTTTTTTTTTTTTTAAATTTTGCCTAGGAGAGCATTTGGCACCTGACTAACGCCTAGTGTATTTTACAACATTGGTCTTTAGTTAATAAATTATGTGTATGCTATACATAACTAAAAAATATAGATACACAATATAATTTTGAATCAAAATTTACAATGTAAGATCATATTCTATAGTATAATTTGCTTATACTTAACTCACTGAGCCTTAATCATATCTATTCGTTGGATAATGTTATTATGAGGTTATTAATTATAAAATTAAACAACATCATTCAATGTATACATATTTGGAAAATAACATTGACCAAAATTGGAGTGCGTGCAGTAGTGTTAGACTTTCAATCTACTTTATGAGCATCCCACCAATACATT
Organism: Ipomoea triloba; assembly: GCF_003576645.1. Lineage (NCBI taxonomy): Eukaryota > Viridiplantae > Streptophyta > Magnoliopsida > Solanales > Convolvulaceae > Ipomoea > Ipomoea triloba. The sequence continues at coordinate 22,837,475 of NC_044928.1, forward strand.
TTTGAGGGGTTTCTTTTGATCTTTTACCTTCAGGTGAAAGAGATAGAAAATTTATTATTACAAATGTCAGTTTTTTTTTTTTTTGGCACACTGCACGAAAAATAAAAAATAAAATTTTTTTTTGACACACTGCACGAAAAATAAAAAATAAAAATTGTCTGCTGTAAGTGTGCGTTGGGCACATAAAAGTAGTCAATTTTTTTTTCTTTTTTCTTTTTTGCTCCCCACCCCCTCTTCTTTTTTCTTTTCCAATACATTCTAAAAATTGTGAAAACATTTCAACTGCTTATTATTATTATTATTATTATTATTATTATTATTATTATTGTTATTGTTATTGTTATTGTTATTGTTATTATTATTATTCTATTATTATTCTTTTCTTATTGTTATTATTGTTATTGTTATTATTATTATCATTATCATTATTATCATCATCATTGAATGTATGTATGTATATTGTTTTAGGTGAATAATGCTGGAGTTATTGGATTGGCAATGGATGAAAACGTTCTAAAATCTTTACAGGTATGTTACATTTCTAGTCATCTATCTAGTGGATTCTGTAAGCTAAGACTGCTAAGCCAACGTCCTTTTTCTTCTATTGCTATACTATCTAAGCATGATTCATATTGTATTGTGAATTCTGGTCTAAAAGTTATGTATATGCAGTTAACACATTATGCAATTAATAGTTTCTGTACCTGTAAATAATTGAAGGCACATCACATGATAATTACAGACAAATAACATGATAGCGATAGACATATAAATCGTTAACTGTAGGTACGGAATATGTTAATATGTTATGTGTCTCCAGTTAACATATTATGTAACTCTAGTTAACAGTTTATGTGTTTGTAGTTATCATGTTATGTTTCTTCATTTTATTTACAGGTACAAAAACGGTTAACTGCAAGTACAAATGTGTCAATTGCATATACAAAATATGAAGGTTAATTTTAGACCATAAGATAGATCATGTTCTATAGTATAATTTGCCATTGAATTCAATAGCTGGGCTAGGTTATGTTATTGAATTATTAATGTAAAATATTTTGTAGTTTTTTTTTTAAATAAATAAATATTTTGTAGTTAAATGGTATAAATTTTAATTTTAGGTAGCTAGAAAGTTGGTTACTAATATGCATGATTCCAACCCTCTTAAATATATTATTCTAATTTTTTAAAAAAAACAATGAATTACAGTACATATAATGAACTATAATTAAAATTAAAATCGATTCGAAGGTTGGGATAACTTCAGCTTGTGTAGAAATTTTTTAGATTGTTGAAATTTTAGAATGATATAAATCCATATATTATAATTGAGTTAGATTCATTTTCCTTTAAGGGTGTGTTTGGAAACCCGGAAAATGATTTTCGAAAATCATTTTTCGCGTTTTCTTTGTTTGGGAACGCATGAAAATACGGTCAACGGAAAACAATTTCCGTTGACCAAGAAAAATCAAGCCAAAATTTCGGAAAACAGCTTTCGGAAGTCATTTTTCGAAAATGGCTACACGGACAAACCATGGCGTAGCTGGCGGAAAATGGACCAAGGAGGTGGGGTAACAACTGGTTTCCGGCGAAAATCTATAGGTTCATTTTTTTTTTCAATTTTATTTTTTTAATAAATAACATTATTTTAATATTATTATAATTTTTATATTTTAAATAAAATAGTTAACATCTTTAATTATACAATTCAACCCATTTTCCAGAAAATGAACCAAACACAAAAGACAGTTTTTCAGAATACATCCAAATACTGAAAATGAAACCATTTTCCAAAAATTATTTTTCAAAAATCATTTTCTTGCTTTCCAAACACACCCTATTACCTGGGATAATTCAATATTCTGTGAACCAAACGTCCCTAAAAGTCAATTCCGTGAACCAAACTTCCCTAAAAGTCAAATCTAAATATACAACTCAAAATTGAGTCAGATGCTAAGACAGTTATTGAAGCCATTAGGACTAATCATTATTGTTACTCTTCTTTTGATGTGATCATTTATGATATAAAAGTTTCTCAAATGTTAGCTCTATTTTTTCTAATAGAGCTGCCATTAACTAGCGAGGGAGGGAAACTTTAGTTATTGTTGATCGTAAGGAATGGTGGATTTCACCTCCTTCGTTCTTTTTGAATGTTCTTGTTTCAAATTTGAATGAATGAATTTCCGTTATTTACTTTCAATATATATATATAATATCACATTAAGAAATGTTATATGTCATTGTTTGAATTAGTTTTTCGAAATGCAGTGAAATTCTTGAGAATGATTTATTAATTAATTTGTATAATATTCATTGGTATCACTTTCTCCAAATTTTTTAGATAATGTGAAATTTACTTGTAATAAGCATATTATATAGTTTTAGTAACAAATTATGTACATGTTACATGTAACATATTATATACCTTTGGTTTATTTACAGGTATATAATCTGTTAATTGAATGTACATAATATATTAACTTTAAATACATAATTTGATGCGGACGACGAATTCTGGTCGAAAATATAATTTGCTAAATTGATCTTTAAAAAAAAAGTGTAGTTACAAAAAAACATTTGTGAAGTCATATTTTACAAGATGATGATGTGATTATATATGCATAGATGAAGGGAGCCCATTGGTCGAGTGCACTTTTCCACAATTATGAGTTGACTGCTGAATGCATTGAAATAAATTACTATGGATCAAAGAGAATGAGTGAGGCATTTCTCCCCCTCCTCCAATTGTCTAAATCTCCAAGAATAGTAAATGTCAGCTCTGGTGATGCAAAACTGGAGGTATTTATATTCTATATCTTTTTTTTTTTTTTAGTTCATGACTTATTAAATAAATGTCACATTTTCATTAATTGAAAATGAAATTAAGTCAATATTGAACCCATAGCCAACAAAATGAAAAGAAAAAAAAAAAAAACTAGACCACCCAAAAACAATAAATAAATGGCATTATCAAGGTCGACCCTACTCATGTACCAATAGTTACCAATAGTTATAACAAGGGTCTACCTTGCAAGGTGGATCATGGTGTAAAAATTTTACCTTAATTTTTCTCTCTTTTTTTGTACAAATAAAATTAAGTAATTTAGAAGCTATAATTGAGATATTTTAACTGACACTTATATTGATTTTTTTTATTTTTTTAAATAAATCAACAAGTACATAAAGTCATTACTTTATATACATAAATTTGGTTTGATAAAAGTCACTACTGTAAATACATAAGTTCACAATTGTAAATTTATAAATTCACTTTACTACTATAAGTACATAAATTGATCATTTTTGTAAGTACATAGATTCAGTGTTAGTGTCATTTTTACGTATCTACAGTATTATTTTTATGTACCCAAATTTTTGTGTACCTATAAAATTGTGGTCCACCATACAAGATGAAAGTGGACCCCGATCAATGATAAAATTTTAGAAAGAGTTGACATTAAATATTTGGTGAATAATTTTGTATCTAAATATGTACTACAAAATCACTTTTTCAAAAAAAAAAAAAGTAAAACTTTGAATTGTATTTTTTCTCTAGAGTATATTTTATATATTATATTTTGCAAAAAATATAAACAATATATTTTTATTTTATATTTGAATATATACTAAATTTAATTATTAAATAAGCCCTTATTTTTATTGGAACAACCCTGAACATTATAGTTCAAAGTCGAAAAGGACAAATTATATTATGGACCATGATCTACGTTGTAAGGTAAATCACTAATAAATATTTATTTGTAGTATACTGAATACTTATTTTTAATGTATTGAAAATTCATTCGTTAGGTAGTATACAAAAATGAATCTATAATGTATTAAAAATAAACTGTCAAAAAATAACATATAATATACTAAAAATGAACATATATGTCACTAGTTGACCTTATAATGGATCATAGTCCATAATATTTTTTGAGTACTACTGACTCTGTTACAATGTAGTATTAAATTGAGATACCGGGTGCCACTAGACCACAAGGTCTTTGGCGATTATAGTCCATAATATACTTGGACTAAAAGTGGTATTAACTAATCACTTAAATTTTTACCTAAAACATCAAAAGAATTGTCATAACATAATAACTTCCACTGCAAGGAAACGAACATACATCTATTTTAGTTGTTGACCAACTTATATTTGTTTTATATTTTAGAAAATATGTGATGAGTGGGCCAAAGGAATATTAAACAACGTTGAAAGCCCCCCTGAAAAGCTTGACGAAGTGCTGAATAAATACTTGGAAGACTACAAAAATGGTTGCTTAAAGTACAACGGAAAGTTTCCAATCCCATCGGCCTACACTGTTTCCAAGGCAACCATGAATGCTTATGCAAGAACCATAGCGCACAAATATCCTTCTTTGCAGGTCAACTGTGTCAACCCTGGCTATGTTAAGACAGACCTAACCTTCAACACCGGTGGGATTACGGCAGAAGAAGGAGCTCAGAGTGTTGTGAGGGTGGCTCTACAGCCTGAAGATGGACCTTCTGGCGTCTTCTTTGATCGTCAAGAAATTATATCATTTTAATAAGAGTTAATTCCGATTATGGTCTCTCGATTACTGTAGTGTTTTCTATTTTGATTTTCGTGTTTAAAATATCTATTTACTTTTTTTTTTTTCATTGTTGTAATATGTGGTCCCTAAATACCTAATAAGACCGAGAGAATTGAGCTTGGTACTGCTAATTTATATATGTTTGTATTTCTATATTTATGGGATTACTAGCACTTATTTGTGCAGCTCACAAAAATAATTGTGCAATTTAGGTGTCCATTATTAAATTAAATAAAAAAACTAGAATAGTTATAGTATTTAACTATATTTGTGTTTAAAAAACAGAGAGTAAAACTTATATATACGTGTATATGTGTATCATGAAAATTTGATTGGGATTGTCTCACCAATCTTGAACTAGGATACTTTGGACTATGAATGACAGTATATTAGAGAGACAAAGTGATAAGATATTTTGAACTTTGGTGTAAGGCAATTTATATCATGGAATGTGGTCCACCTTGGATCAATTACGATGAGAGCTATAGTGTTTGTATTAGAATTGCTCAAATACAATAGTATAGATTACAAGTGTATATATAGGAACCGAGTCAGATCAGAGACAAATTAGGATAGTGACTCGTAACAAGACTCAACTACATAGAATCCTAATACAACCCCTCAAGCACAGGGTACACTGGTAACATGTAGCTTGTCTCTCAAAAAAAGAAAATCTTGACCCTGAAAGAGATTTAGTAAAGATGTCAGCAACAAGTTGATCTTCAGTTGAGATAAAGTTTACTTGGATGTCTCCTGTAGCAACCCTGTCCCTCACAAAGTGATAGTCAATTTTCACATGCTTTGTTCGAGCATGAAAAATTGGATTAGCACACATATATGTAGCACCAAGGTTGTCATACCAGAGCTTTGGCATGGAAATTCTGGGAGCCCCTATCTCACATAGAAGAGAGAGTATCTATATTACCTCAGCACAGACATTAACTAGAGCTTTGTATTCAGCCTCGGTAGAGGACCTAGCAACTGTCCTTTAATTCTTGCAAACCCATGACACTAGATTTGTCCCCACTTGTGGACTTTCTATCTTCAGGACAGCCAGCCCAGTCAGAATCAGAGAATGCATGCAAATCATTTTAGCTAGACTTCCTTATTCGCAGTCCCAGAGAGAGAGAGTTCCTTTAACATACCTTAGCACACGTTTCAGTTGCTCCCAGTGTGTAGTAGTCGGAGCATGCATGTGCTGACAAAGAAGGTTAACTGTATAGGATAAATCGGGTCTTGTGACAGTTAAATATTGCAACGCACCTACTAAGCTTCTATACCGAGTGGGATCATCATATAAATCTATATTGGCAGAGGCATGTCTCGAAACAGATATAGGAGTAGTAAGAGGCTTGCAGTCTGTCATACCAACACGTTTTAAAATGTCTATCATGTATCTACATTGAGAAAGCAGAATACCATCATCACACTAGATGGTTTCAATCCCAAGGGAAAACCCAAGCTCCCCAAGATCTCTAATTTTGAAAGCATATATTAGATAGTTTGGACAATAGAGTATTCACCACAATCTGATCATTCCCCATAACAAGAATATTATCCACATAGAACAATAAGTAAACAGTGGCAGAATCTTGAGAAAAATAAAATAACGAGACATCAGTCATAGAAGCCTTAAAACCAATAGACAATAGAAAAGTATGCAGACGATTGAACCAAGCTCTCGAAGCCTGATTTAATCCATACAGGGATCTCTTTAACAGACATACATGATCAAGGAACTAAGCATCAATATAACCTGGAGGCTGGCGCATATAAACAGTTTCACTCAAAGTACCATTCAAGAAGGCATTATGAACATCTAGTTGTCTGAAAAACCAACTAGAAGAGAGAGCCAGAGATAGAAGTAACCTGATAGTAATAAGTTTTACCACTGGACTGAAAGTGTCAAAGAAGTCTTGCCTAGGAACTTGATTAAACCCTTTAGCTACCAACCTGGCTTTGTGTCTTTCAATTGAACCATCTGCCTTTCGTTTGGTGCGAAAAACCCATTTGGAGCCAATGACATTCATATTAGGTTTGGAGGGAATGAAACACTACACTAAGTCTAATTATGCAAGAGAGCATTATACTCTTGATCCATTGCGTCCCACCACTCAGGATGCTTGACTGCTTGCGAATAACACGTGGGATTAGTGGGGCAAACCTGTACAGTCAATCCTGCAATGGGGGTACGGGATTTGCTTCTAGTTGCCATGGCATGAGTCCGCTTAGTCGGGCGCGTAGTTTGACCACGTGGACGGCCACGAGGACGTTTTTCTGCACCTGCAGGGCGTGAAGGAGCAACCTGAGGAGGATCTGTGGAAGAAGAGCACGGGCTGAAAACGGACTCAGCCCAAGGACGTGGCATAGTGTCCGGAGGAGCCTGCAAAACAGTCTTAGCATCAAACACTACAAAAAAACGCGAAAATAGCGACGGACGATTTCCGTCGCTAAATATGAGAAATCCGTCGCTAAACTGTTTAGCGGCGGATTAGCGACGGATTTCGTCCGTCGCTAAAATGAGCGTCGTTAGAATTCAGCGACACAATTAATTTCTGTCGCTAGATTTAGCGACGGAAATCAACGGTTTTGACGCTGAAATTTGCGAGGGAATTGCAACGGGCATTTTCGTCGCTAAGTCTAGCGACGGAATATCCGTCGCTAAACCCACAAGAATTCCATCGTTAGACTACTACGACGATGATCTAGTGACGAACTTTGCAAGCGAATAGCTACGGATATTTCCGTCGTTAGACTTAGCAACAAAATGTTCCGTCGCTACGGATTTTTGCCGTCACTATTTCGTGAATATTTCTTATTTTATTTGATAGTTAGCTACGGATTTACTACAATATTTGTCTGTTGCTAAATTTTAATATTTTTTAAAAAAATTACCCGCTAATTAATTTATTTCAAATACCTACATTAAACCTATAATATAATAAATTTATCCGCTAATTAATATCGCATACATGCAATAAACCTATAATATAATACATCAATAATATAATTGCAAAATATATTATATTTAAATATTCATACTCATTAGCAATAACAAAAGTAAAGTTACTATGACAAAAACTATTACAGCTAGCTACTGGACTAAAGATCTTGAACATCAGGCCTCTGCCCATTTCCATGTCGACCCAAAGTGTTGGCAAAAAAATTATGAAGCTCGGCAACAATTTTATCGTCTAACTACAAGAGTATTCTCTTGAGCTTCCTAGCACCATATGTGAAAGCACTCCATATTGTATAGAAATTTCCTGCACAAAGCAATCCAAGATGGAAATCAACACGGGCTTTGGGTCACTAATTTGAGTTTAACAGTTTTGTTAGGACGATATCATAATTATCAGGTTAAAAGTTTAAGACTTAGGGTTCGCTAAATCAAATAATCTGTACACTTATGCATGCATTGCATTCCTCGGTATCAGCATGAATTTATCATGAAATTTATCATGATCAAATCTTCAGAAAGATGTCAAAGCTTCAACATACAATAACATTTGATATAAGGGAGCACAAACAGGACAAAAACCATGGAAAAATAATAATTAGTGAATGAAAAATACAAATTGCATTACCTTTGCTGACACTACGGCCAAGATTTTTATTTTCCTTCAGAGGATCAACTATGGTAAGATGCTTTTGTTGAAAGGTTCTGGAGTTCATGTCATACCCTCTTGAAGAAACAGAAAACATTTTGACACAATATCTAAGAAAATCATTGTTGAGCAGTAACTCACCACCATCATTTTCAGGAACCTCAACTGCAAAAGGAACATGAAATCACCTTGATGAAATAATGCAAAGAAACATATTATGACATACCCCAGTTAGCAAGAAGTTGCTTACCCACAATTTCTGGCAAAGATGATATGCGAGCAAGACCAGTTAAACAAATACAATATGTTTCCCAGTCAAACTTGCTAAAGTAGTCCAAAAATTTGTAGAGGACCTAAAAATTTAGCAGTTTCAATCATTAGAGTTTCCAAATGCGAATAAGAATGCTGGATATGAACATTCAGTGTGAGGTTTGGACATTTGGTTTCAGGAAGTTTAATAATTCAACAGTTTCAATTATTATAATCAGCTCACTCNCCAAGGACGTGGCATAGTGTCCGGAGGAGCCTGCAAAACAGTCTTAGCATCAAACACTACAAAAAAACGCGAAAATAGCGACGGACGATTTCCGTCGCTAAATATGAGAAATCCGTCGCTAAACTGTTTAGCGGCGGATTAGCGACGGATTTCGTCCGTCGCTAAAATGAGCGTCGTTAGAATTCAGCGACACAATTAATTTCTGTCGCTAGATTTAGCGACGGAAATCAACGGTTTTGACGCTGAAATTTGCGAGGGAATTGCAACGGGCATTTTCGTCGCTAAGTCTAGCGACGGAATATCCGTCGCTAAACCCACAAGAATTCCATCGTTAGACTACTACGACGATGATCTAGTGACGAACTTTGCAAGCGAATAGCTACGGATATTTCCGTCGTTAGACTTAGCAACAAAATGTTCCGTCGCTACGGATTTTTGCCGTCACTATTTCGTGAATATTTCTTATTTTATTTGATAGTTAGCTACGGATTTACTACAATATTTGTCTGTTGCTAAATTTTAATATTTTTTAAAAAAATTACCCGCTAATTAATTTATTTCAAATACCTACATTAAACCTATAATATAATAAATTTATCCGCTAATTAATATCGCATACATGCAATAAACCTATAATATAATACATCAATAATATAATTGCAAAATATATTATATTTAAATATTCATACTCATTAGCAATAACAAAAGTAAAGTTACTATGACAAAAACTATTACAGCTAGCTACTGGACTAAAGATCTTGAACATCAGGCCTCTGCCCATTTCCATGTCGACCCAAAGTGTTGGCAAAAAAATTATGAAGCTCGGCAACAATTTTATCGTCTAACTACAAGAGTATTCTCTTGAGCTTCCTAGCACCATATGTGAAAGCACTCCATATTGTATAGAAATTTCCTGCACAAAGCAATCCAAGATGGAAATCAACACGGGCTTTGGGTCACTAATTTGAGTTTAACAGTTTTGTTAGGACGATATCATAATTATCAGGTTAAAAGTTTAAGACTTAGGGTTCGCTAAATCAAATAATCTGTACACTTATGCATGCATTGCATTCCTCGGTATCAGCATGAATTTATCATGAAATTTATCATGATCAAATCTTCAGAAAGATGTCAAAGCTTCAACATACAATAACATTTGATATAAGGGAGCACAAACAGGACAAAAACCATGGAAAAATAATAATTAGTGAATGAAAAATACAAATTGCATTACCTTTGCTGACACTACGGCCAAGATTTTTATTTTCCTTCAGAGGATCAACTATGGTAAGATGCTTTTGTTGAAAGGTTCTGGAGTTCATGTCATACCCTCTTGAAGAAACAGAAAACATTTTGACACAATATCTAAGAAAATCATTGTTGAGCAGTAACTCACCACCATCATTTTCAGGAACCTCAACTGCAAAAGGAACATGAAATCACCTTGATGAAATAATGCAAAGAAACATATTATGACATACCCCAGTTAGCAAGAAGTTGCTTACCCACAATTTCTGGCAAAGATGATATGCGAGCAAGACCAGTTAAACAAATACAATATGTTTCCCAGTCAAACTTGCTAAAGTAGTCCAAAAATTTGTAGAGGACCTAAAAATTTAGCAGTTTCAATCATTAGAGTTTCCAAATGCGAATAAGAATGCTGGATATGAACATTCAGTGTGAGGTTTGGACATTTGGTTTCAGGAAGTTTAATAATTCAACAGTTTCAATTATTATAATCAGCAGGAAGTTTAATAATTCAACAGTTTCAATTATTATAATCAGCTCACTCAGGTTGTTGGGTATAAAATAAAACCATAACTAATAACCACAAAGTAATGTGAGTTTTAGTTTCCAAAGATCAGTAGATCAGAAGGTTTAGCTTGGTACAACACTTTGTCTAACTTAGTACAATGTTTGCAGGTATGAAAACAAATTACAAAGAAATAATAAAATACAAAACAAAACAAAATTAACACAAAATAAAGTTTTAAAATTAAACAAGTAAAATCACATTCGTGTGTATGTATAGATTACAAACAGGTGCCTCTCTGTATCATGGATTCATAACTGGGTATAGATATATTTAACAGGTGGTTCAATTTTTACAATAACGAATTGTTAAACCATAATAATAAGCTCTATGTCTTTTAGGTTTTAAAAACTAAAACCACAGAGACCACCTATTTGATTAAAAGAGATGTCAACAACAATATTTTGTAAAATACACTTCAAAAGCTTGACCTGTGCAATAAGAAATCCAAACATCAGGAGAGAATTTTTAAATTTAAGATTTAAAAAATAAAAGAAGCTGAACTGTAAGCTAGGAGCAAGTGATCATATATTCAAACCCAGTCAAACTTGCTAAAGTAGTCTAGCTACACTACTAGTCTAGGGTGGGCGGTGGGCAACGAACACGAGCGGCGCACAAGTCAGGATCGGCAGCGGCAGTGGAGAGGAGAGGAGGCAGAGAATACAGTAGATACGGCAAATATGGCAGAGGCAGCGTATCGCAAACTGAAGGTCGGCTATCGCAGCGGTCGGCGGTGGAGGCAAGCTGTCGCAGCGGTCGGCGGTGGAGGTAAGCTGTAGCAGCGGTGGGCGGTGGGTGGGCGGCGGTAGTCTCTTGCGTTGCGTTGGGCGAGCGTTCTCTTGCGTTAAGTCTTGCTCAATATGTTAGGGTTTGGAATTTGGGCATCGTTCTCTTGGATAATTATGTTAAGTCTAGCGACGGACATAATCTCCGACGCTAGACTTAACCAAACCTACAACTTTGGTGTAAATCTAGCGACCGATATTATATCCGTCGCTAGATTATTTTTTTAAAAAAAAACAGCGTTCTCTTGTGTTTAATATCAAAGTAGCAACGGACATCATATCCGTCGCTACATAGCGACGGATAATAATTCCGTCGCTAGACTTAACCGAAACCGGCAACGTTATCCGTCGCTAGATTGTTTAAAAAAAAAACATATGCATTAATTTAGCGACGGATATCATAATCCGTCGCTAGGATCTTTAATAAAATGTGCGAAACTTTAGTGACGGAAGACGAATCCGTCGCTAGACTATTTTATAAAATAACTATGTACACATTTAGCAACGGAAATGAAAATCCGTCGCTAAAATGTAAAGACAAACGCAACTCGGTTGAAAATATAGCGACGGATAAATATATCCGTCGCTAATCTGTAGCAATTAAAATTCCCGCAAAAATTCTGTCGCAAATTCGTCACAAATCCGTCTCTAATTTTTGCGCGAAAATTCACCACCAAAATTAGCTACGTATTTAGCGATGGAAAAAATCCGTCGTAATATCCGTCACTAAATGTCCATTTAACAAAAAAATGAAAATTTGTCACTAAGTTGTCGCTAATCCGTCGTTAACTTAGCAACGGAAAGGATCCGTTGCTAAATCCCTCGTTATTTTCGCGTTTTTTTGTAGTGAAAGGGAAAACTCATCTCATTAAATCGGATGTGTCTACACACATATATCTTATTAGTTAGTAAATCCATGCACCTATACCCTCTAAAAGACTCAAGATATCCTAGGAAGACACACGGAGAAGACCTATAAGACATTTTGTGAAGATTGTAAGGGCGCAAATGCGGATAGCACAGACGACCAAAAACACGAAGAAAGGAATAAGAAGGAGGAGATTTGTGTAACATAAGATGAGGACTGGAATTTTGTAGAATGGATGAAGGCATTTTATTGATGAGGAAAACATCAGTTTCAAAAGCATAAGGCCATAAATGAGAGGGAACAGAGTCATGAGCCATGAGGGCAAAACCAGTTTCAACAACATGCCTATGTTTTCTTTCTACACGACCATTCTGTTCATGAGTATAAGCACATGACTGCCTATGATTAATACCAAGTTGCACAAATGATCAAAGACAACATGTATATCAGATTTGAGTTTTATAGGAAAGTACCTAGTAAAGCGAGAATAGTCGTCGACAAAAAGAGTAAAATTACGATAACCATCGGAGGAGAGCACAAGAGTTAGCCCCCAAATGTTAGTATAAACTAAATCTAAAACATCCAAACTAACAGACTCAACACGTGGCAATGGGAAACGTGCAAATACACACATTTGACACGCAGAACACAAGCTAGAAGTACAACAAACATTTTTATTAGACTCACTAACCGAACAGGACTGAACAACGTGACTAAGAACACGCTGGTGTGGATAACCTAGATGATCGTGCTAGGTAGAAGGCGAAGCACGTGCAGACAAAAACGCTGAAGGAGAAGGACGAGAAACCGACAGGGTGTAGAGCCCACTAAAGCTATTGCATTGTAGAAGGATTTTCTTGGTCTGAATATCCTTCAGAACAAAAAACGAGGTGTGAAACTAGAAAAAAAAAAGACATTATTATCAGATACAAAACGTTGAACAAATAATAAGGAAGTAGATAGATAGAGACACTACTACAAAAATACCTTTTTACATCGGTTATTTTGGGCATACGACGTCTGTTATTTTTCGACGTAGATCTAGCAGACGTTATAAATAAATTATATGGCGTCAGTTTTTAAAACCGACGTCGTATATTACTTTTAATTTTTAAAATAAGCACATACGACGTCAGTTTTTATATAAAACCGACGTCTTACCTATTTTTTTTTAAATAGATATGTATAAAAATCGACGTCATATCAATTTTTAATTAAAAAGAAAACTGAAGAACACGACTAGCTACATACTGCATATATAATAACAACAACAACAACAACAACAACTAGTAACTACTGCATATCTAATATAATATTACTACACTAGTGTATTACCCGTGCGATGCACGGATAAATTTTTTAATTATATGTTTATATAATAAAATTAATGATGAATTATAAATAATTCTAATATTTGAAATTATAAGATTTGTATATTGGTGTTGAAATTGATTACTTAAAAATTATATTAGGAAAAAGTCTAAACAAAAAAATAGAACGAAGAGAAGGGCTAATTGATACACAGTATTATTTTAAGTAACAAAAATCAAATGAAGGGAATCTCTATGTTTAATTACGATTAAAGTGTTAAACACCCAGGTTGATATTATGGACATAATATGTGTATATTTAATTTCTTTTAATTATATACATAATATATGTATGTTTATTTTCATTTAATTATCCACCGTAATACGTGTATGTTTAATTTTATATATGGACAGAAAAAGTTACCATTAATTTCAATAAAAATGAGGTCATTTTATTATGACTACAATATAGTAATTAAGGAGTATATATTATACTTAATTAATATTATGCTAATTATGGCATCCATGTAATCTGAATAATTATGATAAATAAGGAGTATATATTATTCTTATTAAAATAATATGTGTATGTTTAATTTTGGACGTAATATGTGTATGTTTAATTTTCTATATGGGCAGAAAAATTTATCATTAATTCCAATAAAAAGAGATCATTTTATTATGATTACAATATAGTACTTAGGAAAAAGAGATCATTTTATTATGATTACAATATAGTACTTAGGGAGTTTATATTATACTTAGTTGATTACAATATAGTACTTAGGGAGTTTATATTATACTTAGTTTGTATTAATTCCTTAATTGCCATAATTTTTAAGATTTTATTCAAAAGTAATCAAAAGAAGTGCATGGATAATTGATATTATTTGAAATAAAAAAAAATATAAAATCATCCTAAGAAAGGATTCTCTATGTTTAATTACCATAATAAATTTAGGTGTTAAATATGGTTGTTAATTACCATTTAGATGGTAAATAATATAGTGTAATTGTCTATATAGATTATCATAATAATAAACGGGTTAACATATGTATCAGTATTATATATAAAAAAGGAAGGAAGCCTTTTAGGTAAATTATATTAGAAAAAGTCAATTTATTAAAATATTATAGGAAAATTATATTAGAGAAATTATATTAGAAAATTGATTAGCTGTTATCAATCCTGGTAATTTTTTCTATTTGTAACTATAAAGGATTTAATAGGAAAATTTAATTAGGATCTTAATAATTGGATTATTATTATTATTATTAGTCCTAACTATAATCCATCTATTATTATTTTTGTTGTTGTTCCTATAAATTCATTCCTTAATTCTTGAATTCCTTAACTCCTTAAATCCTTAATCTCATAAAAGATACAATGGAGGTACGATGATATAATTGTTGGAATGCATGAATTAATTATGAAATATATATATATATATATATATATATATATATATATATATATATATATATATATATGAAATTAATTCATAAATTCCGTAATTAGAAACATAGAAACATTCTATTTAATCATATTTATCATAACAATTACATACATACATTATATCATATCATATATATGAGTGCATAATAATAAAAGAATATACTAATATATATGAAATTAATTCCTTAATTATACCGGTTCTACATTCATCATTACATACATAGATAGGAAAAATTTTACACTGAAAATGTCTACCGCTATTGCCCATCACAAAGGCTCCATATGAGTAATTGCTTTTAAAAAAAATATTGTTCTTTGCTTCTGGTATGGCTATGGGACTTTCTTTTGGGTTATGCTCTCTATTTAGTTCATTCCAAACAGGACACTAATTTTACACTCCTACGCTCTTATTTTATCTAATTACCTTAAGCGTGTGATGGGGAATGGAGAAGATCAAGATTGCAATATTCAATTTGTCTCCATTGTATTTATAGGTGTAAAATGTGATAAACATAATTTGACAATTTTTGTTAAAAGGAAGTTTAATTAATTATTTAATTCTTATTCTAATTATTATTATTATTATTATTATTATTATTATTATTATTATTATTATATAGATATTTGATATTGCAAAAATGCCCTTGAATTTGGGCGGAAAATTTTGGCTAGGCACTTCTATATATATAACTTTAATTTTAATTTTTAGAATTAGGACTTAGATTTAAAAATATATATTATAAATTACAATTATTTAATATTGTGACTAGGAGTTGACGGGGATGGGGAATATTTCCAATTCCTCGCCGGGGACGGGGACGGGGAGTATACTCCCCGCCCCGTTGCCATCCCCAAACGCAGTTGCCGCGGCACAAGAAGAAGTCGTGCACGGAGTCGTTGGAAGCTTATATACTCAAACCACGGCACAAGATCTCCAAGTCACGCAGGGCAGAAATTACCTCAACTTATTCTTGGGTGATGGCGTGGTAACCAAATTATGCATTCTTGCTACCAACTAACCTAGGTTAGTGCTGTTGTTGCATGTTGAATGGCCTAGACACACACTTGGAGGTCCACGGGCGAAACTGGTGCTCTAAGCCCTTGCTACCCATTGCAACGGTTGTTGTTGAGTTGGTCATGAAGATCACGTGAGTTTTTCGGTTGGGCGTTGATTTTTCCGTTTGTTTTCTGGTGTGGATGGTAAATCAAAAGATGTTTGATTAGGGTTGCCCCTGGGTTTTGTCGATCTCAAGGTAAGTCAAATTGGAAGCATTGTCTAGTTCTTAATCTAGGGAATACCTTGCAACTTCCGCATTCGCTTTATCACAATCAATCAAAGAATAAAGAGTAGTTGTTGTAGTGTCAAACGAAACTAGTGTCAAAAGAATAAAGATTGAAATCACTTAAAGAAACTAGGAAGTGAATTGCAAGTGGACATGATGCTTCATCGTGTGTCTAAGGTCTAGGAGAATTGTCTTGTGTGATCAGTTATTCCCGGATGGTTTTGCGAATACCTTTCAACAATCGGTCTACTAAGTTCTCCCTAGCTTTGGAGTGCTTTTTAGGCAACCAAGAGGCTTAGGAGCATTTTCACAAACACTTTGCCTACACCACCTAACCTACTCACACATTTGAATCTAGAATAGGAAATCAAGGTTGATATGAGCTACATCAAGTCTAGCCATATCTTGCCTAGCCTTGATGCCTTGGATTATTCAATGAGTTGGCCAACCTCAAGGAAAACACACAAATCATCAACAATGAACAAGAATAATTCCTCCAATCCACACAATCCAATCTCCAATTTAGAAATGAAGAACTACACTTAGCATCATGTCACTTCACAATTCAATTCCTAATGAAGAAGTTACCTAATCATGATTGTAAATGTAAAACACGACTGACCTAATTGCACAAATTGGAAATAACAATTGAAATCAAAATGCAAAGCAAATCAAAGTAGAATTAGAGATTTACCTAAGTAATAGCAATTGAATTCCAAATCAAAGAACTTGAAAGTAGATCTCCTTCAATAAGATTGAAATGAAAGTACATGTTCCTCTCTCTACAATCTAAGAATGAGTTCTAACTTCTCTCTAGAATGTCTAATTCTCCCTCTAATTTTTTGCCAATATCTTTTTCCAACCTCCACTACTACAGAAATCACATACAACGTCGGCTAAATAATTAGCCGACGTTATATGTTATTTAAATAGTTAAAAATTAAAAAAAAACCTTTAACGTCGGTTATATGGTAATAACCGACGTTAAAGGTTTGAACCTAAAATTACTACGCGATACGACGTCAGCTAGGTGTTTAGCCGACGTCGTATCACAAACGCACACTGTCAACCCTTGATACGACGTCGGCTAGGATATTAGCCGACGTCGTATCACCAAATTCACTTAGCCTCTACGCAATACGACGTCGGCTAGGGCTTTAGCCGACGTCGTATTGCACCGTATTATATATAATGGACCTACAACGTCGGTTATTAGTAATAATCGACGTTGTAGGGTTTATAATAAAGTCATCATTCCCAAATTTAATTTCAGACCAACAACAAAAAATTGAACAAAGCGTCGTCGCCCCCCAAAATTTCAGACCAACATCCCGGATTCGAAACTCTACTTCCCCAGCAAAAACCCTGTAACAAAGCCCTCAGTAGTCAGTACCCGGCATCCATGGCTATGGATATAGATTCAACGAAACCGACTCAAATAAAAGACAAAGACCTCTTCAAGGCCGCTGAATCGGGTAATTCTGAGCTCTTCAAGTCCCTCTCTGATGACCAGCTTCTCAAAGCCCTCGCTCTCCGCAACGAAGATGACCGCTCTCTTCTTCACGTCGCTGTCTCTTCTGCTCACACTGAGGTTCCTTCTTTTATTTCCTAATTTTCCACCTTTCATACTCCGTATTGTATTTTCTAGCTTTGTTGCGGAATTGAAAGGAAAGAAACGTGAATGGGGTTTTCTTTCAGAAATGCAGGCGAGATGCTTGCAATGTAGTAGGAAAACAAATCGTTAGGATTGTGGGTTCTTATCAAAACTGACATATTGTAGGTACACTGTTACCATATTTATAACAGAAGTGGTAGATTATGTTTGTAATGTTTCAGACCAGAAAGATTAAAGTTTGGAGGAATTGTAAATTGTTCCTCAGAGATACTATTGTACTGTTTCTAATTGTTACTTACACTTGTGTGCTACAGTGCTAGAAATTGGGTATTTTACTATTTTAAACCGTTTGTTTGTTTGTTTAATGCTGATAAGAAGTGGTTGTAATTGAACCTTTTCACTTTCAAAAGGCAGATTTCTTCTGTATAAGTGAAAATCAGAATGTTCAATTGTTTTATGCCTTCCGCTTCTGATTTGTTGGATCCGTTAACCCAGTAGTTTAAGGCCATTAATTTGGCGGATGAATCAGGTGGTAAAGATATTGGCTGCTGCTGACTCTTCAATTAGCGGTATAAACAGTGGAGATGAAGAAGGTTGGGTGCCACTGCACTCTGCAGCAAGTAGTGGGAATATAGAAATTGTAGAGATTTTGCTCAGCAGAGGTGAGAAGAAACGGAATTTCTTTGAGTTTTCTTCCTAAATTGAATCCACCACTACTTTGTATAAATGAAAAATATCTCGCAAGTAATCTTCCATGACGTGTGGAACTTTACTTGGGAATTACTTGTGCATCATTGTGCTGAAGGCATTTCTAAATATCAGCACTAGATTTCGTCCTGTACCCCTTACACATCTTGGTGGTAGCCAATGATCTACATTTTTTGTGAAGTGAGAGAGATGAACCACTTTGGCTGATTTGCCCAAAGTCCCCCCTACACTTGCTAATATAGAGAATGAAACTGCTACCAACACTCTTCATTGTTTTGTGTGGATTTCTATTTGACTGTTTTCGCACAATTTTGCAGATAACACATGGCCTCCTTTTTTTCTCTTGTGGTTGCTTTAGTATCAGATGCATTGAGTGCAGTTCCTGATAAAGCATCTATCTTGACTAGAGATGCTTCATTTCGGCATGAATTCCAGGAATCTGTAAGTAGAACTAATGCTTTTTGAATATCTGATTATTGCTATTTTTATGAATTAGAACTTGTGACTGTTCCTCTAGGTAATGGTTACTGTGGAAGATCCTGTGTGACTGTTCCTCTAGGTAATGGTTACTGTGGAAGATCCTGTTGTTAAAGGCTATGTTAGTTGTGTAAGGCATGCTTGGCTTGTACATTTAATGTTAATCCATGATGGAGTTGATGCTCAAGAGACGGGGCCTATTGTCTCGTCACATGACCTGCGACACATTAACACATGCTTGGATGTCATATTCTCTGACAATGTTTTCCAGTTTTGGATGAAGAACATTCTTCAAACTCCTGCTTATCAGGTTAGTGTTACTTGTGATGTACAGTACACTTGTCACAATTTGGCTATTTGGTAATCTGCTCATAAAATTTCAACATTAAAGGATATAGTACCCTGGTTCTTTACTTTTCAACCGTAGGGGTTGGTTTGTCTGTCTTTGGTTAATTCTTGTGCAATTGAATTCTTCTTTATNTAATTCTTGTGCAATTGAATTCTTCTTTATATGTAATGGTATTATTTACTCATAGGTTAAATAGTACATTAAGCCTGGAGCTTTTAGCAAATTACAAAGTAATACTGACTTTGAACTTCATGAGAGCAAAAAGGGTTAATAAAGATATTGAAAAGATGTCTAGTTCTTTGCCTCTGTATAATTTTATCCATTCTTGAGCTAGACATTTTACACATTATACTTGTTATTCTAAATTACAATTATTTGCATTTTTTGCTCAAGCCAAACTGACTTTAGGTTCTCTCTTTTATGTGGGCAGAACGACGATGAGGATATGGTTTATATGTATAATGCTTATTTGCACAAGATGATGACCTGCTTTCTGTCTCATCCTCTTGCCCGAGATAAGGTTTGTACATTTTCCTCTCAAGCCTAGACTGTAAGCATAGTTTCTTTTCCCTTTTGGGATGTTTACAATATGTTCTCTTACTGTTAACATAAACTTCTCATATTCCTTTTCTAGTCTTTCTATCTTATAGTTTACAGTGCCTTACTGTCTTTTGAAAGGTCAAAGAAGTAAAAGACAAGGCTATGACTGAACTTAGTCCATATCGCATGGCCAGTTCTCATAACCATATGGTGGATAGAAGCATGCATGCTCAGAAGACTGAACCAGCACCTCAAGCTTTTATCTCTCTTTTAGAGTTTGTTAGTGAAATTTATCAGGTTAGTGCATTTTTAATGTTATTATTGTTGCCACTCTTATTATTATTATTATATTATTATTATTATTGTTATTATTATTATTATTATAATATATTTCTCATTCAAATTTTAAAAATACTAGCTTAAATTAGCTTATAATTATTATTTATTACTTTTCAACATTATTATAGATAGTGGAGAGAGTTGGTTCATTGAGCTACAATCAACAAGAGATTGATGAAGTTAGAGACACATGGGCCAAGTACTTCATTGTTGAATGGATTAATACATTGCATTAGTATGTGAAATAGTAATTTGAGATGTATGTATTGCTTTTATTGCTTTTGGTACAAAGTTTGGGAGAAGATTACGGCTTGTATTAATTAATATAGATAATTTTTGATGAACTTGTATTATTAATTATTATCAATTGTGAGATTTATTGCTTTTATTAATTTTGATATTATAAATATAAATTGTACAGGTTTTGAATGTGATTGTGATAGCTATATATATTTGAGCAGGTTTTGGGTGTAAATAGAAAAATAAAATGAATATTTTTTTTAAAAAAATTACCCTATAACGTCGGCTAGTCTTATTAGCCGACGTTGTAGGGTAATTTTTTTGTTTTTAAATTACCTACAACGTCGGCTATTTGTAAAGAGCCGACGTTGTAGGGTATTTTATTTGTAAACTACTAAAATACCCTACAACGTCGGCTATTTACAAATAGCCGACCTTGTATGTAATTGGAAAACTACTAAAATACCCTATAACGTCGGCTCTTTACAAATAGCCGACGTTGTAGGGAATTTAAAAACAAAAAAATTACCCTACAACGTCGGCTAATAAGACTAGCCGACGTTGTAGGGTAATTTTTTTGTTTTTAAATTCCCTACAACGTCGGCTATTTGTAAAGAGCCGACGTTGTAGGGTATTTTAGTAGTTTTCAAATTACCTACAACGTCGGCTATTTGTAAAGAGCCGACGTTATAGGGTATTTTAGTAGTTTTCAAATGACCTACAACGTCGGCTATTTGTAAAGAGCCGACGTTGTAGGGTATTTTAGTAGTTTTCAAATTACCTACAACGTCGGTTATTTGTAAAGAGCCGACGTTGTAGGGTATTTTAGTAGTTTTCAAATTACCTACAACGTCGGCTATTTGTAAATAGCCGACGTTGTAGGGTATTTTATTTGTTTTTAAGTTACCTACAACGTCGACTATTTGTAAATAGCCGACGTTGTATGTGTACCTTACAACGTCGGTTAACATTTAGCCGACGTTGTATGTGTACCCTTACAACGTCGGCTAACATTTAGCCGACGTTGTATGTGTACCCTTACAACGTCGGCCATATCAACGTCGGATTTTAGCCGACGTTAAAGGGTCCATTTAGCGGACGTTAAAAGCCGTCTGTGTAGTAGTGCTCCTTTGAAATATCTAATCTAACTCCTTAAATAACTTTATCCTCTTGCACTTGGTCTTCAAAAATTGCGTCATGGCCATTCCACGCATGAATCCATGCGCGTGGACTTTTCACTTAATCTCCACTTCCCCTTCTCCACACGTGGAAGTGAGCGTGGAAGTATCTGGATATTTTCCATGCCACATTCCACGCGTGGAAGTGGACGTGGACCCTCCATGGTTCCTCCTCTTTTGGTTGTTTCTTTGCCAAGTTCATATGCTTCCCCTTTAAGCCTCAAGAACCTATAAAACCATCTAACGTATGCCAAGAGTAGAGCTTTGCAATTGATTAGCACATTAGAGCATAAAACACCATAGATTAGTCACAAAAGGATATCAAATAAGCACAATTTCACCCCTAAATTAGACCCTTAACCTAGGTATCTTTGGCACTTATCAGGCGTGTCTACTAGTAGTGCCATTGAAGTTCACGTTGCGGGAACCATGGGAGTTGTCTGATCCAGATTGTGCCACTATTCAAATCTTATTGAAGAGAAAGACAGATGTATGTCATAGCGTATTTGAGAATTGATCTTAGGCTCTCAATGAAAGCACTAGTGAAGGTAAGAATGTTACTGAAAAGTAATTACGAATAAGTAAATAGACAAGTAATAGTATTGATGATAGTTTGAGTACAAGATTGTGTGTGTCCGCTACCTACTACGGGGGCCAACCAGTTATACTAGTTAATGGGTAATTAATCCAGTTTAATAAGTACAATGACTTCATACTCAATACCCCTAATAACTGCAACATCATCCTCAATAAGTGCAGTAGCTATATATGTGTTAAGTGCAATGAACCGTTTCACCATCGCGCCTATTTGATTGTCTTAATTGCTTTGACTTCATAGTTGACCAAGAGTGTTTCGGATTGGATCCAAGACCGCGTAGTTATCCAATTATGAATTAACCCATCACAAAGTATTAGAATAAAAATTAAACATTGAGTTACAAGGCTGAATATGAAGTAAACATAGAACCACAAATATACATATTGTTGTATTTAGAAAATTATGAAAATAAGAATTCAGAGTATTTGAGTGTAACGATCATCGATCCCCTATGGTGTCGCTTTAATTTACGACGAACTAGTCATCTTCTTGAACTCATGTGTAAAAATTTGCATATATACATGAGGCAGAGCTATAGGTACCAAAATGCTCTTCTCAGTAGTATTGTCGCTGCTCTTCGGACGTTCTAAGAAAGTAACCCCGTAAGCTGCAATGGAAGCCCCGGCGTATATTGCATCCCCCCATCCAAAATCTATCTTCTCCATACCAATCCTCGATATGTCCGAAACCAACATATTCCTCAACACTGACATCCTGGGTCGGCCCCTAGTCACCATGAAATCAATCACCGACTTGACGTAATCAGCATTTACTTTGTTCTTGGCCTCTCTAATCAACTGGATGGCGTAAGTAATGGGGCTGTCGCACAACAGCTTGGCGGTGGAGGTGGCAGATTGCATTACAATGGCGTTGCCGTAGTATCCAAGGGAAAGTTTTAGCCCCGCCAAGGACTTTTGGCGCATATCTGTAGGAAAAGTAAGTCGGACAGTGGCGTTGGGATTGGGTTGCAGAGCAATTGTGCGACATTTCCACAAACAAGCAGTAATCAGCTCAAACGTGGTGCACCGACCATAATCTTGAGCCATGGCTTGGTCTCTGAGGGCTTGGATTTCTTTTGGGCCAACAATGAAAGAACTCTGAACGAAGATGGGTTTCAATATTTTAGGGAAGAAGAAGTAAAGAGGTTGGGATGCCAGTTTCTCAACGTTGAAAATTTTGCTGGCCCACCACTCGAAGTCAAAGAGCTTGAAATTGTTGCGGAAGCATGTGGCCTCGTACACAGCGTGCGAGCACGTCGGGTTGGGGTTTGCCGTAGCGCTCAACGTCTCTCTATCCCATACCGGCAAAACCAAGGGCGTTGAACCACCTAGCGCTAATTCGCATACTGCCTTTAGAAATAGCACCATCCCGTAGCCGTCAACCATGGTGTGATTGAACCGGACTCCTAGTGCAATACCGCCGCAAGTAAAACGAGTTACCTGACAAATCAAATTAATTCACAATTACAACATATATGATGATCGAGTACAATGTAGTTGATAATATGATGAAGAAACTACCAAGAAAAATGAAATTAGAGAAAAAAGGGAAGTGGGAATTGAAATTGTAAACTGCTTTTAATTCGGAAATTTTTTATGATTGAGAAGAAAAGGGTTGAAGCAATCGATATGGCCTTGCCTACTATTTGCCCCTCTAATAACAGGTTACTCCTAAGTCATATGCCACGTAGATACCACATAAGATGCCACTTAGATTAGCATTTTTAAAAAAATATATTTTTATAAATATTAAAATAATAATGTTTATTTATAAAAAAATAAAAAAAAACATGGCAGCCAAGCTGCCATGGCAATCGTCCAGGGCAGCTTGGCTGCGTCTTGTCCATGGCAGCCATTGCAGCCAAGCTGCCTTGGCAATCGTCCATGGCAGCTTGGCTGCCATGGCTTCATTGGTAGGTTAAAAATATATATAATTAGTTTTTTAACTAATTTTTTTAATTAGACCATATATAATTCGTAGGTTCATAACTATTTTTTTAATTAGTTTTATAAAAAATATATAATTTTTTAAATTTTTAAATAGAATTCCATTATTCCACCTAAGATGCCATGTATGCAAAGTTAATAGGTTACCTTTTGATAACCTCTTAAATATGTTAATTGCACAAGTTTAATAAGTTTAAGGGTTTAATTGAAAGTTTTTTTAAGTTCAAGGGTCTAATGAACTTTGGTATATAATTGGAGGGTCTATTTGACCCTTATCCCAATATAATAAAACAAATAGAATATAAATATATAATAATATGCAATTAAAATTAATGGATATGCACAACGAAAGTAAATTACTCTGAAATATAATATTAGAATATGTTCCCAATAATCCGAACATACAATTAAGGCCCAATTATTTTATTTTATTTTAGCTTTTCTTTTCTTTTTTTTATTTGCTAGCTTGCACGCAATATAATTGGGCGGTATGCCAATTATAGCAGTTCGTGTAGTACTTTGTGACTTTGTCTACGTTACTTGTGAAAGTAGAATAAATTTTTTTATTTATTTTTTAAGTAAATAGGTTAACGGTACATATTTATTTGAGAATATTATCTCTCTACCTACTAAATAATAAATATCAGAGTCATTTCCATTTTTGGTCCTACTATTATTGGAGTATTGCTAATTTTAGTTCAATTCATTAATTTTTGCCAGATTGTGACCAGTCTTATTTAGTCCTTACCACTTTTAGTCCATCGTTAAATTTTCGTCAAATTGCAGTCCAAAATAAGGGTATTTTTTATCTTTTCCTGCTTTGGTCATCTCATTGACCATTTGTAGTGATTTTCCTTACACATTTTAATCCATTGAAGGGGTCCGGCGAAAGCCATGTGAGCCACATCATAAAGCCATATGGCTTTCGCCGGACATCTTCATTGGATGGAAATCTGCAAAGAAAACCACTACAAAGGGTAAAGGAGATGATCAAAGCATAAAAATATCAAAATACTCCTGTTTTAGATAGTTATTTGATGAAAATTTTAACGGTGTACTAAAAGTGACAATCACTAAATAAAATCGGCCGTAATGTGGCAAAAATTAATGAAGTGGACTAAAATTGACAATACCACAATAACAATAGGACCAAAATAGAAATGACTCTAAATATTAACTACAAAATGAGCAGAACATTACGCACGTATGCATGTATGTCTAAGCCAATAACAATAGGCAAAGTATATCATGAAAAAGGTCTAGCATCCATAGTAGATCCTTATCCAAAATGACGTTTTATATTAAGTGTCAACTAGTATATATATTAACTATATATATTTAATGACATCATAGTGCACTATGTTGATAATATTTGTTATATATGTCCATAAAGCTAAACCTTTATATCAATAAACACAAACCTAAATATACATTATATATTCATTCAAACTATAATAGATTCATAATGTCTCTCTATCTCTGTACGTACCAAAAATAATGTTCTCTCTATATGTATAAAAATAAATTTTAATGCATATAAAGTTGAATTTATGTATATAAACAATATACTACACATGCATCATGGTTAATTAATAACATATTTATGCTATATTATGCTCAAAATATTTGTTCTATACGTCCATAAACACTAAACTAAATGTATATTATATATATTTTCATACACTTTATAATAGGTTCATAATATTCCAGTTATCTATTTATAGAAAAAAAGTTTAATATAAATAAATATACTAAACTGGTAAAGTAATAACTTTATGTACCTATATATTTAAAAAAAATTAAAAATTTATCAATATAGATGTAATTTAAAAGATCATAATTTACACTTTTTAATGATATATTTTTTATACATTAATTTTATTTGTACAACATGAAGAAGATAAAATAAATTTAATTTGAAAAAATAAATATATACAAACAGAAAAAATATAGATGTGTTTGGGTGCATGTTGGCCCTGATCCATGATATAAATATTGTGCAGTAAAAAATTATATGGTAGGCCTGGTCCACCTAGTATGGTGGCAATCATTATTGCATGGAGCATGGCCCACACAGTTGTGTGGACGATAAATAAAATATACATTTTTTTATATACTAAAAGTATATTATTTTTGTACATAAAGTACATTATTTAAGTACTAAAAGTACATTATTTTAAAATAATGTACTTTCAATACAAAAATAATGTACTTTTAGTATAATAAAAATGTAACTTATATTCATGGTCCACACAATAATTTGTCACATGAAAGATCCTAATCCAAAATGACATCATTTTATATTAATTGCCAACTAGTATATTGTACTTAATAACGTTATCATGTACTATGTTCATAATATTTGTACTACATGTCCATAAACTTAAATATTAATCTCCATAAAAAATAAACTATATATATATATTTCTAATCGATCGCTCGATAGTAGGTTCATAATGTTCCTTCTATATATTAATTAAACCAATGTTTAATGTACATAAACGTTATATCACAAACACATCTTGTTTAGTAACAGTAATCTTGTACTATGTCCATAATATTTGTTATATATGTTAGCAAACATCTAATTAAATGTACATTATATGTATTTACATTCACACTATAGTAAGTTCATAATGTTTCTTTTATATTTTTATGAAATTAAAGTTTAATGTACATAAACATTATACTACAGACACATCATGTTTAATAAAATTCATCATAGTTGGTTAATCAATTGTGGTCCTCCTAGAAGGACTATAACTGGTTAAAATTTGATAGTTGAAGGACCATGAGTGGTTAACTTGGACCACAAATGGTAACAATTTAAAAGTTAAAGTACCACGAATGATCAATTTAAAAATTTAAGATTATACTTGACAAAGTCACTATATTCAGAGGACCAGATGTTATTACCTCTTATTATATTGTATAACTCAAATTAGAGAGAATGCCAATGAATAAAATGCATGTGTAAAATGCCAATGTTACTATATTGTAACTTGAAAAGCTATTTATAATTGCAATGTAGTTTCCATGTGAACTATGGCGCACACAGTAACATATACTCAACAACATAACGTGCAACACACTCATATTTAAATAACATTATAATTAACATTATTGTATTTTAGATGGGATACACATGTGGAGTATTATATTGCGGCTTAATAGTAGATAGTTTGAGTTGATAATAATCCGATAGACTTAGGATGTGTTTGGTTGACAAGTTTTTGTATAAGGTATGGATATAAAAGTGATTGTTATTGTTTTGTTGACAAGTTTTTAGAATATTATTATGGATTTGGAATACCCCATTAATAAAAATCCTTATTAAATAAAAGGTTTTATTTCCCTTCCTCCTTTCTTCCTCCAACTATTTATAATCATTGTTATTACACCCTACTACCAAGCATGCAAAATACTTTCACCAAAACTCATTACCCTTATCAAGTATATTTGATACCCTTACCCTTCTTTCTTCCTCCTTACCCGGGGTGTGTTTGGTTCGCACATGGAATCGGAATCGGTATGAGTATCAAATACTTGATAAGAGTAATGAGTTTTGGTGAAAGTATTTTGCATGTTTGGTAGTAGGGTAGAATGGAAATGATTATTAATAGTTGGGGAAAAAATGAGGAAGGGAAATGAAACTCTTATTTCATTAGGGTATGAATTTCCAATTAATATGGTATTCCAAACCTATAGTAGTATTATAAAAACCTATCAACCAAATAATAACAATCACTTTGATACTCATACCTTATGTCTAAACCCACCAACCAAACACACTTTAATTTCACTAGAAGTTCCTTGTAGCAATTCCAAATTTAGCCTCAAACTATCATTTTCGTCATTTAACATTCTAGAATGTTTGTTCTCAAAAAAAAAAAAAAACATTCTAGAATGTTATTTTTTGGACAATTTTATTCATTAACATTCAACCAGTTAATACTTAATAGTAAAGTCCTAAGCCAAGTAAATTAGTTGAGTCCAAAAGAATAACAAAAGAAAAATATGAAAAGAAAAAAATGACTTTACTAAAAAAAAGAAAAAAAAAAGTGATCAGAATGACAAAAAAGTATTTAAAAAATAATAGTAAAAATGATAGTTTAAAATTAAATTTGAAATTACCACAAAAAAACTCTAATATGACAGTAATTAAAAGAGAAAGAAAAAGTACCTGAATCAAGAGAAGAGGGCAACCGGTAATCCCTTCGGAGCCAGGGACATTATACTGAAGCTTGCTGAGATAGGGAGATGGGGAGTGTATGAAATCCCCTAATTTGTGAAGCGCAATATTGGCTTCAGCCTTCAAAAACAACACCCCTTCACCGTTACAATCCACAATCAGCTTTTTGTTGGGGCCTTCGAATAGGCGACCGGCTAACGGGTAATAAAACACCAGTGCTTTACCCAATCCTTCCTTGATAACCGAAGCAGGGTCGCGCCCAACCATCGATTCTTTGTTCTCATAAAACCATAGCCCTGGCATTTGGTACCGGAGACTAGCTTGGTCATCCAGGTCTGAAAGCGCCTTTTGTTCTTTCGGCGTCGGGGTTTTGGGTGGCACTAGCTCCGGCTGGCTTAGTTTTATTGAGAATCGTGGAGGAAACGACCACACCATTCTTCAATTCTCAAACACCTACCTGCACTACAACACTTTGAGCTTTTTCTAGGATATATGCCTGCTAGCTGTTTCATTTAATTTGAGTTCAACTGCCAGTGCCTGCAATTTGTATCTTCCACGGTTCCACCTCTACTAACTTTACTCTCACTTTTGCTAATATTATATTATGAAATGAACTGTCAAATTAAATGTCCCTCTTACACTCCTAACATTCATGATTATTTTTAATACCACTCCTAACATTCATAATATAAACAAATGTGTGATATATAAGTTTACCATTTTCACTCCCACTGTTGGGCGGAGGCTGGCAAAGGGCTTAAAGGGCCAAGTCTAATATACTCAAGGTTTTGAAAATGTGTAGCTGTATAAGGAAATCAAGTTGCGACACAACAAAGACGGGTTGGTGGTAAGAGGGAGAATTATTAGGTGGAGGTCGATATATAAAAGCTAAGTCTAGCACCTGCTGGTGGTTGGGAAAGCCCAACACCAAGTGTGTGATTGGTGTTAGGAGGGGATTGTTGGGCGAAAATGGATAAAGGAGGTATATGAAATAAAGTAAAACGTGTTATTTACCTGACAAACCGCATTACAATTACATATGATGAATGTCCAGTGAGTGTAGTTGATGATAAGATGATGAAAAATGAAAATAGAAAATTGTAAACTGAATAATAATTTGAAATTTTGATGAGAAAGAAGAAATTATTTGTATGCAAGCCGCTATGGAGGCTATGACTCTTTTTGGCACAACTTATTTAGGAGCTTATAGTTTATTTTAAGCTACTAATAATAAGCTATAAGCAATTTTACCAACTTTTAAGCATAACAACTAGCTTTAACAGCTCTTCAGATTTCAGTTTCGAGCTTATAGCTTTTCAGTTTTCAGCTAAGTTTGCCAAACATAGTCTAGGAAAGAAAAGCAAGCGATATGCCCTTAATTGCCTTCTCTCTGCACCATTGTATATCATCTGATCCCTATATTCAAGACAATATATATAAAAAGAATTAATACTCAAAATGGTCCATCGATTATAGTAAAATTTACAAATTAATTAGCAACTATCAAGTTTAGCAAATTAAGTCATCAATTATTCAATACTTACTCAATAAGGTCTTCAACTATTCAATTTTTACTTAATAAAGTTCTCAATTATTCAATTCTTACTCATTAAGGTCCTCAACGAAGGATTGCTTTGTGAATTATTGAGTATGAATGGTATAGTTGAGGACCTAATTGGTAAAATTGATAGCTGAGCACTAATTGTGATTATGACATAGTCGAAAGACCATTTTAAGTATTTACTCAAATTATATCTCTTCTATTAATTTAAACAAGTAATTCACCAATGCATCACACCAAATATATTATATATTTATAAATATTAAAAATAAAATTCTTAAAAGTAAAACATCAAAATCAAAATTTAAACTCTTTACAAATATTAAAAGAAAACAAAGATTGCCAAAAAAAAAAAATACAATTTTTTTAGTACTAAAAAAAACAAAATTATACAATTAGAATTTATTAATCTCTGGGGTGAAGTGTGATGGGGATTCACGCATTCGCTCTTGCCTTTAAGTTGTTGGTTCTCCCTCAAGAAAGATGTGCTGGTGAGGTGAGCATTTGTTGATATTTATACTAGAGTAAAGGCTAAAAGTATATGTGAAAAGTCTGATTCTAACACATTGAAAATAACATACAAACAATGTTTTGGAAAACTCAAAAGACACCTTAGAAATAACATCCAGTAATTAATCTTTATTAGCAATCTTTTTCTATAGATATGAAAATGTTGATTGATAAATAGAATATAATGTTTGTCTAGAAACTTCTTCCATTAAGTGGGGAATTTTTTTTTCTTTTTATTTTTCAAAATTTGTGAATTTTTTATACTAGAAGATATACATTAGTTCAATAGTTAATAAATACAATAAAACACATAGAAGATAAAAATATAATATATCTAATTAAAATTAATCAATTTACACAACAAAGGTATATTACTCTGAAATATAATATTACTATGTGTTCCCAATAATCCGACCATATAATTAAGGCCCAATTTATTTTCTTTTATTTTTTTTTTTTGCTAGCTTGCACGTTATATAATTAATATAACAATTGTATAGTAGCAGTTGGTGCAGTGCTTTATGTCTACTTTACTTGTGAAATTAGAATTATGTTTTTCCTTTAAATAAATATATTAATTAACCACCAACATTATTGTATATTTATTTGAGAACAGTATTCTAGTCCAAAATTAAACCACATCAATTTATATTAAGTGCCAATTAGTACATTATATTTGATAACACTATCATGTATGATGTTCATTATATTTGTTCTATATATCTATAAACCAAAATTTAATGTCTATAAATACTAAACTAAATGTACATCTCTATGATAAGTTCATAATGTTTACTCTAATAATATAATATGTATTCCTATTTTTTACTTTACATTTTCAATTATTTATAAGGCTAATCGCATTTTTACATTTTTCTTTCACTTTCAAAATGCCATATCATTAAATCTGCAATTATTCACTATTTATTCTTCACTCATGTAATTCTTCCCTCTTCTCTTTCAAAAACTGTCTCACTATCACATCACATTGTAAAAAAATATCAATAAAATAATACACACACACAGTGTATGTGTGAGTTTCCGTGCAGTTGACCTTCTTAGGTGCGGTTGTGCGGTTGCTTTGGGTGCGTAATTTTCCTTCTTAAGGTGCACGATTTTCCTTCTTAAGGTGCACGATTTTCCTTCTTAAGGTGCGCGATTTGTATGCTTAAGGTGCGTCAGTGTTGAAACTTAAGGTCATTGAACCTAAAGCTTAAGGTGCGTGATTTGTATGCTTATGGTGCGTGAGTTGTTGAAACTTAAGGTACGCCATTTTAAAACCTTAGGTGCGTGGTTTGTGTTCTTAATGTACGTGGTTTGTATACTTAAGGTGCGTCAGCCTAAAGCTTTAAGTGCGCGTGGTTTGTGTACTTAAGATGCGCCATATTGTATTGCTTAAGGTGCGTAACTGCACAACCGCATGGGAACCCTTCCCTATATATATATATATATATATATATATATATATATGATGGTTTTATTGGGACCGGCTCCACCATGCATAAACTGGGTATAGGGGTACGAAATGGGGGTAGATAGGAAGAAAGCGGGAATACATATTGGCCCAGATAGGAAGAAAGTGAGTTTTATTGGGACTGGCTCTAGCTTTAAATAGCATGTACAAAGTCGGAGATATTGGCCCAAAATGGCGGCCCAAAGAATACATAAATAATATATACTATAGCGCTAAGAAATTGAATAGGATCCAAAATGGCGGTCCGATAATAAATAAATAACACGAGCTAAAAGACTAACATATAAAACAAAACTAAATATGTTACCAAAAGGACTCAAACCCTAGCGTGCCGGCAGGAGGCATTTTGTGAGCCAAGGGATACCCTTTAAGGTGAGGGAAAACACCCTATTTATATTGTTGTAGGACTCACGGATCGTTGACAAATGGACGGCATCTGGCAGTCTTCATTCTTGGCCACACACGTTCCTCCCACTACTTTGTTTCCAGCGCACTCACGTGCATAAGTGGAACTTTCTATCCTTTAGTACACAAGGCCTTGATAGTTTGGGTAGTTCATCTTTATGTTATTATGTAGGAGGTTGTGAGTTTGAACTCCCATGATAGCACATCTTATATTATTTTGTTTCAAGCTTCCTCACTTAGCCCAATAGATTTTCATTATTTCTTAATGGATCAACATCCCACTAATAAAGATAGACAACCCACTTGAACGGTTGAACCAAGACTTTCCTAATAAAATGAACTGCAGAGTTTCATGTCTCGATCAATATTATGGCCATGCCTTTGCAATTCTGTAATATATATATATATATATATATATATATATATATATATATAATAATAATAATAATAATAATAACACTAAACAGTATGTATGTAAGTATGTTTATGTAATTTTTTATTTTGACTTATGTTTGGTTTTTTGGTAACTGACCATCGATTTTCGGTCAGTTACAAAGGTAAAAAATCAAGGTCGGTTATGTAACCGACCGAACATTCGCTCACCCCTAGACCCTCAATGGTTCCTCCTCTTTTGGTTGTTTCTTTGTCAAGTTCATATTCCCCTTTGAGCCTCAAGAACCTATAAAACCATCTAAAGTATGCCAAGAGCTTTGCAATTGATTAGCACATTAGAACATAAAGCACCATAGATTAGTCACAAAAGGATATCAAATAAACACAATTGCACCACTAAATTAGACTCTTAACCTAGGTATCTTTGGCACTTATCATGCATGTCTGCTAGCATTGCCATTGAAGTTCACGTTGCGGGAACCATGGGAGTTGTGTGATCCAGATTGTGCCACTATTCAAATCTTGTTGAAGAGGAAGACGGGTGTATGTCATAGCGTATTTGAGAGTTGATCTTAGGCTCTCAATGAAAGCACTAGTGAAGGTAAGAATGTTACTGGAAAGTAATTGCGAGTAAATAAATAGACAAGTAATAGTATTGATAATAGTTTGAGTACAAGATTGTGTGTGTCCGCTACCTACTACAAGGGCTAAGCATTTATACTAGTTAATGGGTAATTAATCCAGTCTAATAAGTACAATGACTTCATACTCAATACACCTAATAACTGCAACATCATCATATCCCTAATAAGTACAGTAGCTATATATGTGTTAAGTGCAATGAACTGTTTCACCCCGCGCCTATTTGATTATCTTAATTGCTTTGACTTTATATTTGACCAAGAGTGTTTCGGATTAGATCCAAGACCGCGTAGTTATCCAATTAACCCATCACAAAGTATTAGAATAAAAATTAAACATTGAGTTACAAGGCTGAATATGAAGTAAACATAGAACCACAAATATATTTATTGTTGCATTCATAAAATTATGAAAATAAGAATTCAAAGTATTTGAGTGTAACGATCATCGATCCCCTATGACGTCGCTTTAATTTACGACGAACTGGTCATCTTCTTGAACTCATGTGTAAAAATTTGCATATATATATGAGGCAGAGATATAGGTACCAAAATGCTCTTCTCAGTAGTACTGTCGCTGCTCTTTGGACGTTCTAAGAAAGTAGCCCCGTAAGCTGCAATAGAGGCCCCGGCGTATATTGCATCCCCCCATCCAAAATCTATCTTCTCTAGACCAATCCTTGATATGTCCGAAACCATCATATTCCTCAGTACTGACATCCTAGGTCGGCCCCTAGTCACCATGAAATCAATTACCGACTTGACATAATCAGCATTTACTTTGTTCTTGGCCTCTCTAATCAACTGGATGGCGTAAGTAATGGGGCTGTCGCATAACAACTTGGCGGTGGAGGTGGCAGATTGCATTACAATGGCGTTGCCGTAGTATCCGGGGGAAAGTTTTAGTCCCGCCAAGGATTTTTGGCGCATATTTGTAGGAAAAGTAAGTCGGACAGTGGCGTTGGGATTGGGTTGCAGCGCAATTGTGCGACATTTCCACAAACAAGCAGTAATCAGCTCAAACGTGGTGCACCGACCGTAATCTTGAGCCATGGCTTGGTCTCTAAGGGCTTGGATTTCTTTTGGACCAACAATGAAAGAACTCTGAACGAAGATGGGTTTCAATATTTTAGGGAAGAAGAAGAAAAGAGGTTGGGATGCCAGTTTCTCAACGTTGAAAATTTTGTTGGCCCACCACTCGAAGTCAAAGAGCTTGAAATTGTTGCGGAAGCATGGGGCCTCGTACACGGCGTGAGAGGACGTCGGGTTGGGGTTTGCCGTAGCGCTCAACGTCTCTCTATCCCATACCGGCAAAATCGAGGGCGTTGAACCACCTAGCGCTAATTCACATAGTGCCTTTAAAAATAGCGACATCCCGTAGCCGTCAACCATGGTGTGATTGAACCGGACTCCTAGTGCAATACCGCCGCAAGTAAAACGAGTTACCTGACAAATCAAATTAATTCACAATTACAACATATATGATGATCGAGTACAATGTAGCTAATAATATGATGAAGAAACTACCAATAAAAATGAAATTAGAGAAAAAAAGGGACTGGGTATTGAAATTGTAAACTGCTTTTAATTCAAAATTTTGATGATTGAGAAGAAAAAAAGTATCATGCATAATGAAGACATACAATTGTTATGCATTACAAAGAAAGTTTTCATCTTCAATACAATAAAGTTAGTAAAAATATTTAATGATATGAAGCAAAATTTTCTTTGAACGCACATTTGTTAAAAAAATAAATTTAACGTTCTTATTGTGTGTGATTTTGAATTGGATGAAGCATAAATTAGTGAAGGCAAAGACTTGTATGAGACCGTTTCACGAATCTTTTTCTGTGAGACGGATTGAGTCAAAATCAAAATGTAATACTTTAATCATGAATAAATGTTTGTTACTTATAAGAGAAAGTGTAATATTTTTTAAAACAAATGTAATACTTTTTTCATTACATCTCGACCTGACCCGTCTCATGAGTAACGTTCTGTGAGACGATCACACCAAAGAGTACTAGTCACTCATTAACGAAATATCTTTTAGTTATAAAAAATTGTGGGTTAAGATTTCTTGCTCCTAAAAATCATCGCTCGCTTTTTAGGAGCAGAAGTGTTCGAGCTCAAGCGGCTATGAATGAAAGAAAAGGGCTGAAGCAAGCGATATGGCCTTGCCTGCTATTTGCCCCTCTATATATCATCCAATCCCTATATTCAAGACAATATATAATTTGGGAGAAGAAGAAAACAATATATAATATATCTCTTGTAACATTCTATTAAGTTAATGATAGTATGATACATTATTTCAATAACTAATAAATATAATAAAACAAATAGAATATAAATATATAATAATATGCAATTAAAATTAATGGATATGCACAACGAAAGTAAATTACTCTAAAATATAATATTAGAATATGTACCCAATAATCCGAACATACAATTAAGGTCCAATTATTTTATTTTGTTTTAGCTTTTTTTATTTGCTAGCTTGCGCGCAATATAATTGGGTGGTATACCAATTATAGCAGTTCGTGCAGAACTTTGTGACTTTGTCTACGTTTCTTGTGAAAGTATAATTAATTTTTTATGTATTTTTTAAGTAAATAGGTTAACGGTATATATTTATTTGAGAATATTATCTATCTACCTTCTAAATAATAAATATTAACTACAAAATGAGCAGAACATTACGCGCGTATGCATGTATGTCTAAGCCAATAACAATAGGCAAATTATATCATGAAAAAGGGTCTTGCATACATAGTAGATTCTTATACAAAATGACGTTTTATATTAAGTGTCAACTAATATATATATTATATATATTTAATGAAATCATAATGCACTATGTTGATAATATTTGTTATATACATGTCCATAAAGCTAAACCTTTATATCAATAAACACAAATCTAAATATACATTATATATTCATTCAAAGTATATAGTAGAATATTCATAATGTTCTCTCTATATATGTATCAAAAATAACGTTCTCTCCATATGTATAGAAACAAATTTTAAAGCATATAAAGTTGAATTTATATAAACAATATACTGCACATGCATCATGGTTAATTAATAACTTTTATCCTATATATATTATGCTAAAATATTTGTTTTATACGTCAATAAACACTAAACTAAATGTAAATCATATATATTTTCATACTTTATAAATGTGAATTAACTCTAATCTGAATATCTGATACTAACTAAAAGAAAAAGAAAAAGTACCTGAATCAAGAGAAGAGGGCAACCGGTAATCCCTTCGGAGCCAGGGACATTATGCTGAAGCTTGCTGAGATAGGGAGATGGGGAGTGTATGAAATCCCCCAATTTGTGAAGCGCAATATTGGCTTCAGCCTTCAAAAACAGCACCCCTTCACCGTTACAATCCACAATCAACTTTTTGTTGGGGCCTTCGAATAGGCGACCGGCTAACGGGTAATAAAACACTAGTGCTTTAGCCAATCCTTCCTTGATAACCGTAGCTGGGTCGTGCCCAACCATTGATTCTTTGCTCTCATAAAACCAAAGCCCTGGCATTTGGTACCGGAGACTGGCTTGGTCATCCAGGTCTGAAAGTGCCTTTTTCTCTTTCGGCGTTGGGGTTTTGGGTGCCACTAATTCCGGCTGGCTTAGTTTTATTGAGAATCGGGGAGGAAATGACCACACCATTCTTCAATTCTCAAACACCAACACTTAGCTTTTTCTTAGCTGTTTAATTTAATTTTAGTTCAACTGCCTGCAATACTGCAATTTGTAACTTCCACCTCTACTAACTTTACTCTCACATTTGCTAATATTTTATTATTATCAAATTAAATGTCCCTCTCACACTAGCTCCTAACATTCATGATTTTTTTTATTACTACTCCTAACATCCATAATATAAACAAATGTGATATATAAGTTTACCGTTTTAACTCCCACAAATATATCGATTGGGCAGAGGCCGGTAAAGGGCTTAAAGGGCCAAGTCTAATACTCAGCGTTTTTAAAATGTGTGGCTGTATAAGGAAATAAAGTTGCGACGGGTTGGTGGTAAGAAGGAGAATTGTTAGGTGGAGGTCGATAAAAGCTAAGTTTAACATCGGGTGGCTGGGAAAGCCCAGCACCCAGATTGGTGCTAGGAGGTGAATTGTTGGGTGAAGACGGATAAAGGAGGTATAAGAAAATAAAGTAAAACGTGTTAGTTACCTGACAAACCACATTACAATTACATATGATGAGTTTGCAGTGAGTCTAGTTGATGATAAGATGATGAAAAATGAAAATAGAAAATTGTAAACTGAATAATAATTTTAAATTTTGATGAGAAAGAAGAAATTATTTGTATGCAAGCGGCTATGGATGCCAGGAAAGAGGAGAAGCAAGCGATATGCCCTTAATTGCCTTCTGTCTGCCCCACTGTATATCATCCAATCCCTATATTCAGGACAATATATTATATATAAAAAAAGAATTAACACTCAAAATCGTCCCTCGATTATAGTGAAATTCATAAATTGATTATCAACTATCAAGTTTAGCAAATTAAGTTCTTTACTATTCAATCCTTAATTACTTAATAAGATCCTCAACTATTCAATTCTTATTTAATAAAGTTCTCAATTATTCAATTCTTACTCATTAAGGTCCTCAACGAATGCTTGATTTGTGAATTATTGAGTATGAATGGTATAGTTTTTTTTTTTTTTTTTTTTTTGAGAGCAGTATGAATGGTATAGTTGAGGACCTAATTAGTAAATTGATAGTTGATGACTAATTGTGATTACTATCCTAGTCGATGGACTATTTTAGATATTTACTCAAATTATATCTCTTCTATTAATTTAAACTAGTAATTTACCAATACATCACACCAAATATATTATATATTTATAAATATTAAAAAATAAAATTCTTAAAAGTAAAACATCAAAATCAAAATTTAAACTCTTTACAAATATTAAAAGAAAACAAAGATTGCCAAAAAAATATACAATTTTTTTAGTACAAAAAAAAAATTATACAATTAGAATTTGTTGTTGAACTATTTTATTTATTGCCCTAATTACATATTAAAATTACTAAAGCTTTAAGATTGTTAAATTTTAAAATAACAGTATACAACTATTCATGACCGAAAATTACTTCTTTTTTAAAAAAAAATAATAGACTAATGATTGAAACTGAAAGTGATTACTCTTAGCTTTTGTTAATTGTCGTTGCATATGAGACAATCAAAAGAACTTGTTCTCTTTAAAATTTGAAAGACAATATCTTATTTGATGGAGTCAATGACATTTTTAGAATCAAGTTTTTTTTTTCTTTGAAAACACTACTCTAAAATCTTTCAATAATGTATAATATGAAATGGATTTTGTTCATATAAACTATAGAGTATTTTTAAATTAAAAAGTTAAAAATGAAACTTAATTTTATGCAACTTAAAAAGATTTTGTATACCATGAAATTACATTTTTGTTTTAAATTCTATCGAATAAATGAAAAAATTATTTTTTTATTGACTCTCTGAATACATAAATATAAATGACGAAACTTATTGTATGATCGTTGTCATTTATTAACTCTATACACCGCTTACACATTTATTTACAAATACATTTATGCTATACAACTACCATTGTTAATCTTCGAAATTCTTCATTGGTAAAATATATGGTTCAAATCTAGGTATAACGAAACAAAGTGTTCAATAATAGATTTACAAAAGAATTATAGTGAGAAGATAGCGTCGATAATGAATAGAAAGGCATTTGGATTCAAACAATTTTTGAATTATAATTATTTTTATTGTACCTCCATGATTTTTAAGAAATGAAATAATAACTAATATTTTTAGATTTAAAGTCTCCATTATTATTTTATAGTTGAAATTCATGTCATATCTACCCTAGTGCATTCTTGATTTGTTTTAATGAAGTCTATTATATTATTAGATTGTCACTACTTCAACTCTTTGATTAGTCTTAGGTGAAAAAGAAAGATCAAAGATATTATTAAAGTTGAGCCATTTATTTGAAAAAAAAAAAAAAAGTCATAAATCAATACAACATAAAATCAAGTACGTAGTTGTAGCTTGTAACTAACAACTCCATATTACTTTGATCATATATTCCAATGGATTATGATTTGCCAAAGACCTTGTGGTCTAGTGGCACCCGGTGTCCCGAAAAACACTCTCACATGGATGATTGGAGTGGGTTCGAGCCTCAGTGGAAGCAATTGTTGACTCGTTGTGCTCGTTAGTTAGCAACTAACCAAACATTATCATTGACATACCCATAGAACTTGGGTTATTAGTAGTTTCTCTTGTAAATCTCTCATTTCTTGGCTAAGCTACCATTGATAACTCTCCCAAAGTTCAAGATGCATCCTTCTTCTTTCTCTCTTTTCATCTCCATTCCCATTTCTTCAATTCTTGGTTTCTGGCGAGACACTGGCAACGCCACCTCCGCCGTTGTGCATTGCTTCTTCTCTGGGGTGAAGTGTGATGGGGATTCGTGCATTTGCTCTAGCCTCTAAGTTCTCGGTTCTCTCTCAACAAAGATGTGCTGGTGAGGTGAGTATTTGTTGATATTTATACTAAAGGCTAAAAGTATATGTGGAAAGTCTGATTCTGCCACATTGAAAATAACATACAAACAATGTATTGGAGAACTCAAAAGACATCTTAGAAATAACATCCAGTAATTAATCTTTATTAGCAATTTTTTCTATAGCTATGAAAATATTGATTGATAAATAGAATATAATGTTTGTCTAGAAACTTCTTTCCATTAAATGGGGAAATTTATTTATTTTTTTTCAAAATTTATCTTTTTTATACTAGAATATACATTAGTTCAATAGTTAATAAATACAATAAAACAAATAGAAGATAAAAATATAATATATGTAATTAAATTATTAAAATTAATCAATTTACACAACAAAGGTATAGTACTCTGAAATATAAAATTACTATGTGTTCCCAATAATCCGACCATATAATTAACGCCCAATTCATTTTCTTTTATTTATTTTTTGCTAGCTTGCACGTAATATAATTAATATAACAATTGTATAGTAGCAGTTGGTGCAGTGCTTTATCATAATTTGCCGTGCTCAATCATTATTGCATGTGTGGATCACACTATCAAATAATGTACATTCAATATAAAAATAATATAATGTACATTGTATTCATGGAATATACATTATTTATGTACTGAATGTACATTATTTTTATAGTATAAAAATAATGTACATTCAATACAAAAATAATGTACATTTAGTACATTAAAAATATACATTTTATTATGGTCCACACAATAATTTGCCGTGCTTTATGCCTTTATGTCTACTTTACTTGTGAAATTAGAATTATGTTTTTCCTTTAAATAAATATATTAATGGGAAAAGGGTCAAATAAGCCCCTAAACTTTATACGAAAAGTCAATTAGGCCCATAAACTTTTAAAAAGTGCAATTGGACACATTAACTCACAATTTTGAGTCACTGAAGCCCATTAACCGGTTACCTTACCTGTAAGTACCGGTAACTACACACTTGGCTCGCCACCTCAGCTTTGCTTTGTATTTAGATTGCCACATAAGCTTAAATTAAAAAAAATGAAAATAAAAAAAATTAAAATAGAATTTATGGTCCACCGTCCACCACCACCGCAGCCGTATTTCTCCAAATCGTATAGTGACCATCGGCTTCCTCCTCCAGCCTAATCGCACCACCACTAGCGTCGCCTACCACCGTCCTCCACCACCGTCCACTACTACCGTCTACCACTAGTGTCGCTCCACCACCAAAATATGATCCAACCCTAATCGCACAACCATCACCATCGGCTTCTTCACTGTGCGTTGCATCACCACCAGTGTCGCCCCACCACCAAAAGTTGAAGGTTTTTTTTTTCTTTTTCTTCATCATCGTTTTTCTTCATCGTTTTTTTCTTTTTGATATGGTAGCTAATAATTGGTTTATTAAACTGACTGGAAGTGCTTTTGATATGGTAGCTAATAATCAGGGAACACACACACGCATCGCAAAGCTCTTATGGCTGAAGATTGTATTTGAAGATTGTAACAAGCAACAGATATGAAAAGAACATATGTAATCCAATTTGCACAAATACACAGCAACTAAAACAACGAACGTTGAACCAAGCTATTAGATGGAAGATCATACCAAGATATGGCAATTTACAATCCGCAATTTAGATGAAGAATGATAAAATTATAAGTGCCTACACTAGGAGCAAAAAAACTTTGCAGAAATTTTAGTTTAACATCTTCAATGATAAAAGAGTCAAGTTTTGCCTGACATGAAAGTTTGTCAAAATTGACTTCCAAAACAAAGGAGGAATTTGCTCAGTTTAATTCATCATAACAAGCAGTACTACCTACCAGCACAAGATAGCTGTATTCCACAAGTCGCACATTTTAAAACCTTTAACAATTAAGTCATCAAAATCTGCAATTTGCTTTATATATATGAAGTAAACTATTGAGATTCAATTGCCAGAAACAAAAGATTCTACTGGAAAACAGATTTAGGCCAAACAAAAGCTTCAATTCATTCTGTTCTCAGTCATTTCAAAAGATTCCTGTAATTTTATCAAGTAATTACAGTACTTAGTTTCTGCAAAATTTCGGACAATTTCGGTGGTGGACGGTGGTAGAGGACAGTGGTGGACCCACGCTGGTGGTGGACGGCGGTAGGCGACGCTAATGGTGGTGCGATTAGGGCTGGAGGACGAAGCCGATGGTCACTGTACAATTTGGAGAAATACAGCTGCGCTAGTGGTGGACCGTGGACCATACAAAGCAAAGCTGAGGTGGCGAGTCAAGTGTGTAGTTACCGGCACTTACAGGTAAGGTAACCGGTTAATGGGCTTCAATGACTCAAAATTGTGAGTTAATGTGTTCAATTGCACTTTTTAAAAGTTTATGGGCCTAATTGACTTTTCGTATAAAGTTTAGGGGCCTATTTGACCATTTTCCCTATATTAATTAACCATCAACATTATTGTATATTTATTTGAGAACAGTATTCTAGTCCAAAACCACATCAATTTATATTAAGTGCAAATTAGTACATTATATTTGATAACACTATCATGTACTATGCTCATTAAATTTGTTCAATATATCCATATATAAATCAAAATTTAATGTCTATAAATACTAAACTAATTAAATGTACATCATATGTATTTTCATTTACTCTATGGTAAGTTCATATGTTTACTCTAATAATATAACATGTATTCCTATTTTTTACTTTACATTTTCAATTATTTATAAGGTTAATCGCATTTTTACAATTTTCTTTCACTTTCAAAATGTCTTATTATTAAATTTAAAATTATTCACTATTTATTCTTCACTCATGTAATTCCCTCTTCTGTTTCAAAAACGGTCTCACTATCACATCACATTATAAAGAAATATCAATAAAATAATACACACAAATATATATATATATATATATATATATATATATATATATATATATATATATATATATATGAGTTCCCGTGCGGTTGACCTTCTTAGATGCGGTTGCTTTAGGTGCGTAA
Source organism: Ipomoea triloba (assembly GCF_003576645.1). Classification (NCBI taxonomy): domain Eukaryota; kingdom Viridiplantae; phylum Streptophyta; class Magnoliopsida; order Solanales; family Convolvulaceae; genus Ipomoea; species Ipomoea triloba. The sequence goes on from NC_044928.1 coordinate 22,880,440, forward strand.
TTTTTGTTCTTTAAGGTGCGTATTGATTTTCCTTCTTAAGGTGGGCGATTTGTATGCTTAAGGTGTATCAGTGTTGAAACTTAAGATGATTGAACCTAAAGCTTAAGGTGTGTGTTTTTCCCTGTTAGTTTTCCTTCTTTAAGTTGCGTCATAGATACTGGCTCTCACCTGAAGGCTTGTCCGCACCAGAACTCAACCCCAGCCATATATATATATATATATATATATATATATATATATTATTTAAGGTGATAGATGAAATATATATGTGGGTGCATGGATGCAGGTATGCAGTTGTGACTTGTGACAGGAGGAAACAAAGGCATAGGGTTTGAAATTTGCAGACAGTTAGTGATGCTTGAATGCATTTTGGTCCTTTTTCGTACTGAAAATCAAAATGATAGTAGGAAAACATCCACTAAGGTTAGAGTAAAAATAATTTTGTTTTATTTTCTCTATTTTCGGAGATTTTTGTTATACTATAATACCTATAAGTGTTGCACTTGTCTTCTAGGAGGTATATTGGACAACCAACCCCCACGGGACTCCAAAGCTTCATTCAGACAAATAAAATTTTCTGTAAAAAGAGATTAATGGTGGACATTGAATATCTAGACTACTCTAAGGCGCATTGTTGGTATTTTTATATACTAAAGCCAAGTATAAAATCAGTTAGCAATTGTGTCTATATAATATATAGATAGATAGATAGATTTTGATACCTCATTTGATTTTCATTTTTTCATAATTCTATTCTTTTTGCAGTTGCCATTTGTCATCAGCTCACTTCTCTGCTGTAAAGGGTCATCTTTCGAGTTGTTCTCAATAGTAGGGCTATAACACACACCTTAATCTTCAAGCAAATGTTTTCTTCCTTTTATTGGATGTTTTTCCAAATCTTCTTTGAAAGGTGAAGAAACACGGGACCAGTCTTCCCCTGCAACCTCGTGGTTAGAGCATCCTTATCAGTTTGGAGTTTTTTGGCGATTTTTTTGGAGTTTTTGTAAGTGTGATTAGGAAAGAGAAAATGAGAGAAGAGAAAAAAAATTTTAATTTAAAAAAAAAAAAAAAAAGTAAGGTTGTCAGCCGCGCACTACACGCGCCCGCTGGGCGCAATTGGTGCATTCCACGCGAAAAGTAATGTGTGTTTCTCTCCTCATTGGGACCCACTTTTTCTGCAATAACTTCATTCTTTGCAGAAGAACCCCAAAATTATCTCTCATAGTTTCTCTCTCCAACATGGCAAATAATTTCTGACCAAAACCCCAAATAATTTACTGATAGGGATGCTCTTACAATGTATGCTGCTGGTGCTCAGTTTCGTCCTTTCCTCCACACACAGACACATACACACACAGAGGAATGTTCATTTAAAATTAATATTAATTTTGAAGATTGCAACAGTTATCTACCATTTAAATTCATTTTGTATTCACATATATATTGATGACTTGTAATAATAGCTTAAGTATACGAATAACTTTCAAGCAACCTTTCAAGTTTCAAGGTATTTAAATATCAATTTTAAGACAAAAAAAAATTAAAAAAAAAATTAAAATGCTTGCATTTTGTGTGGGCAACACAATTATTATAGATGTGAACTACAGCCCCTAATTACTTCCCCCAAAACACGTTTTGATTGGGTAGTAATTCTTTTCTTTATATTTACCAAAAAAGTTCTGCTTTATTATAGTAGAAGATAATATAATTAACCAATGGGATTAAGAGCCACCTTGTGTTGCCTCCCTTTTCTCTCTAAAACAAAAAGCCTTTCTCTTCTGCTGCTCAACTTCGGCTCCCATCGACGGCCTCCGGCCGGAGCTCTAATGGAGCTTTGAGCCGGCGGTTTTGGTCACCTTCTACGTTTGCTCTCGCTCTTCTTTTGCCTCGACCACCGTCGCAGCTCCGTCCGCCTCCGACCACCGCCACAGATCTTCTTCTTCCATTTTCTTTCCCTTTGAATAAAATAATAGTAGGTAGGTATTGGGGTTTGTCTTGGTAGTCTTGAACTCCCAACCCTACTTTGGCTTTACCACTTTTTATTTTCTCTATTATTGTGTTTTCCTCTCGTTACTTTCACGGGCTTTTTTCCCCTCGTTACTTTCACGAGCTTTTCATTATCATTAGCATAAATCGTTTAGTTTGGTTTCGGCAAGTGATGATCTTATCCTGGGCGAGCAAAAAAGAATGATGACGAAGACCCAGATCTTTGATGAAGCTTTAAGCTCCTTGAAGGAACATAGCTTCATAGTTATGAAACAGTCTGCGATTCAAGTTTTCTATAGCATAGTTAGAAAAGTTGTTTCTATGTCTGACTGTAAGGAATGGTTTACCATTTCATTGATCGTTGATGTAAACGTTTTATGTTATGAATTAATGGAATAGCTACGTTTACCTTCAAAAAAAAAAAAAAAAAAAAAGAGCCACCTTGTATTGTGTAAATAAACAGACACATGTTAACTGTAGATTATATTTATTATTTAGTTACCATTTTATGTGTCTGTAATTAACATATTATATGTTTTTAATCAAGCAACGACAGAGCTAAAGCTAAAACTTATAACAAACAAGCAACGGCTCCTCGCCAACAAACAACATCCCAATCATGGTACTTGTATTGGCACCGGCAATAGAGGGAAGACTTTGGCTTGTAAGAAGGAGAAAGGTTTGAGGCAAGGGTAGAAAAAATTTTCATTGACATTTTTTTATCACGTATTATGCGTGCTTGTAATTAGTTTTGTATATAACTAGCTAGATTGGTGTGAATAATGGTCGTGCACGTACTCTCATCCCTTAAGAGAGTCTGGGATTCAAAATCTCCTCTTGTGTATATAAAAACCAAAATGGTGAGCACTTTACACATTAATTGTGTCGACCCAATGTGAAAGGGATTAATCTAAGTACAATACGACTTAAAGGTACCTCCTAAAGTTAGGTAATTGTTATACTATGGACCAGTGTTCATATTGCATTGTAAGCCCTAGTTCAAAAATTATATCTGTACAGTTAATACATTATGTACCTGCAGTTAATAATTTCTATACTTCTAAACAAATTGAAGGCACATAACATGACAATTACAAACACATAGCATGATAACTACATATACATAAATTGTTAATTGTAAATACAGATTATGTTAAATTGTTAACTGCAGAAATATAAAATGTTGGTTAACATAATATATGTATGCAGTTAACATATATTCTGTACCTACAGCTAACAGTTTATGTGTCTGTATTTATCGCTTATCATGTTATAAGTTTGTAATTATTAGTTGTTGAACTGCCAAAAAATTGTGCAGATTATTAGATAACATTTTTAGCAATTGCCTTCAAATTAAGTAATTAAGTAAGATGAATAACATAGCATTTTTATTATTACGTATTATGCATGTTTGTACTTTGTAATTAGTTTTGTAATATGAGCCATCGCTAATATAATTCATTAGTACGTTGTCGTGAAACAAATGTAATGCGTACACTAATAACTCATTCACGCATAATACTCTCAAGTCTCAATTAATCTTCGGCATTTCCGCCTACAATATATTAATTAATTCCAACCACATATCATCAAACTTACCTGCATCATATTAAATCTTAGCTTAACCAGGCCTAACCAAGTACGGCTTGGTTTGTTGGTAAGTACATTAAATCTTAAAAATATATTCAGTACACTAGATTTTCCAACCCAATGTACGTATAGTAGATACCTCCTATAACATGCTGCATTTATTTACAGAAGAATCGCCTATATATAATGTAGTAGTAGTAGTAGTTTACTCTGAGTGAGATATTCTGCATTCTCTTCAATAATGGCAGGGGCAATCAACGCTACTGACGCATCAAAAAGGCAGGCAAATTAAGATGATGCACATCACTTCATTATATATATATATATATATATATATATATATATGATTGAGTTTAGGTGTGGACAGTATACCCCGTGCGAGCATGCAGATGCACTATCAAGCTAGTATCAGTAAAGCATTTCGAAATGCACCATGCACTACTGGATTCTCATTGATTCTTAACTTTGGTGTATTTGGAAATGCTTGACGGTGCATTTGTAAATGCGTAGCGGTGCATTTTAGGAATGACTGGCGGTGCATATCAAAGGTGAACATCAATGAAAGGGGAAGGATGCACCGTCAAACAATCATCAATGCACCGTAAAGCATTTCTATTTGCATGGGACACCACCTAATTGTCATCTCTGGATACTGGCTTAACAGTGTATTTGCACGTTCTCACCTGAAGACTTGTCCCCACCAGAACTCAACCCCATATATATATAGTTTATTTAAGGTGATAGATGAATATATATGGATGCAGGTATGCAGTTGTGACAGGAGGAAACAAAGGGATAGGGTTTGAAATTTGCAGGCAGTTAGCTTGTGATGGAGTTACGGTGGTTTTGACTGCAAGAAACGAGCAGAAGGGAATTGAAGCTGTGGAGAATCTCAGAGCTTTTGGCTTCTCCGATGGTGATGTGCTCTTTCACCACCTCGATGTTACCAATCCCTCCACTGTCTCTTCCCTTTTTCATTTCGTCAAAACCAATTTTGGAAGACTTGATATTCTGGTGAGTACGTGTATTAGTTTTTGTGTTTGTGTACCCATCATTATATTGCCATCAATTTTCATTTTATAATATAATTAACCAATTGTTATACCATGGTTTAGGAGCCACCTTACATTGTGTAAATAAACAAGCTAATAAGCACATAATATGTTAACTTAATACACTAGATACATAATATTTTAACTGCATATAATATGTGCATTAGTCAGTTAACATTTTATGTACCTATAATTAATAAGATATTATATGTCTTCAATTTATTTACAAACACATAATATGTTAATTGCATATACATAATGTTATTTTGAATCAAAGTTAACAATGTAAGGTGGACTATGATACATTGTATAATTTTCCAATAGTTGACCCACCCGGTGGCCTTAATCATATTTATTCGTTGGATAAAGTTATTATGAGGTTATAAAATATTTTTTGGAATAGATTTATAGGTGTTATTTCACTTTTAATTTGGTCTTTATTTTTAAAAACATTTCTATATGATCCTAATAATATTGTGGCATGCCCATTTTTTGTCATCCATAACCAAAACCGTTTAAATGGTGTTAAATACAAGGACATTTTGGTCTATACAATTCTAAGTGTTAATTTCTTTTTTTTTTTTAATTCTAGATTTATATATGTCATTTCAGTTTTAATCATTTTTTTGTCATAACATCTCTGTTGGTCTTAGCATTATTGTGACATAATTATTTTTTGTCTTACATCAATAAATATGTTTAAATGACATTAAACATGACGTTATTTTTTCTTCTTTTTTTTTTATATAAAACATGACGTTATTAACTACTCAATCCTTCTTTTTTTCTTCTTGATAATAGAACAATACAAAAGTTCAACATCTTCAAAAAAAAAAAAAAAAAAAAAAAACATATACAGTACTAATCATACACTTATTTATGCTATCAATGAATGCATGATCAATGTATATGATTTTTTGAAGATGTGGAACTTTTGTATTGTTCTATTATCAAGAATAAAAAACGAGGATTTTGAATACTTAATAACGTCATTTTTATTATCATTTAAACATATTTGTTGACATTGGACAAAAAATGGTAGTGATACAACAATGCTAGGACTAATGGGGATGTTTTTTTAAAAAAAAAATACTAAAAGTGGAATAATGACACATATAAATTCAAAAAAAAATAAAATTAACATTTAGAACTGAATAAACCAAAATGACATTGTATTTAACGTCAATTAAACGGTTTTGTGGACGGAGAATAAAAAATGGTAATGCCACCATAATATTATGACTAAATGAAATATTTTTAAAAAAATACTTAAAAAAAATGAAATGACACTTATAAGTCTAAAATTAAACTACATCTTTAATGTATCCATATTTGTAACATAACATTGACCAAAATTGGAGTGTGTGCACTAGTGTTGAACTTTCAATCTATTTTTATATTAAAGCATTCCTACCAATACATTTTAGAGGGATTTCTTCAGATCTTTTTCTTAGGTGGAATAAAGAAGAAAATTTATTACTACAAATGTTAGTTTTTTTGTGGGCCTCGCTGCAAGAAAGGAAGAAAGAAAAAAATAAAATTTGCCAGTCTAATGTATGGTAGGTGTGCGTTGGAGACACATGGCTGGGCGCGTAAAAGCAACAAAATTATTATTATTATTATTATTATTATTATTATTATTATTATTATTATTATTTGTCCCCCCCCCCCCCACCCTTTTTTTATCATACACTCTAACCTACAAGGCACCTTAAAATTGTGAGAAACTTCAACTGTTGAGCATATTCTTCTTCTTCTTCTTCTTATTATTATTATTATTATTATTATTATTATTATTATTATTATTATTATTATTATTATATATGTTGTTTTAGGTGAATAATGCTGGAGTGAATGGATTGGCTATTGATGAAAACGTTCTAAAATCTTCAGAGGTACGTAATATGTTACGTTTCTAGTCATCTATCTAGTGGAGTCTTCCATGTACTATTGTTAATATACTAAAAATACATTATTTATATATGTAAAATACATTATTTGAAAAGTACATGATTTTTTTAAATATTATGAAATAATGTATATTCAGTATACAAATACTATACTTTTAATAAATTAAAAAAATGTATATTGCATTCAGTACGGTTGTGTAGTTAACACAAAACGATACATCTTAAGTACACAAACCACGCACCTTAACACACAAACAAACCACCTTAAGAACACAAATCACGCATCTAAAATTTTAAAATGGCGCACCTTAAGTACACAAACTATGCACCTTAAGCACACAAACGAAGCACCTTAAGAACACAAACCACGCATCTAAAGTTTTAAAATGATGCACCTTAAGTTTCAACAACTGACGCACCTTAAGCATGCAAATCACGCAGCTTAAGAAGGAAAACAACGCACCTTAAAAGGAAAATCACGAACCTAAAGCTTTAGGCTGACGCACCTTAAGTTTCAACAATTGGCGCACCTTAAGCACACAAACCACGCACCTAAAACTTTAGATCGACGTACTTAATTTTTCAACAATTGACGCACCTTAAGCCACACAGTACAAAAATCACGCACCTTAAGCACAAAAATCACGCACCTTAAGCACAAAAATCACGCACCTTAAGAAGAAAAATTAAGCACCTTAAGAAGGAAAATCGCGCACCTTAAATTAATTTGACCTAGATGCAAAATGACCAAATTGTCACCGCGTTTTTTTTACTCATTGTTAATCATGGACGTTGATTTAGACAAGATCAATGGCTTAGATTTAAGCGCACAACTGCACAGGAGACAACCAGCCGCATGGAAACTGAATTTTATTTATTTATATATATATATATACACCTGCTACATTTAACATATTATATACATTTAATTTATTTACTTGTACATAATCTATTAATGGAATGTACATAATATGTTAGCTGCATGTACATAAAAAAAATAAAAAAATAAATAAAGTGTAGTTGCAAAAAAATATTTGTTAACTCATATTTTACAAGATTATGATGTGATTATGCATGGATGCAGGGAGGTGAAGTAGCCAATTGGTTTAATGCACTTATCCACAGTTATGAGTTGACTGCTGAATGCATTCAGATAAATTACTATGGATCAAAGAGAATGAGTGAGGCATTTCTTCCCCTCCTCCAATTGTCTAAATCTCCCAGAATAGTATATGTCAGCTCTGCTGAGGCAAAATTGGAGGTATTTATATTCTTTTACCTTATTTTTAGTTCATGATTTATTAACAAAATGTGACACATTTTCATTAATTGGAAATGAAATTAAGTGAATCTTGAACCTTATATATAGCCAACACCCAAAAAAAAAAAAAAAAAACACACACACACACACAATAATTGACAATAGACAACCAAAAAAAATGACATTATTAGGGTCGACCCTACTCATGTGCCAGTAATTATACTGTGGACAAGGGTCCACCTTGCCAGGTAAACCTTAATCTAAAAATTTTACTTCAATTTTATTTGTACAAATAAATATTAGTACATAAAATTATATCATTAAGATCTTCAAAAAAAAAATTTATATCATTAAGAAGCTCTAATTGAAATATTTTAATTGCCTTCCATATTGATTTTTTAAAAAAAATTTAAATAAATCTCTAAGTACATAAAATCATTACTTTATGTACATAAATTTGATTCATAAAATTCACTACTGAATATACATAAGTTCACTACTGTAAGTATATAAGTTAACTACTATACGTATATAAATTACTATAAGTACATAAGCTGATCACTTTTGTAAGTACATAGATCCACTATTGTTAGTGTCATTTTTACGTATCTACACTATTATGTTTATGCACCCAAATCTTTTGTGTACATATAGTATTATTTTTATGTATCTTGGTCTATCATATAAGGTGAAAGTGTACCCTGATCCATGATATAATTTGCCCTATGAGTGGCCTATGCCACTGCATAAGACCCCAATTTTGGGGCTCATATTTTTTAAAAATATAATTATGTATTTATATGTTTAAAAATTAATAGTATATGCTATCTGTTATTGTATACATTTTACTTTTGTTTCTAAACTCAATGGATTGGTTATAATTGCAATCAAAAATAAAATTTTGGAAGGAGTTAACATCAAATATTTGGCGAATGATTTTGTATCTAAATACGCACAAAACAACACTTTTTAATTAAGTAAAACTTTGGATTGCATTTTTTCTCTATTGTATATTTTATATAGGAAAAATGGTCAAATAAGCCATCAAATTTTACCTAAAAAGTTAATTAAGCCCTTAAATTTTTTAAAGTAACAATTAAACCCATCAACATTTTATTTTAGTTCAATGAAGCCCAAAAGCCGATTGGTGACCTGCTATTAGGGTTCCGCAACCCTCCGGCACTGATAAAAAAGCGACTGGCATTGGTCGCCTTCTCCGTTGAGAAGGTGATCGGCAATCGTTCTTCGATCCCTTTTTTATCGAAAATGGTGCCATAGTTTCGCCAGAACTGTAGTGACCTACTATCACATGTCACCAACCGATTTTTGGGCTTTATTACACCAAAATAAAATATTAATGGGTTCAATTGCTACTTTAAAAAGTTTAAGGGCCTAACTGACCCTTTTCCCTTTTGCATATTATATGTTGGAAAAAATTAATAAACATTATATTTTTTAATTTATATTTGTATATACATATATACTAAATTAAATTATTAAATAGGCACTTATTTTTTCTTGAACAACCCCGGCCGGAGCATTATAGTTGAAAGTCGGAAAGGGCAAATTATAGAATGGATGATGGTACACATTGTAAAGCGAATCGTTAATAAATAATTATTTGTAGTATGCAACCATTCATTTTTAATATATCAAATATTCATTTGTTAGGTGGTATGTTAAAACAAAATTTGCAATATATTAAAAATAAACGGTCAAAAACATAAACCTATAATATACTAAAAATAAACATATATGTCAGTGATCCACCTTATAATCTGCATTATGGTCCATAATATATTTGGACTAAAAGTGCTATTAACTCCTCACTTAAAATTTTTACCTAAAACATCAAAAAGAATGTTATATATGATATAACTTACACTGCACGGAGCATCTATTTTAGTTGTGGATATTTCTTTCATATTTTAGAAATTACATGATGAGTGGGCCAAAGGAATATTAAACAACGTTGAAAGCCCCCCTGAAAAGCTTGATGAAGTGCTGAATAAATACTTGGAAGACTACAAAAATGGTCGCTTACAACATATTGGAAGGTTTCCAATCCCATCGGCCTACACTGTTTCCAAGGCAACCATGAATGCTTATGCAAGAACCATAGCGCACAAATATCCTTCTTTGCAGGTCAATTGTGTCAACCCTGGCTTTGTTAAGACAGACCTAACCTACAATAGCGGTGAGATTACGGTGGAAGAAGGAGCTCAGAGTGTTGTGAGGGTGGCTCTACAGCCTGAAGACGAACCTTCTGGCGTCTTCTTTGATCGCCAAGAAATTATATCATTTTAATAAGAGTTAATTTCAATTATGGTCTCTCGGTTATTGTGTTTTCTATTTTGATTTTTATGTTTAAAATATCTATTTAATTTTGTTTTTGTTGTTGTTGTAATATGTAGTCTCTAAAAATCTAATAAGACCGAGAGAATTGAGATGGGTACCAATACTTAATGTTTGTATTTCTATATTTATTTATGGGATTACTAGTACTTATTTGTAAGTGCAGCTCAGAAAAATGGTTGTCCAGTTTAGGTGTCCAATACCAAAAAAAAAAAAAAAAAAAATTAAATTAAAAATTGGAAAAGTTATTGTATTTTTTTTTTNAAAAAAAAAAAAAAAAAAAATTAAATTAACAATTGGAATAGTTATTGTATTTTTTTTTTTTTTGAAAACAAATCGTTCTAGTATTTAAATATATTTGTATATAAAAAAAAAAAAAGAAAAATAGCATAACCCTTATCAAATACGTATATATGTGTATCACGAAACCAAAACTATGGGTAGGACCAAGAAGCCAAAACATCAACAGTTATATGGTGGGCCAAAATCCACTATGAGCATTGTGAAAGCTGATCCAAATTATGTATATACAGTTAACATGTTATGTACTTTCAACTAATAGATTAAATATATTCAATTATTATGTGCATTTAGTTAACTAAAAGTTCATAATATGTTAATCTGAATTAAAATTTACAATCACATAGTAGAGCAGTAGACCTAGTCCAAGATATAATTTACACCAAAGCATGCATACAATATAGTGGTGGAACAGCAGGCCATCCGTGCAGCATCTAAATCATTGCAGACCAGTATCTTCAGGTTATACACGCTGTAGTAAATTATCTATGTAAAAAATGGCATAAAACATTTTATTCTTACAAAAGATGCATCAAAATTTGCAAGAGAGGTTAAGGCAAAACTAGTTTGCATTAGGATAACACTTGAAATATAACTATCATCTCATAAATACAAACCCTGCAAATGGCTTATATTTTAACTCTTCGATCATCGCTTCCTCACTAAAACTGTTATGAAAAGCAACTATCCAAACAAATTTCCAGCTTAATTAAAGTTTTTGGGGTTTCCATCCAAAGGTTGAGCAGAAGGCAAGCATAACAACAGTAGATGACAGATTAACTGAAACTGATTTCAATGGTCAGCCTCCCACAAAGCTAATAGCCTTTAAGATCGCATGCATAACCTTTAATAATGAAGATCTACATCCTGCCAACAAGTAGCAAATTAGAGTAATTAATGCACAACAGTTGAAAAGAAAAGGGAAAATTGCATTGTAATTACAGCTTTTGCATGCTGACCACCTATATAACTAACGCTTTTTGGTCAAAGTTTGGCCAAGTTAAACATTAAATAAAACTAAAAAACAATCAGTAAAGCATTGATTTGGTTGCAAAATAACCAGCACCCTGGTTGTAGGTAGCAATGCTGCAAATTTTCAAGCATTCTGAGCTCCAAATTGGGGGTATTTTGGTCATATATTAATAATAAAACTCAAAATGAAATACTTCAAATGTTACCCCCTTCCTCAATCAGTTGTAATGCACTAATGCATGTGTTGCTTGGAACTCCTGAATATGTCATTGAAAATATAAATGGCAATTATTTTGAAACCAAATGAACACATCAAGTTCTTAAAACAGTGATGAGCAAAATAATTATATATTTTCCCTAAATAATGCATTGATGATATTGGTTCTCGCTGCTACATAGAACAGCAATAATAGTCTCCAGCCCACATAGATCAGTGTACAAAATGTAAATGTAATACTCCGTATCAATATTTTAACCACTACATTTGATTTGGCTTGCATTACTCTTTAAACCCCAATTTGATCTAGCTTGAGTGATTGGTAAATGATCTGCATGCCATTTTAAACCTTTTCATTATGCATATATAAAATATATTAAATTAATATTACCATCAAGGGAATAGCCCACCATTAACCTAAAGTTGTAACTAAAAAAATATCCTTAGCTATATTGTACTACTCCCATCACTCTTTCTAAATAGGGAAAAAAGCAGGGCTATTTGGGTGGGTGTGGGGGAGGGGGGGAGAAGTAAAAGGAAACAAGTAGGTGACAAAAAAGCCCCCTTATTTCCTATTTTTTGGCAAATAGGCATTAAAGCAAAAGGTATTGGAGAAGTTCCCAATAAATATGTCTAACTGTTATTGATAATAAAATAATAGCAACAGAACTTGGTTACCTTCATTATAACTCCTCCTTGACAGAAGATTGTTCAGTATATTTATCCCGATTCTTCTGAATAAAACTAATGAAGCTATCCTTAGTCCTACCACCTTCATACCGCAGCACTTTTCCACTAGCTGAGATGAAATAAAGAGTTGGGTAACCCTTGACATCGAAAGTTTCACGCGGTATATCATTTGCAGTAGCATCCTACAAAGCAGAAGAATATTAACAGATCTGAATTCTTAGAATCTATTAATCTAAAGGAAACATTGGTATGCATTCAGAAATTCTAAATAGCTCTGACTATAGTTGGACTTCTCAACATAAACAAGTTTATTGTCTCCAGAGGAAAGAGGGAGCTATTTATGTTGAGAAATCCAACTATAGTCAGAGCTAGGCTTCATAAAACTATAAAAGGAAGCATAAAATAACAGCATAAAGAAAGAGCAGAATAAAAAGAAAAAGAAATCAATGATCCTACTGTTTTTGGCAAAAAGTAAAACACTTTAGCCAATGGAAATTGAAATAAAGAATTTAGTTATCATATACCTAACACTAGTATAGCATCAAACTATTTAAATTAATAAGTGGCATAATAGTCAGACATGAGTGACTGGACGAAATAAAAAAGAAATAAGTACTCATTACTGAATCCAAAACAAATAAATTTCAGGAGGGACTCACTATCTTAGCAATGGTAACATCAGAATCATTTTCAAATGAAACAGCAATTTCATCCAAAATTGGAGCCAACTTCTTGCAGTGTCCACACCAGGGTGCATAAAACTCTAATAAAACTGAAAATTTTGCAAAATGTTGATACATTAGTCAAAATACAAGTCTGCCAAACACCTTCTTATTAGTATGAGTAAAACTGCAAAAATAGAACATGAAATGTGTACACAAATAGGAAAGAAAATATGTATTAAAAAAAAAAAAAGGACATCCAATCACGTTACAGCTATCATACACATGATACCAGAAAGTTTTGGAACAGCATAGCATGATAAGATCACATCTAGTATTTGGATACATACCAACCCTAAGAGATGAATGGAAATAATAACAAATAAATTTACAAGTTTCAACTAACTATTACAATGCTCATACATCCACAGTTTATCACACCATATAATGACTATCACTGCAACACTTAAATCAAAATTTCTTTTCATTTTTAAAACCATATATTTTAAACAAAGCCAAGCAATAGATCCAATTCACACCTCTAATTTCAAACTTCATTTGTTTAATGTTTATCTAAAGAGACAACCTCTCCAGATATGTAATTCACTAATGGTTGAAAGATGAAAATGAAAGTAAATTAGACAGACCATTCTTCCGGGAGTTGAATACCATATCTTGGAAGCTGTCAGCAACAACCACCTTAACAGGTTCATTGTTAACCACAGGGATTGGTTCCGACTTCCTGTGAGGTTGTAAACTACCATCCTGCAAAATGATTAACAAACTGTTCATTGCTTCCTGTTCAACTTTAAATAACGCCATTTGAGGCCTTCTTGGAATGAATTTGATATAAGGCAAAATAGGATCTTTGTTTAGAGAGAAAAATAATGTCTTTCAATGGGAAAAGGGATGGCAAATAGTGATCAAAAGTAAAAATTCCTCTTATGCTTCTAATAAAATAAAATAACGATTTGCAAATGTTGGGAGTCCTTGGGGAAACCATTAGTTTAAAAGAAACAGGAAAAAACTGATATCATTACCTCAAACTGCTTTACCCAGGGCGCAATGTGGTCTGGCTCTACATTTGGCTTGAGATATTTCCCTCCATCATTGGTCTGTATGATAACTAGTGGCACCTGGTCATCTTTAAGCCCAAAGAACTGTTCATTGAAACACAAGACATTATATCAGTCAAGGAAGTTATATGAGTGAATTTTAGAAGCAAAATTTGGTATACTAACCTGGAAGGCACCTTGACTTGCTTCTACATCACCTATTAAAAAACTAATTCCTTTTCCTTTGTACTGCTCTGCTACCTCGTGATATTTTGATTTGAAAGTGTCAATTAGCTCACTACTAAAGTTTAGGAACAGCATAGCCTGCCAATTCAGTAATCTTATAAATAAACTAATGCCAGATGTAAAAGAAGAGGTAGGGAAGTGAACAAAGCACACATTCTTCAGACAATTTAGAATAAAGAGAACACAAAAAAGATAACAGGTGCAATCTCCAATGAGCAAAAAAAAATGAAGTAAGATTTATCAGGAAGCTATGCAAAAGGAGAATAGAAAGAATATAAGAAATGAGATGATCCTGGACCAGCCTGTCTTTTATAGTGCAATTGGCACATTCTTCAAAGAAAAATTTCACATATGAAACTCTTGTTAATAACACAGTTAAATCAGACAACAGTAAATGCGATAAATTGTTTGTTATAGCTCAAAAGTTGACACATAAAAGGTACCAATTTGAAATGCAAGTATGGAGAGCATATGAACCTTGGAATTGGGACTGTTGAAGAACTTGATAACAAATGGATGGTTGGTCGGGTCTTTGTTAAAGAGAGTTACAGTGGGAATACTTGATTCTTCAACGAGCTTCACTAGGCCATCTACATCAAACACCTGAAACAAACACACATATCTAGATTAAACATTAAGGTAAGTGTATCCAATATAATTAAATATAGTCAAAACCATGTATACTACCTTAAAGTCTACAAAAAGCTCATCGAAAGGCTTGAATAGCCTGATAACAGGGCCAGTTACAGATGTGTCCCCATGGGGAAGGTATTCAGCATTGTGGGTGTGACCAAACTCATAGTCAGATCGCAATCTCTCAGCAAGTGTTGTGAAATTCTCAAATTGTTCTCCAGAGAACTCTGGAAATACCCCAACCTACAGGATAGTTAAACCTTGTTCATTACCCTACAAATTCTTCAAGGACCAAACAGTAATACACAAAAACATGCAATATAGCACAAAGAAATAGGGGCCAAGGCAAAAGAGAGGGAGGGAATAAAATACTCACAATAACAACTTTTTTGCCATCAATTAGAGCCGCAGCATCATCAACTGATTTTATTTCAACAGATGCAGGGCCACTTTGTTTCTTCAAATAAGTAACAATCCCATCAGCATCACGAGGTCCTTTGTAATCCTGAACAACGCTCCCACCATATCTCAAGATCTTAATTGTAGGGAAACCTTTGATCTCATATTCACTAGCAAGAGGCTTGTTTTTCTCCTCATTTGCGTCAACTTTGGCCAAGATGACAGGTGGGTCATTTTCATTCAAAATCTTTGCTGCTTTCTCATACTGGGGAGTAATATAGAATTTTCATGTTACTAAGACAATATGTGTAGAAGATATATGATATGTAGGAGTGGTGTTACCTCTGGAGCAAGTTTCTTGCAATGGCCACACCTGTTTAATATTCAAAAAAAAAAAACAAAAAAAAAATGGAGAAGGAATTAACAAATTCACCCCAAAAAAAAATATCCCAGGTGGACATTCTATGTAGCAATTGACAAGCATTTTATCAGAAAAGGAAGCACTACTAGTCTACTATATGCCTATATACAATGCAAAAAATAATAATAATAAAAATAATAATAATAAACATAGGTATTGTACGTGTGGTGAACCACTTCAACCATCCAAATTACAACTGCAGAGCTAGTTCAACATAAACTAGGACAAAAATACACAAAACAATTCCAAAGCAATAAAACATGTCCAACGGAGAAAAAAATGTATCTATTTCTAGCAATCTCTCAAGAGCTAGTTCAACGAGGGAAAGGTCCATGATTTGTTATCTGCATTTCATTTAACGGAGAAATGGAAAATGCACATTTGAACAGTTCATATTCAGAATTCAGAATTCAGAATTTAGATCAAATCAAACCAAAACAGTGTGGCAAAAAGTGAAGGGAAATACCAAGGTGCGTAGAACTCGACTACGATGAACTTGTGTTTGGAGATGAAATCGGAGAAATTGGAGCGCTCCAGAGTGACAACATACTCCTTCTCCGAAGATGAACTCCCATTACTGCTGCTAGTTGTACAAGATATGGATCCGAACAGAGCAAAAGCAATCACCGCCACCATTATTAAGCTGCGGCATTTCCAAACCCTAGCACTAATCGTCGTCACCATTGCTGAATCTTCGCAAGCTGTTTATGCAATCTGAAAAATATCTTTTCCTTACATTTCTCTCTAGCAGTCTCTATATATACTCCGCAATGCAGCAGGCAATAGGATTCTATGAGCAGATGATTCTCCCCCACCTAAAATTACGACAACACCCTCATCAAATAAGGGTGTGTTTGATAACCCGTAAAATGACATCCGAAAAATGTTTTTCGAGTTTTCTGTGTTTGACAACGTCCGGAAAATGTTTTCTGAGTATTCTGTGTTTGACAACGTCCGGAATGTTTTCCGTTGACCAAGGAAAATCAGTTCATTTTTCCGGAAAATGACTTACGAAATTGTTTTCATAAGTCATTTAGGGAATGACCAGAATAGTTGTTTCGCATGTTTTCGACCAAAACCAAGTCATATCACCCATGACCATGAACCAAGGAGGTGGGAAAACTGCCGAAAACCTTTGCTACATTTTTTTTATTTGTTACGGAGTATTTTTTTTATAAATTCTATTTTTTATTAAATACCATTATTTTAATAACTATTATAATTTTTTATATTTTAAATAAAACAATTACAATGTTTAATTATACAATTATATCCATTTTCCAAAAAATGAACCAAACACACAAAGACAGTTTTCCATAATACATCCAAACAGTGGAAATGAAACTGTTTTCCGGAAAATGACTCATTTTTCAGAAAATATTTTCCAGATGTTATTTTCCTGCTTTCCAAACGGACCCTAAGGTAAACGCATGTTTGGTAACCTTGTTTAATTGTTTGATTTACTTAAATAGTTTTATTTGTTTGGTTAATCAACTTTTTGTAATAGTTTGACAACGACATTGTGGTTTAGTGGCACTTGGGTTCACCCCATGTGAAAGGGGTGGGTTCGAGCTTCTATGGAGGCATTGTTGTCTCAAAAAAAAAAAAAAACTTTTTGTAATAGTTTATTATTTCAAAATGCTAAAATTCAAAAAGTTGTTCAAAATAAATTTTTTATTTTATAGGACTGTTAAAAAATAAACGATATAATAAATGGTAAAGTAAAAAAATAATTAAAAAAAATACTAAAATCAAAATGGTATTAACCATTCATTTCATCAAATAATTAGACTCACATTTTTTAGTTCTCGTCATAGGTCTAACTTTATTGGCTATTATTATATTTGTATAGTATATTAGTAGATTCATTTCATCAAATAATTGGACTCACATTTTTTTACTTCCCGTTATAGGTCTAAGTTTATTGACTTTTATTATATTAGTAGATTAGTAAAGAAAAATTATAAGATAAAATGAAATTAATAAACCTAGATAATATTTTATTATGTTTTTTTTTTGTGTACTCAAGAACTTGTATTTCATTATATTTCTTTGTAATTTAGTTAAAATTAAAATTAATTTACTTCTTTACTAATAAAGTACAAATACTTAAATAAATTTAATTATTTATACTTATTATTGACTTAGAGACTATGGTCTTAGACTAGTTATTTAGATATAATTTTTATACAACTAAAAAATAATTAAATAATATTTAAGTACAAGTTTTGTACCTTTTGTATTCAATGACATTCAAAGTAAATGATGAAAATTTTGAGTTTGTACTAGATACTCTGAAAATGTTTTCTCTACAATTTGTATAAACTCTTCTAACACATTACAGTTATTGTGTCTACACATTTGCACTATCATGTTACTTGATACGTGACACATTTACTATTTAAATATTTTTATTTGAAATAATATTAACAACAACAACAATAATAACCATAATAACTATTAATACCCATATAAAACTAGAATTTATATTTGTATTAGTGTAATATCATTATATGTTTTATGTAATTTATAATGAATTTTAATGTAACATCATATAAATAGATAAATTGTCAATTAAAACAAAAAAAGCTAACAGGTTAACAAATTTATTTGCATCACTCGTTAGTTTATTGTGTCATGTTTACCCATTATAAATTCATGTTTGTGTGTGTTATTGTGTATGCATTATTGACCCGTTAAGCTTAATGAATCATGTTTGTGTATAGGTAACACGTGTTAATACCCTATATTTACACGACAGGAAAACAAACGCAAGACATGAATTTACACATGAACCACCATGCTAAGTGAAAAATACGCAGTCTCCCACAGATGTTCAATTTTCAGTACATCCAAAGTCCAAACTGTAAAAATAAACAGTGAGGAGTCTTTTTTTTTTTTTTTTTTTTAGTAATATCAACTCTATTACATCAATACTGCTTCCACTGATTCTCGATCTCATGACCTCCCATTTAAAAAAGTTGACGCTTGACCATAAGATCATTGGCAACAGTTAAGAGTCTCTATTCACCAAAAATGAATTTTTGCCAATGCTAGAGTAGTTAATCCCACTAAAATCTACGGAGTAAATAATATTCTTCCGATGATGATACAAATCTGGTAACACTTAACTGAAGAGACTATATATTACTATAATATGGTTAAGTTATACACGATCTTCGGCAGCTACTAAATTTCAGAATAGATTTTATTTTTCCTCCTTGTGTAAATACTTTTTCCAGGGAAAAATCACCAAGTAAAAGATTAAGGGTTAGTGAAAAAGCATAATTAGGATTAACTATCAAGCCACAATGCCAGATAAACAAAAATCATTTATATTTTCCACAAAACGTTACTTACCTTTTCCAAAACTCAATTACTTGGTAAAATATGAAGGGTTAGTGTACAATGACACTATACAGTATTTAAAGGCCGCATGTTGGGATTATTAGTTTCCAAGCAAAGATGTTAAAAGTGCCAAAACACCAATTACAATCATGATATTGAGAAAATAGTTTGTTGGAAGAGGCTTATCTGGGCTTCCCCCAAGACCTTCATATTCTGCACGAATCTTTTGCTTCATGGCATCTGACAGCTCCCTCTGCAATTCAATTCAAATACAGAACATTTATTGAATTTACTTCTCTCCTCCATAAAGACTTCAGAGTTTTTAGATTTGGGTACAAAACATTTGGTAATAGCTTCATCTTGTGTAATCAAAAGAAACAGCAGAAGAAAAGATAACTTGTATTTTAATCCTGCAGCAACCATAAAAAAGGTAAATGATTTAAATGCTAATATACTTTGTTAACCAGGGTATAACAGGCAATAGTGGATGTAGTGATGCTGAAAAGAGAGTCTATGGAACTACTTATATAAAGTACCTTTCCAGATGAGTATTTTGCTGCTACAAATTTCTCTGGTTGAGCTTCTGTGGGATTACTATCAATTGAAAAACCCTGACCAAGGAAAATTCCATATATATTAGAATATTTACCATACTAAAATTGATAAGATTTGTAGTAATGGAATGAGATCAAACTTCCACATAAGGTTGGATAAACAGCTTAAATAAACACTTCTATGATGATCAGTTTAAAATTAGCTCCTTGTTAGCTCAAAACAGTTCAAATGGGTTTTCCCTTTCAACTTTCTGATAAGCAACTTCGAATAGCTTTGGGAAATAACTCAAAACAGCTTTGAAAAAGAAACCCATTCAAATAGCTTTTGGAAATAACTCAAAACAGCTTTGAAAAACAAACCCATTCAAAATAGCTTTTGGAAATACCATTCAGGGATTGTTGGACCAGTTCAAGGGCCAATCATGGCCTTGGCCAATCCTAGTGGCTAGTGGGGTGTCAGTCTGTGAGAAATGAAGGAATTGAAACATAGGCCAAAATCACAATTTAATTAAGAAACTAACCCAAATAATATATATATATATATATATATATATATATATAAAGGCTTCTAATATGTAGTAAGGTTTTCAACTAAGGTTATGAGTTGGTGTGTGCAGTTGATAGAGGAAAAAACTCCAAGAACCATCCAATTATAAATCAGGAAGAAAACAAAATGCAGCAATTCATTTATATTATTAGATTAGGATGAGTTTATCAAAACATTCATTATAGATTGAGCAGTGAGAATTTAGTCAAGGTTCAATACAAAGTTGTCTATCAAAATAGTTCTAAATTCTAATATTGGAATAATAATAATAATAATAATAATAATAATAATAATAATAATAAAAGGAGAAAATAAATGAGCTAAACAAACCTCAGGAGGATCAAATTTTGCTCCAAGATTGCTGAGTTTGGCATGGGCTTCTGCATAATCTTTAAAAAATGCATCTTGGTCTTCAGCATATTTCTCAGCATATTCCTGTAAATTTTTAATTACAAGTTTAAAAAGTACATAATTTCCATCATGTAGTAAATCACAGATTAGTTACAATCTACTCTATTTCACCTTAAAGGATTGATCTTCGAAAAGAACAGCATCTGTGGGCAAAACTAGGAGGTCTTCATCCCTTTTTGCTTTTATATCCTACATTTATAAAATAAGACTTAACAATAGATCAGATCTTTAATCCTTCTTTTCTTCGTAAAATGGATTGTTACTGAACCTTAAAGTAAGAGTTGTCAAACTTCAGCCACTTCACAGTCCATGATTGACCTCCAGGGGCACCTGGCCCATCTTTCTATCATGATAACCAAAAATAAAAAATTAAAAAAAAAAACAAACAAACAAACAAACAGAATATTAGACAGTAATCATTTTGTTAGTGAATGTCATGACTGCAACAACAAAACTAGGCTACAGAAATCCTAAATGCACTGCAGACATTTTGGTGATGCATTTAGCACTTTACTATAATGATCAGGCAATCATCATCAAACATTATTGGCATAGAGAATTAGGACATTCATACGGTGTATTTTGTTTCTGGCTTTCCCCAGCCACTGCGCTCTGGCCTAGAACGTCCCAATGTGTGTGCACCAGAAAGTGCAACAATTTCCTGAAAAGCAATCAAGCTTGCCAGTATGAAACATAATGGGCCATATGCATCAAATTGCAAGCCTAACCCAATATAATATCTATCTGACCAGTGATAATGAATCTCACCTTATCATTCAGTCCCATTCTGTAGAAGACATCACGTAAATGACCAGCAGGGGAAGGAGGACCAGCATCTAAGCAATGAAGATAAGTAAGTTGCAATTTGCAAAAGCACTATAATTGCAAAAAAAAAAATATTGCTACATGAAAACAAGAAGGTTAGGCTTCGGAAATAGAAGGTTCAGACTAGATTTATTTTTAAAAAAAAAGGTAATGGACCATCTAGAATGTAAATTAAAGTGCAATAGGAAATTTCTCAAGAATGGAGACATGTAGATAACGAATTGCATGTGAATACAAACACTAACTACTCACCCTACAGCCATACAATTAACTGAAATAGAGAAATGAAGCTTCTTAAAACCATTGCATTGACATCAAAATAGTCTTCAAACTATAAATGTCAAATTAAACATGAAAAAACACTTGGAACAAGCATATTTAAACAAACTAAACTAGCTATTATTGCAAAATGCTGATTGCATTATTTGCAAGCATATATTTTATTTCTACATATATGTAGATTAAATGTTTGATGACTTGATGCATAAAGATCCCTGGAAAGTTCATTCAGTTGCAAAGTACACCCCGAGTGTCAATGGACATATAACTTGCATGAAGATGTCTGAAGTTTTACACAACTACTCAGGCATTCAAAGTGATACTCTATAAACTTGCATGAAGATGTCTGAAGTTTTATATAACTCCACCAAAGTGAAACTAGAGCTTGGTGATAAAGATTCTCTCCATTTACTCCATTCTCTGAAATCATAATGTTTTGTTTTTATTTACTATGCTGCGTTGGCTTATAACCAGAACAAAATTCACAATTTTGTTATTTGTATCCATTTGAATTTAACATTTATGTGTAACAATGTCATGGTAGTCTTGCTTCTGCACTGTAAAAGCTCAGAGTATTGTACAATAAACAAGAAAAAAAAATTTAAATTATCTCACCAGGAAGCCTCCCTTCTTCTGGGCATTGTTCAGGTGTAGAGACATCTTCTCTTCCATATTTCATTGGAATTTTGGGGCCCCCAGCCTCCTATACTTTTTTAAGAAACCAAGTGAATACATTATACATTTACATTTTCTAAACTAGAATCAAAATGGATAAACCACCTCAATAGCAGTAGCACTAGCCAACTGAAACAAATCTGCATAAGTCACACCAGAATACTTGTCCTTGATTGGCTGTAGAAGTTTAAGTGCATTTACCAGACCTGAAGTGACAGTTTGTTAAGGCAACATAATAAGTTGAGCAGAAATAGAAATCCTAAAATCAAGACTAACCAGCATTTGCTGCATGTTTCAGTTCAATCTCAAATCTTAAACTTCCATTAGCTCCCCCTCTTATTGGCCATTCCTCAATATTTTTGTTATAAGTACCAGCATCATGCCAACCCAAGCGCACCTGTATTTATTGAGAAGTACAAGACAATTAATGTGCTACAATCTAGCTCCAGTGCTCCACATCACAGCGGAGTCCTATGGCAGCAAACAATCATGTAATGACATCACATGGAGTTAGTAAAATCACCTATTACTGCTTTATTTATAAGATCAATTTATTAGAAGCACCAAGCAGTGCAACCCCAGTATAATTCTTTAAAAAAGAGATAAAATAAAAATTTAAAATAGTGCAACCCAAATACATTCAATGCATTTACATCTAGATCAAAACCATCCACAAACAAATATGATTTGTTTTAGTTAATTCCAGGAATGGTCCCTTGACTATTGACATTTACCAATTTTTATCTCAACTTTCAATTTGACCATAATTGGTCCCTTTACTATTGATTTTGTTCCAAATTTAGTTCTCTAGTTAAATATGTGTTTAATAGGCATTAAATTTAAGGGTAAGAATGTAAATATTAGCTAACAAAATCGCCTCTCCAAATTTGCATATTTAAGGGTGTTGAAATAAAGGATATAATCGCCTCAAATTTGGGGTAGAGACTTATCAATAGCCTCGCCCAAATTGGCTTATGCATCAACATGTTCTTCACATTCCCACTAATGATGAAGTGATGAACTAGTATATGGAGTTTATGAACCTAATTTGCATTTTGCCCATCTCAATAACAAGCCAATTTTTACATTCTTACCCTTAAATTTAACTCTTCATAAACAAATATTTAACTGGATCACAAAATCTGGAACAAAATCAATAGTCAAGGGACCACTTATGGTCAAATTGAAAATCGAGGATAAAAATTGATAAATCCCAATAGTCAAGGGACCATTCTTGGAATTAACTCCTTTTTTGCACTTTTTAATCTCTTGCTCTTTGCAATAGTAAATAAATTCATTTAATGCTTCAACTAGCAACCCTAGTATTAAGATAAATAAATTTTCATTAACAGATGATGCAACATTGCTATAAAGTAGGATGCAGTCAGCCAGTCACTAAGTAAAATTATTAACCTTTAGTGTTGAAGATTAAGACTCCTATGGATACCGATAATAAAGTTTTGCTTATAAAAATACCATCCTATTAAATAGGTAACCCATCATCTGCTATTCAAACCACACCACACCCTCTCCCCCTTTCACCCTTCAAAGGATCTCCTATGTAGGTTTTCACATCCTCCCCAAGTGTTTAGATCATTTGTTGGCATATTATAAAAGGCTCAACACAGAAATCTCATGCTTGTTGTATTTAAAATGCTTTTAAGGGCATCATTACCAAATAACCAAAAGGTTATATATTTAGTGATTCTGGATTTAACTTCTTTGCTTTCAACATCAAAAAAATAATAGATTTGAATTCCGTCCCAAGGTTGCCAATTACACGGCAGAAAATAAGTTGGCTCCTAGTATTGATCTTTACTACCATGATTGAATCAACTAGTGCTTCATGAAATAGAAACTATGGAACTGTATAACCAAATGACCTTTTGTAAATAGACTAATAGAGTACTTTAGCCTAAAGTGTTCTCATTGGAATGCCAGAGTGTTGTGCTTGTTTAACTTACTCCTTGTGTTGTAAAACTCAACCTAGGTGCTAGGTACCCTAGGCCAAGTTGATTTTGGCCTTAGATGGCCCTAAGAAAGCAGTTCAAACACTCACTAAAGCAGGATTCTAGAATTTGCATTAAGAGATTTTGTTTGTTTCTGGGCATATAACTAGTCTAGAAGGGATGTGCAAACATTAGCTGTGTGTTTAATCATTATATAGAAGTTAATGTGCAATATTTTCAATAGCTTCCGCAGTAGATAAACTTCAAAACAATTTGGCTTTTAACTAACAATAAATAAAAGATAAAAATAATGATGCAATACTTTCAATAGCAGGCACCGTATAAATAAGTCTGTCCAAAAGTATGTCTGTTTGTGTGTGTATCATCATTACAACAACATTTCCACATTATTAGCTAGATAACTATGAACTATTCAAAGATTTTTACCATAGCCGGTACAGCAGAAATAAATCGGTAACAATATATATATAAACACTCAATATAATAGTTAGGATTACTAAATTATTAGCGAGATAAATAACAGACATTCAAGGATTTTTACCATAATAGGATGGCAAAATGTAGTCTTAAGTAGCTCTTTGATGTCCTCTTTCGCACTCCTCAGTTGATCGGGATTCGAAGCGAAGCATTTCGGCGACACCACCGAGCCAAAGCTTCGGCTCAACCGTGGAACCGCCGCTCTCTTCTGGAAAGAAGTCGAAATTCGATATCAGAAAGTAGATTTACATATGCATAGGTTAAGGAAAAAAAAAAGTTAAGATACCTGAGAGAGGGAGACCGTAGAGAGAAAAAGTGAGGATCGGAAGCATTTTAGCGATAAAGAAGCGGTGGTGGGAGTGGCGACTGCGATAGAGGCGGACGGGAGGAGGCGAGAGGTGGCGGCGGTGAGAGAGGCCATGGAAGCAGTTGCCATTGCTGACGTGAGAACGACGCGCTCGGCCATTGGGTGCACAACTGCAGACTGTGGACTCCTTGCGTTTTGGATAGTGAGGGAGTGTGGCCTTTAGTTAATGTCTTAATAATGAGCCAACGCGCCAATGCCAGTTGCCCCATCCAGCCATCGAAGGGAAGCTCAAACGACTTTTTCAGGCTAAATTACAATTCCAACCTTCTAGTTTTAAAAACTTTTTTTTTTTTGAACAGTCTAGTTTTAAAAACTTAAAACCTGGTTATAGAGGGGTAAAAGGCAAATTATTGTGTGGATTATAATAAAAAATACATTTTAATATATTAAATGCACATTATTTGTGTACTAAATATACATTATACAACATTCTCTGAATACAATGTACATTTTTAATATATTAAAAATAAATTCTTTTTATACTGAATGTACATTATTTGATAGTAAAACGAATAGGCTTAGGTCAGTTCATTACTTAGTCTGTTTGGCTCAATCCAATTAAAGATCGGATCGAACTTGTTCCAGTTCCAAAATAAAATTAAAGTCTGATCTAATCTATAGTCCTATAAATAAAAAATAATAATATTAAGAAAAAAGGACAAATAATTAAGCCCCTAAACTTTACATGAAAAGTCAATTAAATTCCTAAACTTTTAAAAAGTGCAATTATACTCTTTAACATGTCAAATTGAGCAATAAAATTCAAAAATTGGTAAATGACATGTTATTACAAGTCATATCAGTTTAGGAATTAGTTCAGCAACAATCCGGCGACCGACGACGACTCGGTTGTCGTCGGTCGCCATCTACTAGAAAAGGCGACCTTTTGGTTGATGGAGATGTTTTCCAGTAAGATTTTATCGGTAACTTGTTGGTTACTGATAAATTTGACTTATTTGACCAAAATTAACAAGTTTGAGGGTTTAATTACACTTTTTTTAAACTTAGGTACTTAATTAATTGACTTTTGGTGTAAAGTTTATGTGCCTATTTGACCTTTTTTCTTAAAATATTAAAAATTACAAATCAACTAATTTAAGTTATGTTGAGGTGGAAATGGACTCACAAATTGTCTTTCATGATATTTCTTCTAATTCCTTTTTTTCTACGTTTGGACTTTTAGTAGATGATATTAAAGAATTGGCATCTTTGATTAATGATGTCGAATTCCGTTTTGTCAAGCGATCTGCGAATTGTGCCGCTTACTCTGTTGCTAGAGAGGCCTTTTCCATGTCAGGTTGTAGGGAATGGTTTGATATCCCGCCTAGTTTCCTTGTAAACTGTCTTTCACGTGATTTAATGCATTAAGTTTTTATCTTCAACAACAAAAAAAGTTATGTATTCCTTCTAAATTAGTTTTACAAGTTAACATATTTATTTTTAACTAATTTAACTTAAGAATTATTTAAATAATAATAATAAAGAAATCAATAATTAATAGTGTAATACCATTATTAAGAATAAATTTACAAATTGTAACTACTAACTACTAAATAATAAGGGTGTCAAGGACCTTGTAGTCCGGTGGCATCAAACCCTTCCTTTTATACGGGAGGTGGTGGATTCGAGCCTCAGTGGAGTCAATATTGACTCTTGTGCTTAAAATAAATTAAGAAAGTAGCTATGAACAGATACTGCATTCTAATAGAGTTAGTAGTATTCAAAAAAAAAATAGTAAGGGTAATTTTTTAAAATTTGAAACAAATAAAATTTTACAATTTTAAAATATTTTAAGGTACTAATTACTAATTAGTATGCTAGTTAGGTAGTTAACTAGCTAAATAGTAAATAACTAAATACATAAGAATTTAATAGGCATAAACTAGTATCACACTTTTTAATTGTAATAATTTCATGAGTCATTACTCTATTAGAGTATATATGTATATCATCAATTTTTTTTTTTCAATTCACGGGCCAACAGGCTGACCTGATCTATGGGTAAAAAATTAAAGTACGGCCATGTCCGTAGTATAAAACGGGCTAGTCCAAGTTCGCCCAGTGTAGCAAATGGGTCGGTTGGGCCAAGCCAAACATGTTGTTCCTGGACTGGATTCAATTCGGGCTAATTCGTTAGTTTGATACTTCTACTCGATCGATTGATATACAAAATAATTTTAAAGGCGGTATTTGACAATTATTGGTTGTTAGCTGATAGCTTATTGGGTCAGCTATTTTGACCATCTGATAGTATGTATTACCTGGTTATATAAAAGTGTTTGGTCAATTTGTTGATTACATGTAAAATGATGTATAAGGGCATAAGTATAAATGTGTTATTTACGGAGTACTTATATATTTAAATACTTTTATAGTTTATTGTTATCGTTGTGTTATTATAAATTAATTTTTAACTAGTATTTTTTGTTTTATTATTAATATTGTTATAATTATAAAGAAATAATAGTTAAAAATAATTCAATATTAAAAATATAATAAACATAAGGTGTTAATAATATGAGTGTGTCTCTTAAGCAAATAGTCAATTCATATGTCAAACTCTAGGCAGTTATGCTGATATTAAAAATATAAATATAAATATAAATTAAATAAATATAAACACCACAATAACCAACAACTATTAATGATAAATTATATTTTTAAAATAAAAATGCAATACATTGATATCAATAAGCGATTTTGACGAGAATTATTCCCCGGGCTACTCCAAGTGTACAATGATCGGAGTTTAGACCGGGTAACCTAGCCGAGCTGACCTCATACTATTTAAATCTTGACCGATCTATCCCGTCAACTTAACCGGGACCGTTCTGCATGAGAAAGCCTATCGGAGCCCATCCCTCGTGGGTACTTGGATTGCCTGGACCGAGCTCATTCCCGTGTGGTTATCCCGTGCGTTTAGCCCCGTGCATGTCCGCCACGCTATCATCATGCCATACGACCGGCACTTGTCCCCCGACACCCTATAAATATCACATTTAATTCTAAGTGTAAGACTTTTGGTTGTTTTCCCTGATAAATAGCTAAGTAGCTCGGAAGCCTCTGACCCACTGTCACGTAGACTGGGTTACTGATTAAGATAACTATATTGTATCCGATCTATTATCAATAAGAGTACTTTGACCGTCTATCCGCGTATTTACATTATCAGATTTAAAGTAACTTATTCATAATACATTGATATTTTGATTCACATTCATGGCGTGGAAGCCCATGAACCAAAGACACCCTATATTAATAATATTAAGTTATATATTGGGTGAGCCTTTTATAATTAATGAGTTTGGTCAATAATATATAACTTAGGAATATTCGATCAATTACATATATTGGTAGGATGTAGTTATAATGGATACTTGAGTCTCTCACGGGTCAGTTAACGACTCATACATCATCTAGAGCACTGAGTTGAAGTGAGAGAAAATACCACAATAAACTACCATGTTCAGGTTAATTCTTTGGTAGCAGTTCGAGGAGTGTTGCAGTTTGTTGTAGGACATGTGACTACTCAAACGCCACCAATAAGAAATTATGGCTTGAGGTTAGTAAAGTTAATGCTTACCACATGTTATGTGTTTGATTGGTTTAAATGTTTACATGGTTTAGAGAATACATTTTGAGACATATATATGAATCATATTAATAGGGAATGGAATGAACAAATAATACAATAGGAATTTCATTCCATGATTTGGTTTGTCAAATAAATAGACTTTGTGAGCAAGTAATAG
This sequence comes from Ipomoea triloba, assembly GCF_003576645.1. Lineage (NCBI taxonomy): Eukaryota > Viridiplantae > Streptophyta > Magnoliopsida > Solanales > Convolvulaceae > Ipomoea > Ipomoea triloba. The sequence goes on from NC_044928.1 coordinate 22,909,394, forward strand.
AAATGCTATAAGCAAATAAGCAATATTTAAAAATTACATTAATAATAATAATAATAATAATAATAATAATAATAATAGGCTCTTGGAATGCTTGTATAATGCAAGCTTAGCTTTGACTCTTTGAGTATACATATAGATACTCCAAATGTGATGTATGGTTAATTGGTTAAATTAGAAATGTGTTGATTGACAGCATGACCCATGTCTTCTCTCTCGTGTGCGGCATGCCCCCGCGCCTGTCACATATCCTTACCACCAATCACCTGACGCATCTCACTCATTTTATTTATTCTTTGTTTTTTTCTTAATTGGTGCCTTACGTTTGTCTCACTCTAATATATATTTTTAGAATTGTTAATGACAAATATTATATAGTCGGTGGAAGCTAAGACGTGACTTCACCTTGAGTCTATTTGAAGAGCAGCTACCAAGCTTAACCATGATTAACTCAATATATTTACAATTTTAAATATATACATCAGAGAAGAATCCCAGTGCAAATTAAATAATGAATAATTTTAAAAATTGATCATTTGGTCTCCACATCTTTGATAACCCACCACACTATAAGAAAATACAATAATATGAACCTATGAATTTAAAATCTATCTAGAACTTAAATACATGCAGATTTTATTGATTTAGCTATGAAAATTTATTGGTAAATTAAATTCCTACACAAATTTTCTTTAGGTTCGATTTTTATTTTTTTATTTTATTTTTTTGTTTTGGAGCATGGTTGAAAAAATCGCTATGTGCTCCTCGGTCGTCAGGGAGTGCCTAGGGTGCCTAGGCACACGTGTATTACTATTTTTATTTTATTAAAATTTGTTTAAAATTTCTTAAATTTTTTTTAATGCTGGATGCTTATAAACTATTTAATACTTTAATAGTTAATAATAAAATATTAAATAAGCCTAAAAATGATCTAGAATTCGAACAATTTAGGATTATTTCGCTCAAAATGATGTCATTTTGAGTGAAATAACTCATTTAAAAAAAATAGCTAACCAGCCGACTAGGCGGTCAGCGTCTAGGCAACCTAGACAATGCTTAGGTAGCCTAGGCAGTTGCCTAGCCGGCCAACCGTCTAGACCACCGATTATGGAGATACGTTAGACGGAATTTTTACAACACTGTTTTGGAGTGTTAGGGGCTATTCAATTGCTTCTAATAACTAGACAATATAACTTTGTCATGTTTTATGTAGCTTTTTTTTTCTTGTTTTGTTATTCCTTTATATAAATTAATTATTAAAAATTTATTTTTATTAAATAATTAGTACTCCGTATTAATGAATAAATGTATATATTTAAAAACTATAATAAAAGTTCTATCAAATACAAAAATTTAAATTTAAAAATTATAAAAAAATTGTTAAAGAAAATAAATGAAATAATTTTTTTATTTGGTCATTGAAGAGTAATTAAATAGGTGAAATGAGACAAGGGAAAATATATATACTTTTCTAAATAAAAAAAATAAAAAAAATAATAAAAAAAAAACCTAACCCATCAAGAAAAGCACGTAGAGTCAATGCTCCACACTGGAGTTCAAATTTGAGACCTCTCATTTAAAAAGTCACGACTATACCACTCAACCACAAGCCTTTGGTCACTTATGATAAATAGAATAAGTAAAATGAGATAAAAAGGAATATCTCTTAAAAACTTAAATTATTACAGATACTCATAATTAATTAATATTGTATATAGTATGTGTTTGATTGGATGGTATAGGACTTGTTTATTTTAAGAGGTGATAATATCAATCAAGTCAAATGATATGTTTGGTCAAATGATATTCTTTAAACAAATTGTTCTTATAGTAAACTAGTTATAATACGCGTATTACACGAATAAATTAATGCTTAATATTAAAATTAAAATAAGTAAATAATTAATTTAATTTTTAAATATGAAAATAATTAATATAAAATAAAATAAAAATAATTACTTTTAATATAATAAAAATTAGTATTTTCAACTTGTGATAAAAGTAGTATGTAGTAAATATGAGTATTGTTGTAAATAGTTATAATCGAAAATAAAAATCATGTTCTAACCATTTTTCTATTAAAATAAATTAAGTTTTTTTTTTGGTATAAGTCTTCTTATTAATATAACTAGTTTTATACGCGCATTGCGCGAATGGGTTAATGCCCAATGTTTATATTTAAATAAATATTTGAAAGTATATCAATGCAAGATTATATAGGAGAAGTTTATACATGGGTAATTGAATGTCGATTTTTTTTAATTTAAATATCTAACTCAAAGTATATGAATCCAAGATAATATAGAAAATTCATTATAATTATCACTAAAATAAATGTTTGCAATCTTGTAAAATCGATAGTCTAAATATTTGGTCTAAAAATGATAGTCTAAATAAATACTACTTTTAATTTGAATTTTCTAAGTGGCTCTTAATTCTCTTTTGAGTAACATTGTCATTGTCTTCATCATTACTATTTGTTCTCTTCCTTTTTGTTGGTAGTGCATTATTTGCAATTCAGATATTGTTAGTAGCATAGATGACAACGTCATGCAATGAGATTATGATATAGGAGCTATGAACTTTCCTTTAAGTGTTCTGCTTGGGGTTCATTTGGTTCAACCATTATTGTTGAATGAGTTATTGTGGATAAAGAAATCCCTAGTTTAAGAAAAAAGATTAAATAAATTAATAAAAATTTGAAAATTTAAAATATTATGTATTCCAAAGATATTAAAATGTAGTTTCTCGCTTCAATTTGTTGGGTAATGGGTTATTTGAGTACTTTCATTGTCAACAAATCCCCCAAGTAATTAATATGATTGGTTTCAAACTATTCTTTTTTTATTTTTTTCATGGTATTAAAGAAATATATATGTATCATTTTTTTTTGTGTAACTACTAATTTATTTAATTCAATAAGAGTAAAATAGAGTGATTCCGCTTCAATTTGTTAGGTTATTATTTGAGTACTCTCTTTGTCAACCAATCCCTAAGTAGTTAATATAATTAGTTTCAAATTATTTTAAATTTTTTTTCATAGTATTAATAAAATACTTGGTAAATAAATATATAACATTATTTTGTATTATAACTTTGATATTTAATTACAAGATATTGTAAAAATGAGATAATGGACAATGTCATGAATATCAATTGATAAATTTGAATGTAAAGAATCTTTGCATGAGAGAAAATAAAGACAATATAACTAATGGAATTATTTCTCTTATTTAATTTAATTTTTTGATAATGAATAATTTTTTCAAATAAAGGTATTGTAGACACATAATTCTAAATTAAAGAAATACATATGTATCATTTTTTGTTGTATCTACTAATTTATTTAATTTAATAAGAGTAAAATAATGTGAGAAACTTAATTATGTCAAATTTGATTGAGATGAGGTTTGAACCTAAGATCTTTCTTATAGAAATTAATGGGTAAGTTAAAAGTTAACGGAATATTAACGGATAAGAGAATATTTAACGAAAAACTTAACGGATAATCATAAAAGTAAGGTTAAATTAGGTAATCTCTATTAATAATATTAATCTGAATTATCTTAACCATCTATTTGATTAAATAATTCATCTGAACCATCCATTTGATTAAATAATTTGACCGCCATTTTTTCTACCCATTTTAGGCCTAACTCTCTTTGGCTCTTATTAGTATAGTAGATGTGATATTTATGACAATTGATGAGTTGGTAAAACTTAACTACGTGGGTGTATTCAATTTAGATTTGTATGGATGAGTTGGTAAAATTTAACTAGGGGGTGTATTCAATCTAGATTTGTATAGACTTTTAAAATCATTTAAAAACTTTAAACGTCTAGTGGTGTTCGATCTAAACTTTTATAAAAACTTTAAAAGTCTATCGATATTCGATTCAAACTACTTTAAAAAAGTGTTTACAATTAGACTATGGCTATGGCTATGGCTATGTTTGGCAAATCTAGCTGAAAAGGTAGCTGAAAGCTGAAAAGCTATAAGCTCGAAGCTGAAATCTGAAGAGCTGTTATGCTTAAAAGTGTTTGGTAAAATTAGCTTTTTGATAAGCTAATAAATGTAAAAAGACTAAAAAGGACATCTTCATAAAATTTAAATAGTTTTAAATTTAAATAGGTTTGTTTACATATTAAAATATAAAATAATGAAATCAATATATTTTAATAAAAATATAAAGAACATATATTTGAAAATATATAAAGTAAAACAAAATGTTTATAATTCATAAAATTAGTTCATACAAAAATTATTGTTCAAACACAAATGTCAAATTAAAATTACAACGAAACATATTGATCGAATTGAAAATGTCAAAAGAGTTTTAATTGGGTAGGGTAAATGATGTCATTATTTAAAATAAAAAGGATAAAGATGGAAAAAAGTTAAGAAGCTACTAGCTTATTTTTGAAAAGCTACTTAAAGTAGCGTTTCAAAATAAGCTCTTATTTTAAGCTACTATCTTATTTTGATAACATTACCAAACAGAGATTATAGCTTATTAGTTCCTTAAAATAAGCTATAATAAACTTTTAAATAAGCTCTGCCAAACAGAGTCTATTTTGGCAAACCTAGCTGAAAAGGTAGTTGAAAGCTAAAAAAGTAGCTAAAACTGAAAAGCTATAAGCTCGAAGCTGAAATCTGAAGGGTTGTTAAGCTAGTTGTTATGCTTAAAAGTACTTGGTAAAATTAGATTTTTGATAAGCTGATAAATGTAAAAATACTAAAAAGGAGCACCTTCATCCAATTTAAATAGTTTTAAATTTAAATAGGTTTGTTTATATATTAAAATATAAAATAATGAAATCAATATATTTTAATAAAATATAAAGTAAGAACATATATTTGAAAATATATAAAGTAAAACAAAATGTTTATAATTCATAAGATTAGTTCATTCAAAAATTAATGTTCAAACACAAATGTGAAATTGAAATTGCAACCAAATATATTGAAGATAAAAGGCTAAAAGGATTTTAATTGGGAGATGTAAAGGATGTCATTTATTTAAAATAATAAGTATACAGATGAAAAAAGGTTAAAAAGCTACTAGCTTATTTTAAACTACTAGCTTATTTTGAGAACATTACCAAACATAGCTTATGGCTCTATTTGGTAAATGGCTGTTGGCTGATTGGGTTGGCTGTTTGGGTTATAAGGTATTGGCCCTGTTTGGTAAATGGTTGTTGGCTGATTGAGTTAGCTGTTTGGGTTAGAAGGTATGATTTGTTGATAATATTAGCTGATTGTAGAAAGTTGTTTGGTAAATTGGTTGTTTGCTGATAGCTGTTTAGTATAATTTCTTTTCTCAAAAAGCTAATTGAAAAGGCTGCTTTGAGTAGCCTTTTGAATTTTAGCATTTTGGAGTTACAAAAAGCTTATTAATCAAACAACTAATAGTGGTCAAATAAGCCAAAATTGGCTGATAGGCTGATTATTTACCAAACAGGGCCATTATTTGTTGATAATATTGGCTGATTGTAGAAAGTTGTTTGATAACTTGGCTGTTTGCTGATGGCTGTTTGGTATAATTTCTTTTCTCAAAAAGCTAATTGAAAAGGCTGCTTTGAGTAGCCTTTTGAATTTTAGTATTTTGGAGTTACAAAAAGCTTATTAACCAAACAACTAATAGTGGTTAAATAAGCCAAAATTGGCTGATAGGCTGATTATTTACCAAACAGGGCCTATAACTTATTATTAGCTTAAAATAAGTTATAAGCTTCTAAATAAACTTTGCCAAACAGAATCTTAGTATTCAAAAAATTATTGACTTTTTCAAAATCTGTCAAACTACAACTTTTGTAAATTTTTTCTTCTATAATATAAATAGTTGAAATCAATCATCCAGACCCCAAACTTCTAAACTAACCCTTCTCATAATTTCCAAACTTTCTCTACAAACTTTTTTCTCTAAATACATGAACAATGAAAAACTTTCCATCTATCACATCAAATTCTACTATATGTTTCATAATATTTGTATAAATACTTACATATTTTAATTTTTATTCTTTCTATGAACTTTTGATCTCTAACTTCTAAACTTTAACTCCTTTTTTCTTTCCTAAATACCATAAACTTTTCATCATCACTATCAAATTTTAATATATGTTTCATAATATTTGTATATTTTGATTTTTATTCCTTCTATACTTATATTTGCAATAACATTTTTTTCTTCATTTTTTTTTAACAATGGGCTACTCCGATTCTATGAATAGCAGTCCACTACTCGCAGCAACAATCTCCAAATTACTGTTACGAATAATAGCTCCCTTGATATGTTGCAACAGTATATCCTACTCTGATATAAATTGTCATGATCAAGCGCTCCTCATTACGCCAAAAATTATACTTAGTAGCAAATTGAATTTTCAACTTTATTTTCTTATACTTATGTATCAAACAAAGCTAAATTTTTATGATAGGATGTTTGAATCAACTCTCTAAACCGCTACCCAACTAACACATAAAGAAAAAAATTTGATAAATCCTTCATTTAATTTATAAAAGATTGTTTTCCACTTTTAGTCCTATGACTTTAGTGTCTCCGTCAATTTAGATACACGACTTTCACTCCTGACATAAATAGTGCTTGAATTTGATTTTTTTGTCACTTTTAGTCCATGACTTTGATTTTTTTTTCCACTTTTAGTCCTTTCGGCCATGTGAGCGACAACTTTTAATCGAAATTAACAAATTTTTGTGCCATTAAGGGTAAAAGTGTCTTTTGATAAAGCCCTAAATATATTTATAAATAAAATCAGAGAAAAAATAAAAAAAAGAAATGTTATTTGTTTGTTCTGCATCGCTTTTTAAGCGATAACTTTTAACCAGAATCAACAAACTGTTGTGCCATTAAGTGTAAAATTGTCTTTTGATAAATCCCTAAATACATTAAACGTTATTAACCATTAATGGAACAACAGTTTGTTGATTTCGATTAAAAGTTGTTGCTCACATAGCCAAAAGGACTAAAAGTGGAAAAAAATCAAAGTCAAGGACTAAAAGTGGCAAACAAATCAAAGTCAAGCACTTCTTATGTCATGAATGAAAGTCGTGTACCTAAATTGGCAGAGACACTAAAGTCATAGGACCAAAAGTGGAAAAAACTCTTTATAAAAGATTCCCTACATCAATATTTTCATTTATGTATATATGTGCTTATTTTTAACATAACACTACTTTTATATTGTCTTGACTTGCTAGTTGCCACGTGCTCAGCTCATCGCTCATGACATATGCAAACAAAATAAATATCCACATTGATTGGAATGGCCCCTTAATCCCTTATAAATACTTGGAATAGAGAACTGAAGCTGATTATCAGATCATATTTCACACAAAAAGTTATATATAGCTGAGAGAGAGAGAGATGGGGAGTTTGGAGCAGCAGCAGGCGGGGGTGGTTGGCGGTGGCAGCCACCGTATTGTGGCGGTGGATGCAAGCCCTCTCCCCTCAGATAGCACCAACAAGCTCCACCTTGATCTTCAAGAGGAGCACAATAAAGTTAATATTTATATATATATTGCCGCCGGCATATATGCATTCATTTTATTTTTATTTTTCTGTTTCTGTTTTGATTGACTAATTACATGAATTAACACAGAAACCTGGGTGGAGAAAGTTCATCTCGTATGTTGGACCTGGTTTCATGGTTTCTTTAGCATATCTGGATCCTGGCAACCGTGAGTATTTAATTTTAATTAATTTACTTCACTTAGCTTAATCCTATCCACTTCATTAATTAAACTTCTCATGCTTAGGTATTGCTATATAACAAGTCAACTTTTATGACATGACACTTTTTACTAATTTGGACTGAGTTAAAAGTACCTGTTTATACTCCTTTTTTATATATAGTTTATAATCTTTTGGTTATAATGTTTGTAATTTTTTTTTTAATTATTGTTCTAAAATTTTGCATTTTATAGTGTTTTTTTTTAATTATTGTTCTAAAATTTTGCATTTTATAGTGGAAACGGATTTGCAAGCTGCTAAAATTTTGCATTTTATAGTGGAAACGGATTTGCAAGCTGGGGCAGACCACCGATATGAGGTAAATAAATAAGTTATCAATTTAATTGGTTAAAAGGAGTAACTCTAACCAGCAAGTTTTCAATCTCTAAGTTCGATTCTCTATGGAAGTTGCCTATTGACATTCTTATTTGAGTCGGTCAGACAATCTATGCTAATTTATATCCTTGTGCTCCTTTATCAGTTAGGCTCACAAAGTAAATTTCTCTGCGAGTACACCTTCGGGTAGCAACTACATGCGCTCTTCTATATATATATCAGAGTTCCTAATTTTGTTGTGTAATTAATAAAACAATATGATTATTATTATAAGATAATGTGTGCTGCTCTTTCTTTTTTTTTTTCTTTTTTTTTTTTAATTCTTTAATAATCTGATGGACATTTGTAATATTCTGCTTTCTATTCAGCTGCTATGGGTCGTTCTCATCGGATTAGTGTTTGCTCTTATCATCCAATCACTTGCAGCTAACCTTGGAGTCAGCACTGGTAAAATAAATAATTATATAATGATAATAATCCCTTTTTAATGTAGTTGTTGAAGCATTATCTGTCTGTTATGTGTTCTATGCCGGCCTACAATATTCTGAATGAAACGTTTAATTGATAAATACAAATAAAAATTATTTGAGAAAATGATAAGCTCTTAAATTTTTTTTTGTTTTTGTTTTTTTTAAAGCTCTTAATTAAACTTTATGCAAAAAAATAATTAGATCTTTAAAATTGTCAAGTTATTACAATTAAGTTAACTTTTTTGAAAAAATGAAAGTAAAACATGATGACGTGTTAATTTTTAATTAAAAAATAATTTTTATTTAAAAAATATAATGATCGATAATGATAAACCTTTGCTAGCACCTATTCATCTTCTCCCACGACTTTTGCCTTCTCCATCCTGATTTGGACGAAGAAGCCGACATGGCTTCTTCAACTGTTTTTAGTTTTTATTTAATTTATTTATTGTCACGTCAACATTTTTACTAGCTAGTTACCTTTTTAGGTAACCGACTATTTGGTTTAATTGTATCAAATCGACAAACTAATGTGTTTAACTGTAACTTTTTAAAATTTAGAGGTCTAATTACTTTTAGTGTATAAATTTTGATGGTCTATTTGACTTTTTTCCAAAATTAATTTCATTCATTATATAATCACTTTAATTATTGTTGATGAGAGCGACTCTTTTGACTTTTTTTTTTCTTTGAATACTATCGAGTATGGACTCTTTGGCTACTAAAAAATGCTAATTATTAGTTATTACCTTCCGTTCGTTAACACAATATTTTAATGTAAAAGAGCAAAACTAGAATTATGTGGATAAATAATTTGCATTACGCTACAAATTTTAATTTAATGTTAAATTTACAGGGAAGCACTTGTCAGAGCTGTGCAAGGCCGAATACCCAAAATATGTGAAATACTGCCTTTGGTTGCTAGCTGAAATTGCGGTCATAGCTGCAGATATTCCCGAAGGTTAGGTCTATTATATTATGTGTATTCTTTATTCTGTGGTAATAATTTTATTTTTTATTTTTTGAAAAATAAAATCGTATTAAATTATCAGCACAATCATTTACAATATTCAGTCTAAAAGAATATATTCACCATAAAACTTATTATAGTTCCTTTTGCCCATCATATAAAATATAACATATTTACTATTTAAAAGTTAAATAAATTATTTTTAATAATTTATTTTCTCTTGCAATTTTTAATTTAATTTTTATATTGATTGAAAATGCAATTTTTTTGGTCAGATTGAAAATGCAATTAATATATCCAATTTATATATTTTTTGTGGATGACAGTGATTGGGACGGCCTTTGCACTTAATATATTGTTCCACATCCCACTGTGGGTTGGAGTTTTGTGTACCGGGTTGAGCNATTATTGTTCTAAAATTTTGCATTTTATAGTGGAAACGGATTTGCAAGCTGGGGCAGACCACCGATATGAGGTAAATAAATAAGTTATCAATTTAATTGGTTAAAAGGAGTAACTCTAACCAGCAAGTTTTCAATCTCTAAGTTCGATTCTCTATGGAAGTTGCCTATTGACATTCTTATTTGAGTCGGTCAGACAATCTATGCTAATTTATATCCTTGTGCTCCTTTATCAGTTAGGCTCACAAAGTAAATTTCTCTGCGAGTACACCTTCGGGTAGCAACTACATGCGCTCTTCTATATATATATCAGAGTTCCTAATTTTGTTGTGTAATTAATAAAACAATATGATTATTATTATAAGATAATGTGTGCTGCTCTTTCTTTTTTTTTTTCTTTTTTTTTTTTAATTCTTTAATAATCTGATGGACATTTGTAATATTCTGCTTTCTATTCAGCTGCTATGGGTCGTTCTCATCGGATTAGTGTTTGCTCTTATCATCCAATCACTTGCAGCTAACCTTGGAGTCAGCACTGGTAAAATAAATAATTATATAATGATAATAATCCCTTTTTAATGTAGTTGTTGAAGCATTATCTGTCTGTTATGTGTTCTATGCCGGCCTACAATATTCTGAATGAAACGTTTAATTGATAAATACAAATAAAAATTATTTGAGAAAATGATAAGCTCTTAAATTTTTTTTTGTTTTTGTTTTTTTTAAAGCTCTTAATTAAACTTTATGCAAAAAAATAATTAGATCTTTAAAATTGTCAAGTTATTACAATTAAGTTAACTTTTTTGAAAAAATGAAAGTAAAACATGATGACGTGTTAATTTTTAATTAAAAAATAATTTTTATTTAAAAAATATAATGATCGATAATGATAAACCTTTGCTAGCACCTATTCATCTTCTCCCACGACTTTTGCCTTCTCCATCCTGATTTGGACGAAGAAGCCGACATGGCTTCTTCAACTGTTTTTAGTTTTTATTTAATTTATTTATTGTCACGTCAACATTTTTACTAGCTAGTTACCTTTTTAGGTAACCGACTATTTGGTTTAATTGTATCAAATCGACAAACTAATGTGTTTAACTGTAACTTTTTAAAATTTAGAGGTCTAATTACTTTTAGTGTATAAATTTTGATGGTCTATTTGACTTTTTTCCAAAATTAATTTCATTCATTATATAATCACTTTAATTATTGTTGATGAGAGCGACTCTTTTGACTTTTTTTTTTCTTTGAATACTATCGAGTATGGACTCTTTGGCTACTAAAAAATGCTAATTATTAGTTATTACCTTCCGTTCGTTAACACAATATTTTAATGTAAAAGAGCAAAACTAGAATTATGTGGATAAATAATTTGCATTACGCTACAAATTTTAATTTAATGTTAAATTTACAGGGAAGCACTTGTCAGAGCTGTGCAAGGCCGAATACCCAAAATATGTGAAATACTGCCTTTGGTTGCTAGCTGAAATTGCGGTCATAGCTGCAGATATTCCCGAAGGTTAGGTCTATTATATTATGTGTATTCTTTATTCTGTGGTAATAATTTTATTTTTTATTTTTTGAAAAATAAAATCGTATTAAATTATCAGCACAATCATTTACAATATTCAGTCTAAAAGAATATATTCACCATAAAACTTATTATAGTTCCTTTTGCCCATCATATAAAATATAACATATTTACTATTTAAAAGTTAAATAAATTATTTTTAATAATTTATTTTCTCTTGCAATTTTTAATTTAATTTTTATATTGATTGAAAATGCAATTTTTTTGGTCAGATTGAAAATGCAATTAATATATCCAATTTATATATTTTTTGTGGATGACAGTGATTGGGACGGCCTTTGCACTTAATATATTGTTCCACATCCCACTGTGGGTTGGAGTTTTGTGTACCGGGTTGAGCACCCTCTTACTACTCAGCCTCCAGAGATATGGGGTACGTTATTTATATATTTATTTTAAAAAATTATTTCTCTTTAAAAAAATTACTATTAAAAAAAAAATTATGATTACAAAGATACAGAATCTTATGACTTAAGACTTAAGAGCATCTTTGTTGGGTGAATTCTATTGTTTTTTTTTTTTTCTTTTAATAAGTAGCTTTGTTTTTTTAGTTTAATTTATTCTATTTTCGTCATCTGATCTCTGCATTATCACAATGATAAGAAGTATTAGTTAAAATGGTCTGCCGCCAACAACTCCCACTACTAATAAACATATCTGAAATATGGCAATATAATGTCTTTCACTCTCTCTTCACATATTTATTTGATTGGGTTCTAATGTAACTAAAAATATATCTTTTCCTACTTTTATAACACCTCAATTTCGTAGAGCTTATTTTATAACTTGTATCTTATTTTAAACTACACATACATCATCTATAAACTTTGTTTGATAAAACATGTGAAATTTAAAATGATATTTTATTTTGAAACGCTAAGTAGCTAGCGTTTCAAATATAGATTTATCAAATATATATATAATATTATCAAAGGATGATTGTATAAGTCATCATGTTGAGCATTATATATATGAAAAATAAATTAAATGTACGACCCAAGTATAAGTTTAGCATTTTAGTGGAGACATAACACATTTTAACTTGGTGTCAAAGTCCATGTATCATGTATGCAGCCCCATTCAAAAGGCATGATAGATAACAAAAAGACTATAATCCATCCACGTATTGCGTGTAGTGATGAGTAAAGCGTAATTAGTCCGCACACATTCTTCAATTCGACATAAACCTTTTATCCATTAATATTCTACCTAACTAATTGAACGCACGCGCGCGCACACATATAATATTTTATGTGTGTATATATAAATGTATATAGAGATAGTAATTAAGTAATTTACTGTGCTGATTTTCAAAAAAAAAAAAAAAGTAATTTAGTGTGCAATATCTAAAAACTAATAAGAGTGAATGAGTGTTATATTCTTTATTTATGTCCGTTTTTTCTGTTACTTTTTTTAATACATTATGCTATAAGAGTTATACTATATAAGTTATTTTCCTAATAAATCTAAGATTTTAATATTGAGTTAACATCTATTTTTGCCCATGGTGCATAGAAAATATAGTAGCAATATAATAATGGTGATGCCGCAGGTAAGGAAGCTTGAACTGTTGATAGCAGTGCTAGTGTTTCTAATGGCTGCTTGCTTCTTTGGGGAAATGGCTTATGTGAAGCCTCCTGCAGAAGATGTATTCAAAGGAATGTTCATCCCTAAACTAAGTGGAAAAGGCGCCACCGCTGATGCCATTGCCTTATTGGGTGCCCTTGTCATGCCGTAAGTATATATATATATATATATATATATATATATATCCACTACTATACATTCACTACAAGAAATTTTAGATTTAGTGACAATAGAAGTTGTCACCAAAACTATCGATTTTGGTCACTATTGAAATTAGTGACCAATTTTTGAAGTCGTCACCTGTCGTCACTATATCCTCCGTCACTATTGTAGTAGTGACGACTTTTGAAAAGTTGTCAAAATTACTCAAGATTTTGTGACAATGTTTACGTACACTAATAGTTTTTGAGTGATACTAATAGTGGTCACAATAAATGTACAATTTGTGACCTAATATGTTATTACAACAAATTAATTTAGTGACAACTAAAATTGTTTCAATTAATTATTTTATTGTGACAATACTTTAGTCACAATAGTTATACTTATTTGTGAGAATTATTCTTGACGCAAAAATGATTATTAGTGACAAAAAAAATTACAAATAGTTGATTTATTGTGACAACAAACATAGTAACAAATATTGTACTTAACATCGTTTCTTCTTAATATTTTAAGTTAAATACCCAAAATGTCTTTAATATTTTTATTTTTAATTTAAAAAAATATTATGCTTAGAAGCCTCAGGGGGAAGTCTGAGGCTTCTATTTTAATTTACTGTGTTGGGGCGTTGAGCTCCCCTTTTAATGAGGGAGCTCAACGCCCCTCTTCTCTATTTTTTTCGATGTGGGATCATTTGATCCCACATCACTTTTCTTTTTATTTTAATTTTATTATTATTATTATTATTATTATTATTATATATTTGATACAAGCATTTTGTACAAAAATTATACTAAGAGAATAACTCTTAATGTACAAATAATAGACTATTGTGGTTAGGAGTAATAATTCAATTAATTGAGTTTTTATTTTGAGAAATTGTTACTTAGCTTAATCAATCAAACTAAATTATATATACTTTAACTAATTCGATTAATTGGCCCATAATCAAATTTTTATTATATATAATTTATTTTATATTATATATTTGATACAACCATATTTACAAATTGTGCTACATTGGATGATTCTTAATGTACAAATAATTGACTATTGGTGTTAGGTAGTCATTCAGTTCATTTAATAAATTTTGAATCAAATTTAGAGATAAAGACACCATATTGATAGAAGAACAATTAATCCTTAGGAATGACATTCTTAGTAACAACTAATTACTCGGCACAATTATCATAAATTAGTGACAATGACAAAACTTGAAATCAATACAATTATTGTCACAATTTAGTAATTTTTGTTACGGAATTATAGAGCGTCACAGATATTTGTAACAATTTCATCACAAAAATGACAATATTAGTGGCAATAGTATTTTTTTTTCTCACAATTGTTTGTCATTTATAATGGTACTAACGAATTGTATTTTTATTGACAAAATATGTTGTCACAAATATTATAAACAAGAGTGACCAACAACTATTTGTCACCAAAAGTATTAAAATTTGTGTCCACATTATATTTTGTCACAACTACATTCGTTCCCGCCATAATTATAATGGCGCCAAAATGCACATACATTTAGTGACAACAAATAGTGACAATGTATGTTACGACAGTATGATTCTAGTAATAGTGACAACTTACTGGTAACAAATACTTACTTGTCACAATTACCATACTATCAGTGACTAAAAAAAGGTTATCACAATTATCCCACATAATAGTGTCGAATTATTTTTTTGGTCACAAAATGTGTATTATTTGTGACTAAACTACAAAGTGTCACTAAATGTCTTCATTCTTGTAGTGATTCATACATTTCATACTTACCTCTAGCGCATATATCTATCCTAAGAGTACAGTGACTCGAACCGTCTCAGGGACAAAGATTTGTGAGACCGTCTTAGACAAATTTTTGTCATATCTATCCTAATTATCTTATTATATATGCAGACATAATCTCTTTCTGCACTCCGCTCTTGTGCTTACAAGGAAGGTACCTAATTCAGTACGCGGTGTTAATGTAAGTCCAAAGTAAAATCAAGTTTACAACATTGAATTGTTATATTTCATCTTTAATTATTTTCACATAATTAAATTTAAAGGACAATTCTTAGCTATTAAAACATATCACTTTAACATATAAAGTATATATATATGAATTGAATAAAACCAAGTTTACAACATTGAAGAAGCCAATTTGCTGTCTTATGTTGCTTTTTCGATAGATGCCTCAAAGGCTATAATATCGATCATCGTTTACGTTTTGTTCGATTAGTGTAGTCCCAAGGTCTGCGAACCGAGGGGCGCACTCGCTTGCTTCCTTAGCTTATTCACAGACTCATTCTTTGTACTGGGATACTATCCCACCTGATTTTATCACGTCTTTGATTTAATGCAACTTGATTGGTTGGTTTTCAAAAAAAATATATGAATTGAATAGATTGAATCTTCTTGTTGGAGTATATATAATAAATGAATAATTAGTTTATTTTTAATTGTGGGCACTGCATGCAGGATGCATGTCGATATTTCTTGATCGAGAGTGGATTTGCATTATTCGTTGCGTTCCTAATAAACGTTGCAGTTGTGTCTGTATCGGGTACGGTTTGTTCAAATGGAAAGCTATCTAAGGATGATTTGGATCATTGCAGCGACCTCTCTTTGAATTCTGCTTCTTTTCTTCTTAAGGTACTTATATTCACACAAGGGGAAATAATAAAATAATCAAATTTATAGTGATAGATTCTCCTTAGTTAGTAGCTTATTATTAATTAAGAAATTAATAATATATATTAATTATTATGTTGGCAGAATGTTCTTGGAAAATCAAGCTCCACTGTTTACGCCATTGCTTTGTTGGCCTCAGGCCAAAGCTCCACCATCACCGGTACATATGCAGGACAGTATATCATGCAGGTTGTTATTTTTATTTTATTTTATTACACAATACATTTGATTAAAACTTATCATAAGTCTACGATAGAAATCGGCACGACCCCAAGGGTACCTCGATCATGTACATATACCCATAGTACCCCGTACAACTTTTTGAATTGTACCTGGCTTAGTGCAACAAGTACGGATCGAATATTAATGAATTGCATTCTTATTTCATGTTGCGCTAACTGGTGCACTAAATTTTATAAATTCAAATGCAAAATACATATTCTGATGAATAATTGTAGAATTTAATTTTTCCTCTTCTTAATTTAATTACTTTTCTATATATATGAATTAGCTAGCAAATAAGTTTAAAGGGAGTTGTGAATATATGTATGTATATAGGGTTTCTTGGACCTTAAGATGAAGAAATGGAGTAGGAACCTGATGACTCGGTGCATTGCCATCACTCCCAGCCTTATTGTGTCCATCATCGGAGGCTCCTCGGGCGCTGGTCGTCTAATTATCATTGCATCGGTTCGTCTTTAATTTTAAACTTACATAACTACACTCTTCACTTCACTTCTATATACAAGTTGTGTATGTATTACCATGTACATATATAAACATACACTAATGGTCGGGCAACCCAAACTAAGTTGGTCAAACTGTTGATTTGGTAACCATAATGTTATAAGTTCGACTCTCAGAGTCAGCGGTTTATTAGTCTTCTTGGTTTAAGCCAGCTAGCTATAAGTAACCTAGCCTAGTTTACTTACTTGTAGCCCTTTGCGGATTAGGATTACAAGGCATGATTTACGTACCCACTGCACAATTTTGAATAGTGGATGCGGATTTCTCTTGTCACCTTTTTTTTTTTTTTTCTAAAACATACATTAATATTATATACATTTTAATTTGTATAAGCTACATGTATAATAATGACTTTTTATTTTTATTTTTGTTAACCAATCAAATTTAGTTTAATACTTCCTTTATTATTTGATCCCGATGTCTTGCAGATGATACTATCGTTTGAACTCCCATTTGCCCTAATTCCTCTACTTAAATTCAGTAGTAGTTCAACAAAGATGGGACCCTACAAGAACTCCATATATGTAAGCTTCCCATTCAATTTTTTTTTTAATTGGCTAAAATAACAATTTAGTACCTATATATTATATATGGTCAATTTTTTCATAATATCAATTTTAGTTTATGTTTTTAATATTTTAATTGGTTAATTATATTTTATTTTTTTTTTCTCATATTTTAATTAATTATGCATGGCTTACAAATGAGAAATAATTTTATGTGTGCGTGTAGATCATCGTAGTGTCATGGATATTGGGGTTAGGAATCATCGGCATCAACATCTATTACCTCAGCACAGCCTTCGTGGATTGGCTAATTCATAACAACTTGCCCAAAGCCGGAAACGTGTTGGTGGGAATTGTAGTGTTCCCCTTGATGGCTATCTACGTTGTTTCCGTGATTTACCTAATGTTTCGCAAAGACAAAGTCGTCACCTTCATTCAACCAAACGATGACTCCAAATTGGACAATGCCAACAACAACAACGTTTGTATGACGCCCATTGACAATGGTTTCCCCCACACTCTGCCCTAATTATCTCGCCCCCCCCAATACTTCTGCCTCTTTATTAATTATCTCACCACGCCCAATACTTCTGCACTGTCTCTTTGTTAATTATCTCGTTATGCCCAATATTTCTGCCCGACCTCTTTGTTTCTGGTTTCAACTTCTACTCTCACTCTATGAACACTTTTGTGGGGCCAGCATGATAAAAATAACTTATATTCTTATTTACTACATCAGAGGGTAAAAGTGAAGAAGTAGAATTTGAGAGTATACATAGTAAACTTTTGTTTTTCCTGCCTTGTGATTTCAGTGGAGGGTCTATATACACATACCCACCTAACAACCCATATATAGACTATATCTATATATTTTCAATGTATTTCAGCTGTTTTAGTGAATTCCCTACGGGATATGGAGTATGTACGTTCTTACATGCATGTTGTACACGTGGCGTTGATATACATGGAATTATATCAAGAATTTTCATAGAATTCATGTGCAAAATAGTATGAATTACAGTTCGTGCGTATTAGGGGTGTAAATGAAAAAAATAATTTTATCCGAGATTTCAGAGGAGGGTCTATATACACATACCCACCTAACAACCAATAAAACTTTTTATACAAAAAAAAAAAAATTGGTAGTCCATATAACTTTTTATAAAGAAAAATGTAACTTTATTATATAAAACTATATATACAAAAAATCTCGGATAATTGAGTTTAAAATCTAGAGTTTTATTTTTTTGAACTTATTAGACATGACTATTCCTATTATAAACATATTTTAAATATCATTAAAGCAACTCTTGACCATGATTGTGGTCATACAAATATTAATAATAAACCAGTCATGCAAAATTAAAGTTAAATTGCACCGCTGGAAAGTACAATGCACTTATAGGGTGATTGGTTGCGAGAAATGAATTAGAAAGGAAATGAATTGCAATACGGTGAAAAAAGAATAAGTAGGAATTCAAATTACATTGTTTGGTAGGGAGAAAAATAATTACTGGGAATGAGAAGGAAAAAAATGGTATAAATAAAGAGTAAAATATGCCAAGGATCTTGTAGTCCAGTGGCATCAAACCCTTCCAAGAACTCTTGTTCTTCAATAGGTTGAGAAAGTAGTTATGAACGGATACTGCATTGTAATAGAGTTAGTAGTATTCAAAAAAAAAAGAGTAAAATATCATTGTGTAATAATAATAGCAATCAGTCAATCACCAATAATACTTTTGTCATTTCTTCTACTTTCCCTTTCCACAAGCATTGAATTGCAATTCAACAAAAGGAGGGAATTGAGGCCTTCATTGAATTATTACAATTCAATTACAATTACATTCAACCAAATGTCCTGAGCTAGAAATCGTAGTTTTTCCAATCCGACATGTATTTATTATCAAAATATCAAAATGGGTTTTAGTTGCATCTAAAATCTGTAAGAATCTCCTAATGCATTAATTATTTACCTTTTTTTTTTTGGGTGACGTGGGAAACTCATCACCACTACTCAAAAGCGTGTCAGTGTAATAGGTTCGGCTAAGAGATTGTTGACAAACTTTAAACTTATGAATTTCAAATACTAACTCCGATCCAATCACTTGACCATCTCTTTTGATACTACATGCATAATATTTAAATGTGTATGTATGGTAATTAGAATAAAAATTTAGAATGTATATATGCGCGTGCGTGTGTATATAAATGTGTGTGTGTGGCCTTGTTTGGCAATCAACGCTTAGCAGTAAACAAATAACAAATTATACTAGCGGGCTTGACCTATGTATTGTATCAACGATTGATATAAAATATTTGATAAAATTAGTTGATTAAGTTAACGATTAATATATAAAATAACTTAAAAGATATACGTATATTTCATAATAAAACAATAATAATTATAAAAGGGGCTTCAAGGCTCCAAGTTAAACACAAAGTCCCATCTGTTGATGGGCAGTGGATCAGCCAAATTGGCTCTTGCATTTGCGGAGCCGGCTTGGCTCCACAGTAATAAATTTTTTTTACCCTCCCCTGCGACTGCGACAACAATAGGAATGGTTAGTGACTTCTGTACTTCAGGTAGTCTCTCTTAAACCTTCTTTCTTTCCCTACTTTCTCTGTGATTTCTTTCCTTACCTACTCTCTCTGTCCCCTGTTTTCTTCTCCAAAAACAACTTAGAGGTAAATCCATAACCCTCCCCCACCCCTTTTATTTTTTTATTTTATCAATGAAAGTTAGAAGTTTTATATTCTTGGTTGTTTAATTGTGTAGAAAGAACGGTGGGTATCTTGTAGATCTCTTCAAAAACCCAGCAGATGTGTAAGATATATTAAATATAATATATCTAAATAAATATATAAATAATATATTTATATATATAAATATACGATAAATGAGAGAGAGGAATAGAATGAAGAGCTTTTGATTTGATGATAAAAATAGTTACAACATAGGCTATTTATAGTAAAGGAATTCAACTAATAAAGCTAGAAAATAGGAGTTTCACTCCCATGCACTGCGTAATCATGGCAACAACGTAAGGCCACAATCCATCCTATTGCTATGCATAACCCACGTATTAATTGTTTACTAACAAACTAAATATCTTATTTGACTTGGTTTAATATAATAATTATATTATTATAACAAGATGGGTTCTCATCTTTGCATGGTGGATGAAAACTATATTTTCAATTGTATATCTTATTGTATATAGGTTTTGTCTCTGTGGCATTATTGATTTATAAAATCCAGCTGATGTGTTCTCATCTTTTGGGTGGTGGATGAATGAAAACTATATTGTTTTATATTCTTGGTTGTTTAATTGTATAGAAAGAAGTCAAAGAACGGTGGGTATCTTGTAGATCTCTTCAAAAACCCAGCTGATGGGTTCTCATATTTGCATGGTGGATGAAAACTATATTTTCAATTGTATATCTTATTGTGTATGGGTTTTGTCTCTGTGGCATTATTGATTTATAAAACCCAGCTGATGTGTTCTCATCTTTTGGATGGTGGATGAAAACTATATTTTCGAATGGTACCATTCTAAATACTGTTGGTAAATTCAATTGTATATCTTATTGTGTATGGATTTTGTCTCTGTGGCAGTATTTGATTTATAAAACCCAGCTGATGGGTTCTCTATCTTGCATGGTGGATGAGAACTATATTTTCGAATTGTTTCCTAAATACTGTTGGTAAATTCAATTGTTCTTTGATGTTTAGTGTATGAGTTTTGTCTCTGTGGCCCTATAAATGATTTATAGGGTTCTGAGAGGGCAGTATTTGATTTATAAAACCTAGCTGATGGGTTCTCTATCTTGCATGGTGAATGAGAACTATATTTTCGAATGGTTTCCTAAATACTGTTGGTAAATTCTATTGTTCTTTTGATGTTTAGTGTATGGGTTTTGTCTGTGGCAGTATAAATGATTTATAGGGTTCTGATAGTTTGTAGTAATTATTTGTGGATTTCGGTGTTCCTTTGTTTTTTTATATAATGAAATTGGGTTATTTTGACAGTGTGCTTCTATATTGAATTGTTATTTATTCTTTTTTGGTGTAGGTTTGTGTGCTTTGACATCAAAGTGTTCTATTTGCTTTGGATGTATTGAATTGTTTTGTTTTGATAAATTGTGTTGTATTATAAGGTTATGTATAAGGTTATTTGTTATGGATCTTTTAGATCATTGTTCCAGTTGTTTTTATGTAGTGGATTGGGTTATTCTGACACATTGTGCTGTAATTTGAATTTCTTATTGATTCTTCTTGTGATGGGGCTTTGGATTCATTGATGATTGATTATTCCGTTTGTTTTTGATAGATTGAATTTGTTTATTTTGACACACTAGTAAATAAGGTGAATTGTGTATGCTTTATAATAGTGGTTTCAAATTTTCTCTTAGTTTTTGTAATGATTTTCAATGTTTAAGTGTTCTTTTTAGTTTTTGAAATGATTTTTAATGTTTTGAGGTGTTTTTTTTTTTTTTTTTTGAAATGATGTGATGTTCATCATTTTCGAAGGTAATTTGATTTTTAAAATTATTTTCACTGTTTTCAATTATTCTTTATTGTTTTTTTTTCAAGAATTATTTTTAGTTCAAATGGAGCGTAACAGTTATTGGATCTCCTGATACTTTGTAGTGTGGCTTTTGAATTCATGCTTCTAATTTCTTGGGGTTTATCTTTCACTTAAATACTGTTGGTTAATTCAATTGTATATTTTTATGTATATGGGTTTTGTCTTAGTGCCAGTATTGATTTATAAGGTCCTGTTAATATGTTGTAATTATTTGTGGGTTTGGGAGTTCCATTGTTTTTTTTCCTTTTAATTTTTTTATTTATTTATCTAGTGAATCGGGTTATTTTGACAGTGTGCTTCAGTATAAGGTGAATCCTTATTTATTCTTTTTGGTGGAGACTTGTGTGTTTTGATCAGTAACTGTTTCAGTTTTGGATATATTGAGTTGTTTTATTTTGAAAAATTGTGTTGTAATATAAGGTTAATTGTTATGGATTCCATTTGATTGAGGCCTATGTGCTTTGATCATTAATTGTTCCCGTTGTTTTTGAAATATTGAATTGGGTTATTTTGACACTTTTCAGTAAATAACCTGAACTATGTATGATTTTCAGTTTTAAGTCTTCTTTTAGTTTTTGAAATGATATTCAATGCTTTTAAGTGTTCTTTTTAGTCTGTGAAATGATGCCCAATGTTTTGAAGTGTTCTTTATAGTTTTTGAAATGATGTTCAGTGTTTTGGAGTTCCTTTGTTTTTTTTTTCTACATATAATCAATGGGGTAATTTTGACTGTGTGCTTGAATGTAGGGTGAATCTTATTTTGACTGTGTGCTTGAATATTAGGTGAATCGTTATTTATTCTTTTTGGTTGGGGCTTGTGTGCTTTGATCAATATGTGTTTTATTTTTGGATATATCCAATTGTTTTATTTTGTTAAACTGTGCTGTAATATAAGATGAATGGTTATGGATTCTTCTTGATCTAGGCTTAGTGCTTTGTCAGTATTTATTCTATTTGTTTTTGTTATATTGATTTGGGTTATTTTGGCACTGCACTACTGCAGTAAATAAGGTGAAATGTGTATGATTTTCAGTGGTTTTAAGTGTCCCTTTAGTTTTTGAAATGGCTTGCAATTTTCTCTTCAATCTTCCTAGAATTGAGTATTAGAATATCCATAGTTCATTCTCTTCATTGTTTACTAGTAAATAATTGTGCTTAGTTATGATGAGGAATGCCTAACTGTAAGTATATTGGAATTATGGATGAAATGAAGGGTCTTCTTTTTCAATGGTATGAGTTCTCAAAATTTCTAACAGTCTTGCTATGAGGAAGATTTTCCTCTGATCTGGCAACCTAATGGTCTGTAAACCACACTTCATTTTATGATTGTAGTAGTTACATAATCATTATTGTCAATGCATTTGTTTTCATTGGTGTACATTATTCACCGACAGGAAGGTTTGTTTTTATTGCTAAGCTTAGCATGTTTGATTAGGCAATTTTTCTGTATAAAATGAAAACACTGATTTTGTGTTCTCTATGAAGACTAGCATAGTAGCATTATGATGCTTTGGTTTTTTGTCCCCAAGTCCATATTTAAGCTGCCCTGGTAGAATTCATTAATGTGCATTGATGTCACCATGTTTTAATTTCTCTTGTGTTTTATCTTATCTTAATGGGCAAGCACGAGTTTAGCACATAAGTAATAAATCCTCCAATACAATGATGCTCACTAATGTGCTGGGATAAGATAGTTCTTGCATGATTAAAAAATTTTCCTTTTATGTGCTCTTATTAAAAAAGATTACATGGGTAAACATTAGTTCTGTTGTCAATTGTCTATTACAAATCATCAAAACTGTTTTGTTTAAACTCTTAAAAGAAGAATTTCAAGGGAAATAAGGATATTGTATATTGTTCTTTTATCATTTGAACCTAAATTAATTGTAGATTTAGATTTTCGCGTATGATATACACTCTGTATCTGTTGGAATAAACACGAACTAGAGACTGGAAAATAGACACCAACCAGTGTATGTTTGAGAATAGATTGACATCATGAAACTGACAGCAGAACCTGTATACGCTATGTCGCGGATACTGCCCTTGAAGCGTTTTGCTGCTTGGTGCAGATTAAACCGGCACTGTTTATTGGTTATAATGACGAGGAGAACTTGCATAATTTGCTTAGAGTTGTGTAGCTCTCCCAATCGGGAATATATATAGTGCAGTAACAAGGTTATAAAAAGTAGGTTGGGAAGTCCAGAAGTTGGCGAAGGAATAGGGCATTCTGACTAGGTGAGTCAAACTATTTTAACAGTAATTTTATAATATGGTTTCTAAATAATACGGAGTAGTAATGATTCTTTGCATTACTTACAATCCCACACTAAGGAAAAACCTCACTCTAAGCAATATAAGCTAAGTGCTTCAATGTTAGCATTTAAAGACTGAACCAACACAATGAAATATAGTTTTCCTTATCTAAGGAGTGAAATAACCTTGAACCCTTAGAACCTCTATGACACATACTTTACCTTATGCACCATGCAAGTTTTGCATATTCCTCAGAATGCTCAAGAGTGCTTTAGAAAGACCACCCAAAGTTTTGCACTGAAGGTGACCAAACTTTCACACTCAAGTAGGTGTATCTATCTATGTGTCTCAGCAGGATTCTCAAACTTGGGCTTATGGATCCATTAAGAACAAAATGTTCAACCTCACTCAGTACACAAGTCATGATAACAGCTAGTCGTGTACATATGTGAGTCTTTTCTTGGCTTTGTTTGACCACAAAGTCCTTAAAGGATTCTTCACCTGTCGGGCTTTAAGCCCATTCCCCTCAATGATTCTAGGACTAACTTTCGATTTAGTCCTTTGGTATTTAGTCCTTTGGTTAATGGATGTGCTAAGTTTCTTTCGGATATAACGTACTCTAAAGCGAGTATTCCATTGATTATTAGTTGCTTAATAGATCCATGTCTGACTTGTATGTCTCATTTTCCCTTTATACGTACTATTCTGAGCAACACATAATCCCCTACAAAGCAACATCGAATAGGTTAATCGACTATTCCAAAGCTAAATCTAAAGCTATGTCTTGTCCAGCTAAATCCAAAGCTATGACTTCATAGTGGATCGTGTAATGTAAGTTTGCTAAGTAGACTTCCATGATATAACAACTCCACACATAGTGAACACATCCATTAATTCAACATACCGCATTATTATTAGTTACCTGGTTGGTGTCACAAAATCCCTCTAAAACTGCAGGATAACCAACATAATTCAATCCTAGTCTATTGTACCTTTAGAGCATTCTAGTGCTCTGCGCTGGGATTATGGGTATACCGGCTCAATTTGTTAACAACATATGTTATATTAGGGCGAGTTTAAGTAATCAAAAAACATTAAACTACCAATAATTTTAGCTGACTCTCCTTTAGGGGGTGTATTCAATCATGACTTTTGTAGATTTTTAAAAACTTTTAAAAACTTTTAAAATGATAGATTTTAATAATGTTTTATTGACTTTTATAGAGTCGTTCAAAACTTTTTAAAACTTTGTAATACTCTATAAAAGTCGGTATAAAAAACTTGCATAAACTTTTATCAACTTTTTTATTTTAAAAAGTCTACAGAAGTCATTAAAATTTACTATGTTCATGTATTTAGGAGAAAAAATTTAGAAGTTAGGGATAAAAAGTTCATAAAAAAAATCAAAATATACAAGCAACAATGAAATAAAAATAATATTATTTTGAATTTTTAGAGGAAGATTGTAAAGTTTAGGAGAGAGAAAAAAATTGGTAGAGTTTAGGTATGTAGAAAATATAGGATAATGAAGAAAAAATAATTTATTGAATTTAGGTATAAGGTTTATAAAGTTTAAAATTTTAAATAAGGATAAAAAAAATAGAGTTTAAAATAGAGAGAGAGAAAAAAAAAAAAACCTTCAGTGTGTTGGGTAGAAAGAAAATTTTGAAATCTTGGGGTTGGGGTTGGATTTCAACTATTTATATTTGAGAAGGAAAAGTATATAAAAGTCTACAGAAGTTCTAAAATTAAAAAGTCGTTACAAATTCATAACTTTTTGAATACCACATGACTTTTAAAGATTCTTGAAAAGTTTTAATTGAATATCACATGACTTTTAAAAACTCTTTAAAAATCTTGATCGAATACCGCATGACTTCTAAATACTCTTTAAAAGTTTGAATTGAATACCTCCAAACTTTTAAAGTTCATAAAAGTCTTTAAAATTCTATGAAAGTCATGATTGAATACACCCCCTTAGATACGGCAATTCGATTGTTCTTTTTTTTTTTTTTTTTAATTTTTAAATGTATGCTAGGATCATATGGAGTTCTTTTTTTTTTTTTCTTTTAAAATGTATTCTCAGTTTTTGCGACTTTAACACCTAAGAGCTTCTCCCATATCTTTCATTTCGTTCCATTTCAAACTGAGAGGTAAGAAATCTTTTAGTCTCTATAATAGCATTTATGTGTGTGCTAAGTATTAGCATATCATCGACATATAAGCATATTATTATAACATAACATTGTTAGATCCAATCATTTTGGATTACACACATGCATCAAATTTGTTAACTACAAAACCAAAATTGACAATGGTACTGTGGAATTTCTCATACTGCTTTGGAGTTTGTTTTAGTCCATATAAAGATTTTTTAACTTACACACCTTATCGTCTTGACCAGGAATTGCAAAACCCGGAGGTTGTTCCATGTAAATTTTTTCTTCTATATTGCCATTGGAAAATGCAGTTTTTACATCCATTTGATGTATTAGAAGAAAGATTATAAGTAGATGTTATCAACACTTGTATAGTGGCAATCTTAGTGTCAGGTGAGTAAGTATAAAAATAATCTACAGCACAGGCCCGACCCAATTAAGGGGCAAAGTGCTAGGTATATTGGTTTCTCCATACAAGGGGGGGATCGAACTCCCGACCTCCTCTTAAGGGGCAAGAGTGCCGAGCCACTCACGCCAACCAAGCTGGTTAATTGTAAGCAACTTTGTTATCTTAATAGCGTTCCTAACTATTTTATTTAAATAAAATGCAAATCTTAATTTTCTTCTCTCGGGTATAAATAATTGCAATGACCAGTAGTGAAGCATTGTGCGGTAGATTTATGGTTTACTCTCCAAACACCTATTAATATGCCTATGAATGGTAATATAACTCAAACTCAAATTATTTTTTATAACCTTTACATTTTATTATATAAATTTTGAAATTTTGATTTATTTGTTGTTTTAAATTATTGATTTACTCCAATCAATTTGTTAATTATTATGTACTTATTTGATTTTATTATCAAATTAATCAATACATGTGCGACATGAACAATATAGAAGGACGAACATATTTAAGTTGTAACTGTTTGTGTAAGGCAGAATCAGACGGTGAAAATCTAACAAAAGTGTAAACATTCATGAATTTCTAAATTGAGATTATTTGGACCCCCTAATCATTCATTGACATTAAAGGTTGGTGCACATGTTATGTTATTGCGGAACATAGACCACCATCTTGGTCGTCGCAACGGTACGCGTTTCAAGTTTCAGCGTAAACAAAAATCCCATTGATGTTCGCATATGCCATGACTATCAACAAACCAGAGCCAAACACTAACTCATGTTGGGCAAATCGGTGTTTAATCACGGTCAATTGTACGTGACTTTTTCCTGAGTCACACATCCTGGTAGCCTGAAGGTGTTAGCGCTAGACGATGATGGACAAGATTATGTTAGTACTACCAATGTCGTCTACAAAGAAATTTTCAATAATGTATAATCCGAACGGGTGATATTATATTTTTTTTCAAAGAGAAAATTTGCCCAAGTTATACAAATCCCAAACACTAATATATAAAATCCCCAAAGTTCCAGCACTGGATGCTTACATATACACATTAGCTATTAATTCAACAATTATTTGGTCAAATTCATGCAAAAATAACATCACAAAACATAATCGATCCGAACCATCTTTTCAATTGCACTATATACTTAAAATATTATAGCAAATCCATTCCGTGCATCGCACGGGTACCAAACAAACAACATCTAAATAACAATGGAAAATTTATTCACCAAGCATATTGGTATCATAGAATATTTTGAACTGATTCTTAATGTTTTTTTTTAATACAATTTACCCTACTACATCCTCCACTTCCATTGAGACTCGAACTCATACGCTTCCACATGGAGGAGGTCACTATATGACATCTGAGCACAAGATACTTGACTGATACTTAATGTTGTATTTATAAAGAAATTAAAAGTTGATGTATGCATACAAAATAGTTTAATTGATATGATTGAGGTTTGAAATCTCCGCCCAAGTTTTGATCACTTCCAATGGCATGTGCATTAGATGTGGCATAAGCATGAAAGTGCCAAACTACGTACCATTCTTTATGCTGCAAAAGTACGTACTAGTCGCCGTAAGTTATTGAAAAGTTGGCATAAAATTTTATTGGCAGCTTACTTGTTTTAGATGTGTATGTTAATTGTTGAGTCAATACTACACATAGGCACATACACATCATGGACACCTTTTTTTTTTTTTTTTTAATAAATACTATTTATTGATATTTATTTATTTATTACTCCATATAATATTTCTACTTAATTTAATTTTAAGTTATGTACTTATAAATACATTATAATTTTCATATTTTAACATCTCACGTTTAATTCCTTTAAGGGAGTTGCCATTTGGCCTTCTAAGTTTAAGCCAGTCAGTTGTGAAAATCGGCCTAGATTGATTTACCTCATTGTGATCCTTTATCGGCTATGATCACAAGACGTGTTTCGCTCTAAACACATCACTGCTGGAAATCAACATATTTGGGTAGAAGCTATGAGTTTTTTTTTTTTTAAATTATACGATACAAGTAATGAAAAATTAATTAACAAATGCATGCATTAAAATGTTTCAAGTTATATATAGAAATCCTATTTGGATTTTAGAATTTTATAAAAACTTATACGTCATCTTATCTATAATTGATTTGGAGGGATGTGATGAGCTCTATATTATTATACGGAGTATTATTTATTCCATGCATATGAATGGTAAACAAGTAGATAGTTGTTAAAGAGTAAGTTCATAACGTACTAAAAGATGATTAACGAACAACTAGTCACGTGCATGGCCATTATATTACTCATTACTTCTACAATTGTTTTATTCAATCTTGTAACTTAAGAAAACACAGTAGTTAATAGTTATATATACATCTAATGTGCTAGACGGCAATGTGGATTAGGATTGTTCATTTATCACATTTTATCTATTCCCTAAATTCTAATCATGATTGATTAATCATATATCACATTCAATAAAGAATAAACACTTAGCAATTACACAACGAATAATTTTTATTATTCAATAATCTCATGAAAAAAGAATATCTTACACAAAGTAAAATAATTTCATGTTATAACTATTTAATATGGTAATATGATTATGCCAGTGAGCACTTTAACTAGTTCAACTATGTCTTCATGTGATTAGAATAGTGTATAGTAGAAGGAACATATCACATAGTAATTGTGACTAAAGACTAATTGTAATCCACTACATTGTTAGGTGCAGTTATAGCATACTATTGCGTATAACTCATGACTAAGTGTCACTATTATTATTATCCCCAACAAATAAATCTACCATGTCTCTTTTAATTTCTTCCCCTCTTTGTTTGATTTATCACACCCCCTTAGGTCGATTTACTTTTCTTGATATCATGAAATGTGATTTCCATTGACCTAAATTTTTCTAAGTCAAAGATTGCATCAAACATGAGAATAATTTTTCCACATTTACAGGGCGTTTGGTTAGAAGTAAAGAATTAGGTGGGAAAAGAATTACAATTCCATGTGAAAATTAAATAATAATGCAGGAATAAAGTGGAGTTTAAATTCCAGTGTTTGGTTTGCAGGAATAAAATTACTGTGAATTTCAATTTCAATGTTTGGTATACATGGGAATTGAGAGGAAATAAGCAGTATAAAGTCCAAAATGGCCGTTATTGTTGTTGTTGTTGTTATTATTATTATTATTATTGACAAATTAATTCACAAATTATTAGAGTTGTTGCATATAAAGAATGTAAATTTTGAAGAGTTCTGCATATAAAGAATTCAACAGAACATACACGAAAGTTGTTGTATAGAAATAACGCATATAAAGAATGTAAATTTTGAATAGTTGTTGCATATAAAGATTTAAATTAAATGAACATACACAAATGGAAGTTGAAGAATATAATAATTAATTTAGAAGGGAAGGTCATGTATCAATTTTAAGTTAAAATACTCAATAAACATAAATATTAAATTACCTGAAAAATTAATTAAGATATTTGGTTTGTTAAAGCTTTTTGAATATATTTTTTTAAAAAAAATTATAACATATGCTTACAATATACAAACATTTTAAAAAACATAACAAATAATTGAGAGTTTAGTAAATCACTTTTAAATTAATAAACCATGTGCCAACAAATTTACAGTCTAACAAGAATATGCAAAATACAAAAATATGATGTCAAACAAAATAAATACGTAATTAAGTAAATTTGGTAGATTTCTCAATCATTGAAAAAAAAAATCTTACATCCAGGTAGGTAAGATTTTCTTTGATTCGCTTTAATATTTTTTTTTGTGTGTACTAGATCCTATTACAATGTAATATAAGGAAAATCACAGAATCATCATTGTATTATAAGTTACTTAGCTAAATTAAAGATTCTCTTTAACAACTTTCTTAAATTAAAAAATAATTAAATATAAAATAATTTTTCACTTTTTTAATTTTAACTTTTGTAACTACAAAATGCTTTCAAAATAAAAATCAATCTTGAATCCAGGCAGGCAAATGAAATAAAGACGGAATCTAGGAAAAGAAAAAAAGTAGAATAGTATACTAGGTTCCGGTCCCTAAAAACGAGGGAAAGCCAACGGGGTTCGTACTTAAACGCAGAAATCATTTTCACTGTCAAATGGGTTTGGTTTTGGGGCTTCCCACCACGCTATACCTCACCATCTCTTCTTCTTCTTCTTCTTCTTCTTTCTCCTCTCTTTCTCTCTCTCTTTACATGCCCTCCTCCCTACTCTCTTCATTCAATTGACTGTTTGACCAAGCAGATCCGGCAATGGAGGAGGGCAGGAAGAGGTTATGCGATTGGGCTATGATTCGATCCCTATTTGCTATTCTTCAGTGGTGGGCTTTCAATGTCACCGTTATTATCACCAACAAATGGATCTTCCAGGTCTGCTCTTCTCTCTTTGATTTCCCCCTCCCGTTTTGGATCTTCCTGATTCTAAATTTCTTCCCGGATATGTTATTCAATTGTAAGTTTGCGCATTTCTGAACTGGATTGGTGAAGCTCAGCTCCTTTTCCAAGTTTAAGTTTATTATCATTTTCTTTCCACTTTATACTGCTTTGGTGAACCGCACTAATATGATCGAATCCGAGATCCATTTTTAAGAAAAAGCGTGTTTCTCAGTACTATGGTGTTAACTACTAACCTTGCTGGAGTTGTTGCTTATGTTGGCTTTTGTATTCATATATTTGAACTTTGAAGTGTAAGCTTGCACATTATTAGACTGGTGAAGCTCCTTTACACAGTTTAAATTTGTATAGTATCATTTTCTTTCCCCTTTATAGTCCAAGAATTACTTGTAATGAAGCTATTTTATAATGCAACTTTATGAACCCTATTAACATTGTGAAATCTGAAATCTTTTTTTTTTTTTTTAAATATAGAAAAGCATACTTGTTGCCGTTGCTGGTACTAGATTGATTATCTACTAATCTTGCTGCAATTGTTTTGTATGTTGCCTTTCGTAGGCATTATTGTGTTTTTATTGGTGTTCTCTACTGCAAAACTCATAGTGTTCTTGGTGGACCCTTTGTTCTATTTGTTTTTGAACAGAAATTGGACTTCAAGTTCCCTTTGACGGTGTCTTGCATTCACTTTATATGCTCAGCTATTGGTGCCTACCTGGTGATTAAAGTGTTAAAGGTCAAGCCTCTAATTGTAGTTGACCCCGAAGATCGCTGGAAGAGGATTTTCCCCATGTCATTTGTATTTTGTATAAACATAGTGTTGGGAAATGTCAGCCTGCGCTATATTCCTGTTTCTTTTATGCAAACCATAAAGTCATTTACCCCTGCAACTACAGGTGAACTTTTGGCTACCTACATGTTTTTTTAAATCAATAATGTTGGATCATGCAATTATTAGCTATTACCAATATGCGATGTTGTGCAGCTCTAAATAGTTTTAGTTCCATGAAGTTAATGACTTAAAAACTGATTCTAATCCTTCCTTTTTGACCTGCATATTGACATTGATTATCTTGTATTTCAATAGTCATTTTGCAGTGGCTGGTTTGGGGTAAGCACTTTGATTGGCAAATTTGGGCTTCTTTGGTTCCTATTGTTGGAGGAATTCTTCTTACATCTATCACAGAGCTTAGTTTCAATGCGTTTGGATTTTCTGCTGCCTTATTTGGCTGTCTTGCTACTTCTACAAAGACTATCCTTGCAGAATCTCTGCTCCATGGGTACAAATTTGACAGGTAACCCCTTCTCTCTCATGCACACAATGAGGAATTTGTCTTTTTGTTCTTCTCTTCTTTCTTGGTTTTATTGTTCAAAGTAAAATTAGAGCATATTTCATTGAGGGGACTTAGAATGCACTTCCTCTGTTCCCTTTTATACCTCAAGAGTAAACTACCAGCATTGGTGTAAATTGTTAGCATTTGCATGAGGCTACCCAATTGTAGTTAAAAATATAGAGTTATACCATTGGATTGGCACATGATATTGGCCCTTTAGTAAATAACAAATGCCCTTAAATCCTCCTCAATAAACTATCGATAAAGTATGTGGTGAATGAAAATTTGGACCTAGTGTGCTAGGCCTCACACCATGTTGATTCTAGGGATGGAAGATGCGCTCAGGTTTATTTTCAAAAAGGGTTTGCCAAGGATGAACGAGTAGCCTAATTGTCAATGGGTGAGTGCATTGTTTTAAAAGCATATAAAATATGATGTAAATTAGCATAGACCAAGTGGTCAAAGTTTGCTTGCTGATTGCCAAACCGAAAGAATTTTGATTCCCATTTTGTAGAACCAGATAACCTAGCAAATAGCAGTTTTGGGTGAATAAATTTAGCTTTTATCAGTATGCAATTTACTGTTTATGTTGTGTTCTGGTGAAATCATCTCCATTTTTATTTTATTCTTTTTTTTTTTTGTTGCTGAAGTTGACACATTATATGAAAAAAGAAGAAGAGAGTTTTAATCTATTTTCTTATTTATATACCAATATGTACTACCCCTCTCCATTTTAGCTACTCAACATTCATCCCCTACTCACTTTTATTTCACTTCCTTTAAGTCCAATTTGCATTATGATTTTATTACCTGTTCTCATACTTAATATAATCATATTGTACCTATAACCTCTATATTTTCTTTAATTCATCAAGATTTATAGCAAGATGGGAAAACCAAGATCATAAAGGGGATCTATACTGTACTGCTAGTGTCTTACAATGATTAGGTATACTTTTGGTTCTTTCCTTTTAGATTTGGAAACACAAAATTATGAAATTTTCATTAATAGTAATTACTAATAGCAGTTTGTTTATTTTCTAAATTAAAATTTCTCTTTTTATTCTAGTAGGATTAGGATTACTTAGGGATGTCAATCTTAGTCCGAAACCTATCTGATTGACGGGCCCGATAAGACCGAAAAATTTAAGGGTTAGTGCCAAAAAAATATAACTCAATAAAAAATCAACCTGATAAGCTCGATGGCTTGAGTTGGCTAGCCCAATAGCTCAAGCCACTTAAGGCTATTCTTTGTTTCACAAGTGATGTGGAACAATATATATACATTAAGTTTATATACTTATATGTAAGTTCATCTTTAGTATTTTTTTATTAAATTTGTAAACAATATATATATATATATATATATATATATATATATATATATATATATATATATATTATTACAAAATAATTTTTTTATGATTATTATATTATAGTGAAAATATATTAATTATTTTTAGTTGGAATTTGGAAATGGAAGTTTGGATTAATTGAATGATGTATAAGTTTATATTTATTAGTGTAAATGCACCAATTTATTAAAATTGAAAGTTTAGAATATTAATTTAAAAATGTCAAAAGTTTTAGTTGAGTCCACCCGATAAGCCCCGGCTGCCCGAGGTTTTAGGGTTAGGACCAAGAATTTTAAACCTGACAAAAAAAAACAAAAAACAAAGGAACCGATTAGTCCGAACCAATAAGCCTTACAGCCTAATAGGGTTAGCCCAAAACCAAACGGTCTGGCCCGATTGACATCCCTAGGATTAGTATTTCCTATATAAGTACACTTGTAGCCTTTGGCATAATCATCCAACTTCCAACACACTTATTCTTCTTGAAGCTAGTTGCGTCTCTTTTTCTATTATTCTCTTGTTTTTGGCAAGTGTTAGGCTCTAGTGCCCCAGTGAATTTCTTTGTCTTGGAAGGATCACACATTCCACATTTCCACCTGCACCAATTCTTCATGTTTTACCCCATTCTTCACCTAATAGTTGGTTGACCAACCTCTTGCTCCCAAGTCCCAACTCTAAAGGATAAAGAAACGGAGACCTTTGTTGGATAGCAACCCCATCTGGTTAAGGTTTGCTTTCATAGTGTTTTGACCCTTGATGACTGGTTACATTTGTGACCCTTGACCGTGGCTAAAAATATTTTATTTTTGGTTTATTTTTATTGGCATTCAAGGCTAAGTAGCACAATTTAAAGGTTAAGACCATACTGTGGATTGCATCTTCCTTTCCTCGTACTGGTTTCCTAATTTGTTGCCAGAAATATGCTTTCTAGGATGGTATTGTCTTGTTTAGCTTAATTTGCAGGACAAGTTTATTGAAATTAAATTAAATATTTGAAGTTTTAGACACTTGCATCTCATTTGTCCTCTTATTTCTATTGTCCAATATTCTTTTGTAGCATAAACACAGTATATTACATGGCACCTTTTGCAACTATGATCTTGGCTGGACCAGCTTTACTATTGGAGGGACCTGGAGTGGTGGAATGGTTGCATACTTCTCCATCTCTTCTCTCGCCATTTATTATTATATTTGGCTCTGGACTCTTGGCATTTTGCCTTAACTTCTCTATTTTCTACGTCATCCATTCCACTACTGCCGTCACTTTCAATGTTGCTGGAAACCTTAAGGTGAGTGGTAGTCTGTCCCTTCTATCATATTGTAGTCCTTTGAGTTTTGCTCTTTGGCCAACAGAGTTGTTACAAAAACCGCTCGTTTTGATGGCATGGATTTCTTGTTTGTGTTTAATATGTTCAAATATGCAGTGATGATCTTTATCATCTAGTGTTGTTTTATTTACCTGCAGTGTTGGTGAATAACAATCCATAATCAAGTTAATACTCAATTTAGTCATTGACTATAATGGTTTTTCTCGATTTAGTCCTAAAACGTCATTTGTGCTTAATTGGGTCCTTGACTTTAATGGTTTTACCTAATTGAGTCCTCTATTAAGACAGCTTGGTAATTTCTCCTCTATTAATATCCAATTTAGTTCTCGACTATAGTAGTTTTACCTATTTAGTTATCAACTGAAGTGGTTTTTGTCGATTTAGTCCTTGATTCTGATAACCGAGGACTCAATTAGGTAAAACTATCGAAGTTCAGGACCTATTTAAGCACAAAACGACGTTTAGGACTAAATTAAGAAAAATCACTATAGTTAAGGACTAAATTGGGTATTAAAACTCATCCATAATCTTAGGGTTGGAGGGGGAGGGGGCAGGGAGGGAGTTTGCTGTCTGTCCTGACCTTGCAACAATCCATGTATATGAACCTTTGATCAAACCAACCATCATGTTTATGGGTGGAATAGAATTTATCATGTGTCCTCGATAGTCGAAGTTCTCTTTACTATTCTTAAAAAGATTGTCCACTACCCGCAAATGGTATCTTTCTTTCCTCATCCAATTCATACCTCCAAAGCCATAGATGTCATTCAGCCATCGGCATTGTCTTTTGATAGCAATATTCTTGTCCTCAATCCTCTTACAATTGTGACTTGTGAACTAAGGCATAAATAGCAAAACATCTGATATGAACTGCGTGAATAGAAATAATAAGTTTCTGCATTACCTGTTACTTGTTATCTCTTGATAAGAAGCATAATATTCATGTTATGCAAATGCCTTATCGAAATTCATGTGATATCTAGACTAGCCAAGAAATTTTAACAATATCTAAGTTCTATACATAAAAGTATTGGTGCCCCCTTTCGCTCCATCTTTTCTGATATCCGAAACTTTTACAGGTCGCAGTTGCTGTAACTTTTTCATGGCTGATTTTCCAGAACCCGATTTCAGCGCTGAATGCTTTTGGATGCGGGGTGACTCTCATCGGGTGTACATTCTACGGGTATGTGAGGCACATGCTCTCGCAACAGCTGCCTGGAACACCTCGGACACCACGCACTCCCCGAACACCACACACCCCCAGGAATAAGATGGAGCTTCTTCCCCTTGTAAGTGAGAAGTTAGAGGATAAAGTGTAATATGTCCAAGCATTCATGGATGAGGAGGCATCTAACCTTGTAGCAAAATAGGTGACTATAAAATACATAGGAAAGAGTAACAAAAAAGAACCTTTTTTTTACTTGTTTAATTTCCTATAGGTTAACTTATCCCCCTTCACCCCTGCAAAAGATTTTATGATACTTGAGAATTGAGATGTGCGAAATTTATTGTCTGCGGTTTCTTAGTGAGTCATACATATGTAATCGTAATTTGGAGATGATGAGCTTAAATTATATACGGAGTTTGATATTTCATTTGGGATATTATCAAGTAGAGAGAAAAATGATAAATTTGAATAATGCAGTTGCAAAGCAACAAAGTTGGTCCTCTAGTAACTTGGTTAAAATTCTCACGTCAAAATAGTTCCATAAGCATATAATTCATAAAATTAGTTATTCTGATAACTCTGCTTTTCTTATTGGTATGCAAGTGAGCAGATGAATAACAAAACTCATGATAAGATAGTTATCTATTACATTGTTCTTTTTAGGTACATATATTATGGTTATATTTAGTAACATAGTTAGCTTATTAGCTAATTTTGACTTGTTTGCCCATTAGTTGTTTGACTTGGA
The DNA here is from genome assembly GCF_003576645.1 of Ipomoea triloba. NCBI lineage: Eukaryota > Viridiplantae > Streptophyta > Magnoliopsida > Solanales > Convolvulaceae > Ipomoea > Ipomoea triloba. The sequence goes on from NC_044928.1 coordinate 22,946,396, forward strand.
TAAATATTCAATATATGACAACACTAAAACATGTCCCAACTCGATGTCGAGGAGTTTGCGATCGATGTACTTACCTTGCCAAAGTAGTTAAGGATGGACTTGACTGCTTGCTTTGCAATTGAGACGTATGTAACTGAAGTAGCCTAGGATAGACTTGATCTCATGTTTTGCAAAGCCTTATAACCCCATGGCCAAGGATGGTCCTCGGCCATGCGCTGGTCGAGGTGACCTCTGCAACAACTCACCACCTTTTTGTGTGTTGTTTTTTTAATTACTTTTATTATTATTGTTACACATATAGGAGTCAGACCCCGAGTAGACTGAGCTCAGGACTCGGGCAAAGCCCAACCTGAAGTCTAAAATGGTTGAGGCATTGTGCTGACGAAGTATGAGTGGCGACAAAATAATTGGATAAGTTTATCTAATTCGACCCGCACTCGAAAATACGCAAGCTTTTGATGAGAGCAATAAGGCCAATCAAACTCAACGATAACCTAGACACTTAAATGCAGGGCCACATAGAGTAACGCCTTTATGAAGGAGCCGTGCACAACAATTATAAAGGTCTCATTGCACTTATTGAGGAGAGTGTTTCAATTATTATAAAGTCGTTGTACTTGTATGGAGCAGTTGCACTTATTTGACCATATTAATTAGCTAGTATAAATATTGTGCCTCTATGACAAGCATAGTGGACAAGCTCAAATATTGTACCAAGAACCATACCAATATAATCGTTTATACTCTTTGCTTACTACTTACTATATTCATAACGATATCCCAATAACATTATTTATCGTCCAATACTAAACTTAATATTATAAAAAACAATTAAATTGTAAATAATTTCAGTCAAACTTTGTACATGAACATGCACATTTTAAATCACTCGAGAATATGCACTTTGTAAACCTTGCACTCTGATCTTAGGCTGGGTTTCTGGATTTATAGTGTTTGGCAGGAGGAAAATGAGAGTCAACGTAAATTGATTTTCGGTCAAAGGAAAAACAAAGTCAATTTTCCAGGATTCACATTTCCTCTCTTGCGTGGCTTCTTCATCTTTCATAACTTGACTTATTCATCTTCTTCCTACCAAAGAGAAACTGCAACTTCTTTACCTTTTTGCCCACCGCCGAAAATTGGTTTCTAGTGACCTGTGCCAAAGCCAGAGCTCCAATTTCTGATGAAAACCAAAGCTCTGATTTCCCGAAACTAGATCTCATATGGTTTCCAATTCCAGAGGCTAGAAATATACATTTGTGCTTTTTTTTTTTTTAAATACACTAATGAATTATACAATTGTACTCATTTTATGAAAAATGAACCAAACACTAAAATTAATTTTTTTTAAATAACTCATTTTCCTAATTTCTAAACACACCCTTAGTTATCAAAGATAAATTAATTTAGATGGATCATAGTATACTGTTCAAATTAATACGTACTTCCTCCGTCCCATTTTATGTGTTTGGTTAGGTTAACGAGGTTTGACTGAAGTCATTTTTAACTCATTTTTTCATAATATTAAGTTTAGTATTAATATATAAAATTTATATATTTAGAAACTACATTAAAAGTACTATTAAACACAAAAAATCAAATTTAAAAATAAGTAGAAAGTAATAAAGAAAATAAACAAAAAAATAAAGAGTTACGGGGGTGTATTCAATCATGACTTTTGTAGATTTTTAAAAACTTTTAAAATGATAGATTTTAATAAACTTTTATTGACTTTCATAGAGTCGTTCAAAACTTTGTAAGACTCTATAAAAGTCTGTATAAAAAACTTGCATAAACTTTTATCAACTTTTTTTTTTTAAAAGTCTACAAAAGTCATTAAAATTCTAAATTGAATACATCCTTAACAAACTTTCATAAGCAATTCATAACAATATTAAACACTAAAATTTATAGTTATAGAATTGTTCAAATAAAATATTTAAAAATATAATTACTTTTTCTTGAGAAATTAATATTTAAAAAAAATATAATTACTAGTTGCATAAAAGAAAAAAAAATTAATAATATATATAAAAATTATATTTGATATACTGCTAGGTATCAAGCAAAGAACTATTATTTGCAATAACAATATGGGACTGCTAACAACAACAATGTGCTTCTCTTTGTAGCCTCAAATTGCTATTGCGAAAAATAGTTCACTATTCGTAATAGTATGTTGTTAAAAAAAAAGAAAAAATATATTACGAATAAACATATGAATATTATGAAACATATAGTAAAGTTGACGGTGATAAATAAAAAAATTTACTCTGTTCATGTATTTAGGAGAAAAAGTTTAGAAAGGGATAAAAAGTTCATAGAAAAAAAAATCAAAATATACAAGCAACAATTAAATAAAAATAATATTATTTTGAATTTTTAGAGGAAGATTGTAAAGTTTAGGAGAGAGAAAAAAATTTGGTAGAGTTTAGGTATGTAGAAAATATAGGACAATGAAAGAAAAAATAATTTATTGAATTTAGGTATAAGGTTTATAAAGTTTAAAATTTTTAAATAAGGAGAAAAAAAATAGAGTTTAAATAGAAAGAGGAAAAAAAAACTTCAGTAGAAAGAAAATTTTGAAATCTTGGGATTTGGGGTTGAATTTCAACTATTTATATTTGAGAAGGAAAAGTATATAAAAATCTACAGAAGTTTTAAAATTTAAAAGTCCTTACAAATTCAAAACTTTTTGAATACCACATGATTTCTAATAACTCTTTAAAAATCTTGATCGAATACTGCATGACTTTTAAATACTCTCTAAAAGTTTGAATTGAATACCTCCAAACTTTTAAAAGTTTTTAAAATTTCAAAGTCACAGTACACTCCCCTTAGATTTTACCCATTTTAAACGAAGATCACTTTGACCAATAGTCCAATACTTTACCCTTTGAACGGGCAAGGTGATCATCCGCATTTTGCCGTCATAGTCCAGCCACTCCGCCGGAAACGATGGGTAATTAGCCACAAAGTCTTCTTTACATTAACTGATCGCTGCGCTAGTACTGCAAATGAGAAGCTAGAAGCGCGTATATGTATGCATATATGGAAACTCCTAAAGGGCATCATCTTGATTTTCAGAAAAATCCCTCATTTGCCTCTTCTTCCCTGAGAGATGTCACTTATAGGTATGCTCTATCCTCCTTTTTTTTTTTTCTTTTTTTTTTTCTTAATTTATTTTTCATTTTCCATTAATTTCATTCTATCTTATGCTTCTTTCTATCTGAAGGTACTGATTTTTATTTCATTACGATATATATTGTATCTTTTATTTCAGCAGAACCTCTATTTAACAGTTGGGTATACTTTTCTAACTATTTTGGTTAATTACAAATAGAATTTTTTTTTTCTGTGTCAACCCTGGTATGCTTCATAGTCCGCATTGATTGAGGGTTACTTGGGAGAAATAATATGCTATTTGGCAGGAGGGATTAAATATTAGGACTTTAATTTGTTGCTTGGTTTGGTCACATCCTGTTGGCTGTTAGGCTGATGAACATCATTGCTTGGATAATGGGGTGTTGTTAGAGTTAAGATACATGACAAAATGTTCAATGAAGAAAATTGTATTTAGAATTCCAAATATGGGAGAAAAAGAAGAACAGAAAAAAACCTACCCCGAAGTCACCCTTCAACAGAAGTATTTTCTGCCCAGCTCCAAGAGCTATAAACTTAGAATGATCATTGGATGCCTTTCTCCTAGGGAAAGGTCTCTTATTTAGTCTCATAGAATCTATAATTATGCTATTTCTATTCCCTGATTTTATGCTTAATTTACATGTTCTATGAGACTATAAATAAAAGAGACCTTTCCCTAGGAGAAAGGCATCGAATGATCATTCTAAGTTTATAGCTCTTGGAGCTGTGCAGAAAATACTTTGTTGGAGGGTGCCTTTGCAGTAACCCTTGCCTGTTCTTCTTTTTCTCCCATATTTGGAATTCTAAATACAACTTCCTTCATTGAACATTTTGTCCAGTATCTTTACTCTAACAATACCCCATTTTCCGAGCAATAGTGTTAGAAATTATCTAGCATGCTTCATTTTTTGTTTGGCAAGTGCAATAGGGAAGAATAGTGTGGGGTTTGGGAAATTTTTTAGTCAAAGACATTTGGTAAATGCATTTTGCCTAAAAAAAAAACTAAATCCTAAATATAAAATACGATGTATTTCTAGGATTTAATATTTTAGCCAAATGAAAAAACATGAAGATGTTTTTTAAATGCGTTTTTGGCAAAGTTTGCTTGAATGCATTTCCTAAACTAGTTACCTAAAAATGTACAGGCTTCAAAATATACCCATTTTTGTCCAGGCATATTCAAAAGGTGTTATTCTTGTCAATTCTCCACTTTAGAATAGTCTCCTTCTAGCTTTTGCATTGATTCACTTATCCTTGTAAACATTTTAAGGGTAATGCCTAACGCTCCCTTGTGCAAACTTGAGGTGGTATTTTGGGCAATTACAATCTAAATTGGGTATGAAAATAAGATAAAGAAACACTATCAGTTTTACACTGAAACAAAATGTGGGGAAAATTCATTGTCCTTGGGATAGCCAACCATACCCTTTCACTATATCCTTGTATTGTGATTTGTATATATACAAGTGGGGAGTGAAAAATGCTTCCTCAGTCAAAGGAGTTGATTCTAGGCAATGAACCTTTATTAGATTATACGTAGTACAAGACAAGATAGTATTACGGATTAACTGGGCCATACTTATTTGTCTATATTATTTTTAGGTTTTTGGAGTCAATGCTCATACTGAAGTGACATTTTTGCAAGGCAAAAGTTGGCTTGCTGATGCCATTGATTGTGATCTGACATTTTTGCGAAGCAAATCTCTTGTAATAGGAACATTGACTAATGGGTTGGCCAACCTACTAGAATTTAGACAACTTAAATTAGCTTATTGGAAGCCAAGCACTTAAGCAGCTGAGTGTTAGTGGCCAACAGGATGTTGGCCAACTAGAACTCAACCAACACTAATAGAAGGTCAACAATAAGTGGTCAAGGCTTTAGTGCTGATGTCCTAGAGTTAATTAGTTTTATATTTAGTCGTCAACTAATAATTTGATCAAATGTAGTCTTCCAACTTTTCCAAATTGACCAACTTTAATTCAAAATACCCCAAATGCCCTCACATTCATAAGAGTAAATTTTGGTGAAATGTCCACAAGATCAGAGCATTTTGGATTAAATTGTGTTATGAGTAAAGAGACAGGACAGAATGTCCAATGAAGAAAGTAGTAATTAGAATTCCAAATATGGGAGAAAAAGAAGAACAACAAGGGCTGCCACGAAAGCACCCTCCAACAGAAGTATTTTCTATCCAACTCCAAGAGCTATAAACTTAGAAAGATCATTGGATACCTTTGCCTTAGGGAAAAGTCTTTTATTTATAGTCTCATAGAATCTATAAATTAAGTAAGAACAATAATTATGCTATTTCTATTCCCTAATTTTATGCTAATCGTGTTGATGGATTATTTCAATCCATAACACTAATCATCATAAAACTTGATTGTCTCCATCCCTTTGATTAAGCTTTCCTACTTTTGTGTGAATCAGGTGTTGATAGAGTGGCAATTATATTTGTTGTTCTGGCTAGAGCTATAGGAAAGAATAAATACACCTTTGCTGTTGGAGTGGTAGTTTCTAATTTTGTGTTTGTTTCAAATAGACATAGGATTATGTATTGATTATTTCTTCCTCTTGGCCTTTTGCAATTTGTTTCACTCTTAAATATGGAGTAGTTACTTTATTTCATTTTTGCCAAAATCCATTGTTTCTCTACTTGTTTCTTTTAATATATTTTGTACTTCTTTACCTTTATGTTGCTGTTTCTAATTTTCTCTGTAAGAATTGTATAAGCTAAGCATCATGAAACCTGACGTGTCACGCTTTACTGATCTTCTTTTTTACTTTATTCCTGTGTTTATGTTCACACATCAGAAACACTCAAAACCTCCGAACTACTAATTGGTGAAACCATTCATTTTGGTTTCCATGTTACTGGTTGCCATCATGAGCTGTTGAAACTTTTAAATGTTGATACCATTAAGGCTCAGTGTTTTCCAATTTCCTTCAGTCCAGTCACTAAAACTATCAACATCTGAATCATTCTTCTTCTGTTTAATATTTTAAAATGTGAAATTCTAGGAAACTTATGCATAAGTCCTCTTTCATCTTATTTCCCTATACATAGACACATATAAATAGACTGTTCCCAAAAGGTAGCAATAGAGATGTAAATATTATCCCATGGAAGGGACATTTTAAAAATATTGTCAATTCAGGATGTTGCTTTACAGAATGTGTTTTCTTGAATGAGTCGGAAAACCAACAAGCTTTAATGTCAAAATGGATCCTTTCAAATCATTAACTAATCCATCAAATCCTTCAATGGATTGTGTGTTAAATAAATCCTTTCAAATCATTAACTAATCCAACAAATCCTTCAATGAATTGTGTGTTAAATAATTTTGCTTGAATGGAAATATTGTATAATATTTCACAAATGCGCAACTAAATCATTTTTTATTAGGCTGCTGATGAAGTTTGCAATTGTTATACCATGGACCATGGTCCACCATGTATTGTGGACCACTGGACTTGATCCAAAATGACATTCAGATTATGTGCCTGTAATTAACATATCATGTACCTTCAGTTAATAAATTGTGTGCCTACTACAGTTAACATATTATGTATATGCAATTAGTGTATTATGTGTTTGTAATAAATTATGTACATGCAGTTAACATATTATGTGCCTTCAATTTATTTATTGGTACATAATTTGTTAAATGTAGGCACATAATATGTTAATTGCAGATACATAATCTGAATATTTTTGGACTAGGGTCCATGGAATAATTTGCCTAAAGTTTGATGCTTTGTGCAATAATTGTTTCATTTGCCAATACAGTTATGAGTTTTTGTGGATGTTCAAATTCAATCTTACTTTTTGCACTAAAATGTTGCTACCACTGATTCAATGTATTGCAAGTCGCGTCATTGATTTTGCGCTGTTCTTTATGCTTAAAGTCATTTTTGTTCAAACAGTTGCGGGTGTTGTGGATATGAGTTAAATCTTTGCTCTTCTAGTCGCAATACCTCTACCATTGGTTCCAAGTACAACAAATGCATCAAGAAAGGGATCATATCTTTCTTATACATTGACGAAAGCAGATTTACGCAGGTTAAAGAAGTGCGATGTATGCCCTACTTCGTTTCCAAGCACTCCTGGGGTTTCTTCCCAAGGAGGACAAAACTTTTGTGTCGAAAATGTGGCAACCATGTTGGAACTGCTTACGATAATGATGTTGCTTACCCGCTTGTAGCTGATGAATTAGACTCCACAATTCCAGATGAAACCGCAACGCATAGAAGGTATGATATAAAAATTCGCTCATTGCAACCTTCTTCGGAAGATCCCCGAACCCCTGCTGTCATATGATGTAACATACACAGAATGCCATTTATTCTTCAGTGCAGATAATCTGTGGTGTGCTGTGATGTGTAGATAGCATTTGTAGACAGAAACTTTTATTGTAAGCAATTTTTGTTAGTGGGTGCTTGTAAGTTGTTAAATAACAGATACTTGTATGATTTGTTCAGGAAATAGGCCGCCCTGTTGTTATGTTATCTCAATAGAGGACAACAAAGACAATTTAGTTTGATTTGTATCAATGCACAACATGTTTGTTTGTTCCACTTCAACCCCTAATTGTTTTTTGGAGTTTGATGGCATGTTTTGAAATAGATAGTAATCAATAGTTTTTAATAGACCGAACCCACTATAAAACTGATTTGATATCGGGTAAAGGGTATGAAAAATGTATTGGGTTGATAGGGCTCAATACTCAAGAGAAGAAGAAGAGCTGATGATGATGGTTTGGAACAAACACCGCCCCCGCTTTTATACTAATTATCCCAAGGTCGCATGTCATGGATAATTGCACGAATCACAACATCCCGTCCTCCTCAACCACATGCGTGTCCTACACTCCCACTAGGTGTTGGGCTTTCCTACTGAACATTATTAAACATTTCCCCACGCATATCATGCGTGCACCCCCACCCTGCCACCTCACCATACGGTGGGTAGTTCATCCAAGCAATCTGTCAAATACTCGGACGATCCTTCTCAGCCGCTAATGGACGACCAAGGTTGCTCAGCGAGGGGCTGAAAAGCTCCACGACTGTGGACTTTGGGAGTGGTTTGCTTAGCCCCCACGAGGTTTGCAAGTGAGCCAAGATCAAGAGCCAGGGTCGCCGCCCAGGGCTACGGCTTAGGCGAACCCCTAGACTTTTCTATATTTTGTTCCATACTATGCTACCAAATGCATCCTTAGCCTCTTTCATAAACTTTGCAATATGGCTCCCTGTACTTTACGCCTTACCGTACTTTAGCTCCAAACGTTCTCTGTTTTTTCACTTTACACCATATTCCTTCCTTCTTTGCGCTCTAACCCCATATACTTTACATTTTATCACTCTTTGGCTCCCAACTCTATTTCTCGACCCAATTTAGGCTCCAAAATTAAGCATCTGTGCTCCAATTATTTATAGACATGATTAATATGTTGGTTTTTAAAAACTGACATGATATGTAATTATTACAAAAAAAATGAAACTATGTTGGTTTTAAAAAACTATCATGATATTTAATTGTTACATAATAAATTTAAATTATACATTTTACCTTGGTTTTCATAGAAAATCACCGTAAAAAAATGTTTTTTTTTTCAATATAAATTATACTATTATTTGTTGTAGCATATGTTAATTTGGAACTAAATTAGATTTTTCCATTAATATCAAAATATGAGATCTTTTAATAGTTACATTTTTCACTTTTATCTGACAACTATCTATGTTAGATTTTTTTTTTTATTAATAATATTTTCAAGTTTACTAAATTTAATTCAAAAGATTTAAAATGGCATCACAAAAAAAAAAAAGTTAAATTTTAGTGAGAGTAACAAATTTTAAAATTAAATTTAATCATTTGAATAAACTGACAACCAAAAGTTAATAAAAAATAATTATTATTATAATCAAGTGATTACAAATTGAATAGATCTTTTTTAAAGGCATTGCATGAAATAGGTTTTCATGTTCGAAATATATTGATATGTATATGTATAACTAGTTTTTCTTATGCGCGATGCACAAAACATAGATGAAGAAGAACACTGGATAGGATAAAAATGCCCTTCAGTTTCACGGAGACTTAACAAGGAGTTGGAACATAGACTAAAATTGTCGAACGTTAAATAAGTTTGGACAAAATGTGACAAAATTATTTATGGTGGACTAAATTTGTCGAACACATGATAAGTCTAGAACCAAAAAAGAAATTAACTCTATTTAAAATTATGCTTTATACACTCAAATATTTCAGCAGAAGGATTCTAAGTATTATATTCGAATATAATGCTTGTACAGAGTAAATATAAAGAAAAGAGTTACACTAGAGAAATATTAATATTATTATTCAAATTTAAAAATAAAAGTAATATCAAGTTGTGATTACTCTTTGGTCACACTCCTGGTCTCTTTCTCCTCATTCTTTCTCTTTTTATTTTAGAGAACATGCTATCAGATTTTCGCGTTCTCATCACGGGATGTAGAAGAAATTTGAGTATTAGCTCATGCTCAGGGTTGATCCCAGATTGCTCTGTCAATCATTTCAATAAACAAGAAAAGAGATTTAGTAGGACTCGACACACTAAAAGTAAAAATGCATTTGGCATGTTTTGTCTAGAAAGTGTTCAATGCAAACTTAGTAAGAGAATATAAATTTTTTTCTTTAAAATATGATCCTAAATCTATTCTGTACCACCTAAAGAAAAAAGTGATTTGTACATACACTATCATGAGAGAAACAATATGAAAGCCATGTTTTGATGAAAGTTTTTATATCAATGACTCATAATATAATTCAATTTTGTATTCATTATATTGTACAAACATGCCAATTTAAACACTAAGTCAAAAATGATAATGAGAAAATTAAAGTAAAAAATTAAGTTAGTTAATTTCACTTACCGAGTATCTTGACATTGAGTTGCTCATTTCCTATATTCTGTGCAGATTCCTCGATGTTCTTCGCCCAACTGTTAACATCGTGATTGCAATTGGTCACAATGATCTTTTTCAATGTTAAAACATCATCAAAGTTAGAAGGCATCTGTAGTAAGTTCCGACAATATCCCAAAACTAATTGCTCAAGGCAAGGAAAGGACTCAGCAGCATTGCTAATATCCCAAATTCCAATATTAAGTAAAATTAGTTGGAGGATTTTGAGTTTGGAGAATTTGGTTTCCTCCTCCACAATCCATATGCCCTCAAACCTGCAATCAAATAGTATTAGGCTCTCAAGACGGGGAAGCTGTGCAATTGTTGAAATTGCAGACACCGAAAGAGTAATAAAATTCAAACGTATTTCCTTAATACTTGATGGAAACTTGCTGAGTGGAAAGCTTTCAAAATTACTGGATAACTCAAGATTTTCAAGATGATGGAGAAAGTCAATTTCAGGAAAGCCTTCAGAACTTGAGACATTACAACTCAATTTTTTGAGACGGGGAAACTTTCTCAATAAATCTTCATGCATTGGAGTGAGATGACATCGCGAAACCCAGGTTTGTAGGTCTTCTGAATAAGAAATTGCTTCAATCATATCTGAGCTTGATTTCTCCACGCAAGACTTATCACAACTGGCACCACTAATAATCATATGTCTCAATCTACTCATATTCAAAAAAAAAAATTGGGAAATGCTCCTGATACGATCTCAACTCTAATGTTATGAGGCACTTAAGATTTCCTAGTGATAATGGTGAGACATCATCTGCATGATCATCTTCATCTCTATGTAATTTGAGAGCTAGATACCTCAGATGAATTAGTGAGTTAACTTCAGACAAAATTGACTGGTACACCGAGATTGCCTCTAAATCCAAGACTGTGAGATGTTCAAATTTTTTAGCAATCCATGAGAAATTATAAGAGTGTTCATAACTATGGAAAACCAAAACTGTGTGAATAGAAGAATTCCATGGTACCAATTCAGAAGCGATATTAGATGTCCCATGCATATGAAAACATATTCGATGTGGGGTAAAATTCAGAGTTTGATCCCACTTCTTTTCCATATTAATTACCTCCAAGGAAATATCTTCTCTAGCTTTTGTTAAGCAAAAGTCACATACCAAGTCATGAACCCTGCATGATAGGATGTGACCATCATACTCCTTTTCAGACACCATAATTAGGTTACTACAAACCAGATCGTTTAAGTAATCCTCTGCCTCATCTTCTACTCTCCCTTTCTCTGTCATTCCTATGATGAATCCTTCAGATATCCATAGTTTTATTAGTTTCGAAACTTGGATTACTTCATCCTCTGGGAATGCAGCAAAATAAAGTAAGCATGGTTTCAAATGATCTGATAAATATTTGTAACTAAGCGCTATCACATCATTGCTTTGTATTCCGTCTCTAAATGTAACATATGAGTATAAAGGAAACAAAAATTCACACCACATTTGCTCATTCTTTTCAACTTTTTCAAGAAGACCCGCCATCAAACCAACTGTCAAGGGTAATCCCCCACATATTTTAGATATTTCTCTTCCAACATTTTCAAGCTCTTCAGGACATCCCTTCCCTTTAAATAACTTCATTTGCAATAATTCCCAACTCTCATCAATAGTGAAGAAAGGAAGATGAATATGTTTGGCATCAGAAACCACACTTTCTTGTCTGCTTGTTAAAACAATTCTACTTCCATTGTCACATGGGGGAAAAACTCTATTCAACTCTTCCCATGCTTCTAGACTCCAAATATCATCCAACACTATGAGGTATCTCATTCCCATCAAACTTTTGCGAAGGTTTTCAGCTACACTACTACTGCCCATCTTTATCTCACTACCACATACACCTTCAACTACACTACTACTGCCCATCTTTATCTCACTACCATATACTTGACTATATATTTTGTCCAATAAGTCCTTGCAATCATATTCTTGAGAAACAGTACACCACGCACGCTTGTCAAAGTGGTTGAATATTTTTTTCCCCTCATACACTCTCCTGGCTAAAGTTGTCTTCCCCAATCCGCCCATACCAGAAATTAAAACAACTTCTCTCTCCTTTGACCCATGAGTAAGCTGAGCTATGATTATTTCTTCTTCCTTCTTGAAACCCACAACTATATCATTATCTGCATTAGAGATGTTTGGCATCTTTCTGATCTCGAAAAGCTTGTATTATGTCTACGATTACAGGGTTTGATTAGAAATATATTCAACATTTTTTATCAATCAGAATAAAAGTACAAAGTAAGAAAGTGATAAAATTATGAGAGGCAAAGCACTTAATAAAGGTCATGACGAAAAGAGATGAGTGTTAACACAAAGAGGATATAAATGAATATTAAAGTTTTTACTCTTTTTTCCAAAAAAAAAAAAAACAAAAAAAAAGTTTTTACTTTTTAGGAAATATTAAATTTTCTTCTAAAAAAATTTGTAATAAATAGAAAAGTAAAAGTGAAAGATAGTAATTTTGAAAATGTTTTATCATGGACCAAATCCACCTTCCATTGTGAAGGTGGTCCAAAGCAGCATTCATATTATGTATTCTTGCTCCAAAACAGCATTCATATTATGTATTCTTGCTTGGATAATTTTAACTTGAATTACCAGGATAGTGGAGTCTAATAAGGCAAAATTGTTCGTAGGTCAAAATAGTTCTGTTTTGTTTTGTTTTTTTCACATAGAGCAAGCTAGCGATGGAGAGAACAAACTAAGCAAATAAGGAAAGAAAGAAGTTCACAAACGAAACTATATATTACGCCGTATTATTTTAGATAGAAAGCTAATTAAGGGCTTACCTTTGTAACTGCGCACAAACTTTGATCTATCTTATCGATCTCAACAACAATACAATCCAAGTTATGAATGTATTGAAAGAACTGGTGCAGTGGGAGATACACCAAAGGAAAAGCCTTAATCTGCCTGTGCTTCTCTCATCTGAAATTACATAAAACCCAAACCAAATAATTAATATCCTACATACGCATGCATATCTGATCTGATGATTCTAATAAACTTCAATTCCTACTCACCATATATCCTTATACTACTCTGCTCTGCAACTGTGACTGTGGAATGTGTGTAATCAAATTGATTTTTTCTAAGTAGAGAAAGAATGAAATGGAGTTGTTGGTAGAAGAAGAAGAAGCTAGAAAGAAAGAAAGAAAGCGTTTTTGTTTTTGTTTTTGGAAAAGAAATTAACGAAAGTGCGTGTTTTTTACTTCGAATATAAATAAAGCTCTGAGGTTGTCTAACTTTGCACCCTCGTCAACTTGTTATGTGGCCAGATTGTCACTCGAAATACTAAACGTATGGGACAATTTAATTAAGTTGGTGTTTTTTTTTGAATACTGTGCAAGCACAACGAGTCAACATTGTCACTCGAAATACTAAACTAAAGTTTTAATAAGAGTTGACTAGAAAATGTATGGGACAATTTAATTAAGTTGGTGTTTTTTTGAAAACTGTGCAAGCACAACGAGCCAACACCCACACTGAGGATCAAACTTGTAACATCTCACTTAGGAGGGCTACAACTATGCCAATTGACCAAATTTGATTCTTTTTTATTTGAACTAATTAGTTATGAATAACCTAAGTTGATTTATTTTATTTTTTTGTAATTCTTTATTGGTTAGAATCATAAAAATAAGTTTCACTCATAACACACTTTCAAGTAGTAAATACGAGTTTTCTTGTAAATAATAAAAAAAATAAAAAATGTATTTGATATAATTAATTCAATTCATCGTGGCCCTTGAAAAAAAAGAAATGGTTTGAAGGTTTTAATATTTATTAACTAAATTTATTAACCTGGATCTCATCAACTTGTCACATGGAGGGGGACACACTATAGGAGCATGTGCTATGAAACATAGCTGGTCACCCTAATTTGTTTTTATGTAACACTGATCTAGTCAACTTGTCACATGAACAGATCAAGATGCATATGCTTTAGTTTTATAATACAACACGCCCAAAGGTGATTTGTAAATTAAAAGTATATCATCTAAAATTGATTCGATGGCATGTTTTGAAATAGTTAGTAATCGATAATTTTGAATAGACCGAACCCACTATAAAACTGATTTGATATCGGGTAAAGGGTATGAACAATGTATTGGATTGATAGGGTTTAATACTCAAGAGAAGAAGAAGAGCTGATGATGATGGTTTGGAACAAACACCGCCCCCGCTTTTATACTAATCCCAAGGTCGCATGTCATGGATAGTTGCACGAATCACAACATCCCGTCCTCCTTAACCACATGCGTGTCCTACACTCCCACTAGGTGTTGGGCTTTCCTACTAAACATTTCCCCACGCATATCATGCGTGCACCCCCACCCTGCCACCTCACCATACGATGGGTAGTTCGTCCGAGCAGTCTGCCAAATACTCGGGTGATCCTTCTCCGCTGGTAATGGACGACCAAGGTTGCTCAGAGAGGGGCTGAAAAGCTCCACACCTGTGGACTTTGGGAGTGGTTTGTTTAGCCCCCACGAGGTTTGCAAGTGAGCCAAGATCAAGAGCCAGGGTCGCCGCCCAGGGCTACGGCCTAGGCGGATCCCTCGACTTTTCTATATTTTGTTCCATACTATGCTGCCAAATGCATCCTTAGCCTCTTTCATAAACTTTGCAATATGACTCCTTGTACTTTATGCCTTACCGTACTTTAGCTCCAAACTTTCTCTAGTTTTTCACTTTACACCATATTCCTTCATTCTTTGCGTTCTGATCGACCCCATATACGTACTTTACATTTTATCACTCTTTGGCTCCCAACTCTATTTCTCGACCCAATTTAGGCTCCAAAAATAATGCATCTGTGCTCCAATTATTTATAGACATAATTAATATGTTGGTTTTTAAAAACTGACATGATATGTAATTATTACAAAAAATGAAACTATCTTGGTTTTAAAAAACTATCATGATATTTAATTGTTACATACTAAATTGAAATTGTACATTTTACCTTGATTTTCATAGAAAATCACCGTAAAAAAATGTTTTTTTTTAAAATATAAATTATACTATAGTATTTGTTGTAGGATATGTTAATTTGGAACTAAATTTGATTTTTCTATTAATATCAAAATATGAGATCTTTTAATAGTTACATTTTTCACTTTTATAT
This sequence comes from Ipomoea triloba, assembly GCF_003576645.1. Taxonomy (NCBI): domain Eukaryota; kingdom Viridiplantae; phylum Streptophyta; class Magnoliopsida; order Solanales; family Convolvulaceae; genus Ipomoea; species Ipomoea triloba. The sequence goes on from NC_044928.1 coordinate 22,961,655, forward strand.
GACAACTATCTATGTTAGATTTTTTTTATTAATAATATTTTCAAGTTTACTAAATTTAATTCAAAAGATTTAAAATGGCATCACAAAAAGAAAAAGAAGTTAAATTTTAGTGAGAGTAACAAATTTTAAAATTAAATTTAATCATTTGAATAAATTGACAACCAAAAGATAATAAAAAATATAATATTATTATAATCAAGTGATTACAAATTGAATCGATCTTTTTTAAAGGTATTGCATGAAATAGATTTTCATGTTTGAACTATATTGATATGTATATGTATAACTAGTTTTTCTTATGCGCGATGGGCAAAATATAGGTGCCCAATATTAATATTTTATATTAAAATTTTAAATTTATTTAGATTTTAGATATTTAAATTATTGTAAATAATAATAATAATGTAAAATATTTCTATAAATTTTATATTTATATTTTAGAAAATAACTAATATATAATGTGTATATATTATTATTATTGAAGAAAATAAGAAAATATATAGTGGATGCATGTGCATGGTAACAATAGTGGAAAAAATAACAGAAGTTATAAAGGTAGGGGTATGTTTGTCTAATATATTGTAAAGTACAACTTTTATAGCATAATGTACAAAAAAACTTAACGGGAAAAACAAACATAAATGAAGGGTATAACCTTCATTCACACTTATTATGTTTTTAGATTTAGATATATTTAAACTTATACAAATAATTCATTCGATAATTAAATTGTAGTTATACAATTTTTATTAGATTTAAGCGAGATATGATTGATTAAAGTTAGGGTCACACTTGTGTGAGACCGTCTCACTGATCCTTATTCGTGAGACGGGTCGGGTCGGGTCAAATCACCATGCAAATGTCATACTTATATGTGCAAATCTCACACTTATATGCTCAAATATAACACTAATAAAAAATACAATTTTTGTTACTTATAAGAGAAAAAGTAATACATTTTTCATAATAAGTAATGTTGATAAGTGCCTCTCACATATAAGGGCAAATATAATACTTTTAAGGAAAAATGTAATACTTTTAAATCAAAATGTAAAAGTATTGTATTTTCCCTTAAAAGTATTACATTTACCCTAATAAGTAACAAAAGTTTTATTCCTGATTAGTATTACATTTGAACATATAAGTATGACATTTGTGCATATAAGTGTTACATTCCCATCTTGACCCGACCCGTCTCATTGTGAGACGGTCTCACACAAGTTTTTGCCTTCAAGTTATAGGTTGAATATTACATACACTCACAAAATTCCGTGGATAGAGTATAAATTTCATTACCTAGTGATGGGTAAATACCCCAAGGGACTACTGTAGAAATACAATGTATATAGTCCATGTATTATTGTACCCCTAAAAGATCGGGTGTCCCTTAGGAATTGTTAAAGGGCAAGTGACCTTTGGGGAATATTATATTCCTGAAGGGTCAGGTCCTATTCCTATATAAAGGACCTGACCCTCCACTGTAATGGCAGACCCTCTCATCCCTTGCCTCTCGGGATCCTGATTCCATTCATCACTCAACTCTCACTCTCTCTCTCTTGTTCTTGGCTCATCTTCTCGGGAGGAAACCATAGCTTTCCTCCCCAAGCATACACATTTCATACACTACATCATACACAATCAAACACACGTGGTGTAAATCCGTACCCCCGTTTACATTTACACCATCATTGGCGCCGTCTGTGGGGAATGCGACGAAATGCCGTGTTCCTCTAATCAACCGAATGGTATTCACCATCCTCGTCACCGTCACAACTCACTGTCACTGTCGCTGCTCACCGGAAAATACAGCGCTCTACCACCATCTCCGTCATAGAGCATCCCACCACCTCCAATCTCCTCCTTCTCCACTGTCGCCGCACAGGAAATAAAATACACCATGCCGCCACGTTACCGCATCATCTTCAGCCTCTCCCGGCAGAAGAAACCACGAACGGAGAAGCATCAGTGCTCGCCATTGTTGCCCGAGATCCAAGCATGCTGTCCCTCCGTTTTCTCTCTCAACCCCGACTCCCGCTCCGCCACCTTCATCATCATCCAAATCATCTCCTTATCATATTATGATCTTCGTTGGTCAACAAAAAAAAAAAAGGGAAAAACACCACTGCAACCGCCACGGCCACTACACACCAGCCACCACCGCGACGCCACCGCCGACCGCTGCCTCAACCTGCGACCTCCAGCGGCTGGTTTACGCCCCTTCCTCCGGCGTCTCCGTGCTCCGCCACCACCGCATCGCCACTCGCTGTCAACGCAACCCGTCAACGAAGCAGTCATCATCGCCGCCGATCCAGCAACCACCGGTCTCCGCCGGCATTACGGCCCCCTCCACCGCATCCACAATGTCTCTCTCTCCCTCCCTCCCTCGTCGGAGCAAAACGCTAAAGTCGCCGTAGCTGCCGCAGCCAACCTTCCCTCAACTATCAACACCACCTCATCATCACCTTCCTACTGCCCGCCACCGCAACCACATGACCAGTAGAACTCCGGTAGCCTGTGCCGGACTCCGATTTTCGTCAACAAGCTCATCTCCTCCGGCCACCATCACCACCCTCTTCGGCCCTCACTCTAAACCACCAAGACCCATAACATTTTCTTTATTATTGTTTTTGTCTGTAATGGCTTTGGAATGGGGGAAATAAGAGTAAAAGATTGAGGGTTGTCGGGCATAGGATGAAGTAAGAATAAAGGTGGGGGAAGAAAAGACAAAAAAGAGAAAAAGACAAAAATGGTGGGAGAAATAAAAGAAAGTGGAGGAAATTATGGAAGAAAGTGAGAAGAAAAGACAAAAAAGAAAAATGACAAAAGGTTGTGGGAGAAAGAAATCAGGAGAAAGGAAAGAAAATAAGAAAAAGAACAAAAATATATATAATATAGTGTAGTGGGAGACAAAAGTACCACTCTAATATATTATTGTTATCTGAATATTAAATTCGGAAGGGATATTTCTCTAATATGTTCCCATCACCACGCTCCTGTACGAAAATTATTGAAGATGAAGATTCCAATGGAGGTGGAGATTATTGAAGATGAAGACTCCAAAGATGAAGATTGTAGTCCCTTATTAGAAATGATAGATTTTTGTATCCTAATTTCTTTGTAATGAGACTCTTGTAAAAATCTCCGGCTTTTCCGTTTGGGGTTTGACCGACCTGCACGGATTTGTCCGGTTGAGGATGCTGTATGCCTATGCTTCGTCATGGCACTACTCTCCGACCCTTCCGTTTGGGGTTTGGCCGACCTGCACGGATTTGTTCGGTTGAGTGTGCCCATGCCTCGTCATGGCACTTGGAAAAATCTCCGGCTCTTCCGTTTGGGGTTTGATCAACCTGCACGGATTTACCCGGTTGATTGTGCACATGCCTCGTCATGGCACTTGAAAAAGGACCATTGTGGTCGCAAAATGGCTATTGTGGTCGCAAAAAAATAAATAAAATTCTCGCGCTCCCGCGATGAGACCAAAATGGTCGCCCAAATACCGGCTTGGTGAAAAAGATGCCGTTGGCACAAAGAAAAAAGGACCATTGTGGTCGCAAAAAAAAAAAATAATTATAAAAATCCCGCTCCTCAGCGATGAGACCCCTGTGGTCGTCAAAGCACCAGCTCGGTAAAAAAGATGCCTTTGGCACAAAAAATCTTGCGCAATATAGTGGCTTTGGGTGCCCGCACAGCCCCAAAGTGGTGCATTAAGGTATCCCTCGGAGTGAGGGTTCATTTTTAGTTATAGAAGTGGAGTTAGGAACTAACTTAGAATTTGCATATCAGGATAGGCATGCATTACATGCATATTTGCATTTTTTATCTTATTTTTTGCAGGATTTCTAAAAAGCTCACGGGATATGAAGAATCACTAGGGGACATGAAGAATCACTCGAGATTTAACCTAGAAAAGCTGATTAAGCTGCATAAAACCAAGACAGCCCCCTTTATAGTCTTTAAATGATTACGCCTTTTTGGTTGTACTCTTTTTCCCTTAGCTAAGTTTTTTCCCATAGGGTTTTTCTTAGTCTAAGGTTTTTAACGAGGCAACCAGCGTAAATCACGCCCCTCATGCTCAACTCAGACTTGAGGGGTTCATCACAGACTATTAAGGCATTCAGAACGGGGAGACTTTGCTTGTAACAAGTTGGCCGCCTGGAGCACATTTTACTTCTCGAACCTGACGACTCTCGCAGATTCAAGAAGTGGGGGACTTGTGATGGATAAATACCCCAAGGGACTACTGTAGAAATACAATGTATATAGTCCATGTATTATTGTACCCCTAAAAGGTCGGGTGTCCCTTAGGAATTGTTAAAGGGCAAGTGACCTTTGGGGAATATTATATTCCTGAAGGGTCATGTCCTATTCCTATATAAAGGACCTGACCCTCCACTGTAATGGCAGACCCTCTCATCCCTTGCCTCTCGGGATCCTGATTCCATTCATCACTCAACTCTCACTCTCTCTCTCTTGTTCTTGGCTCATCTTCTCGGGAGGAAACCATAGCTTTCCTCCCCAAGCATACACATTTCATACACTACATCATACACAATCAAACACACGTGGTGTAAATCCGTACCCCCGTTTACATTTACACCATCACCTAGCGAGTGTAAGTGCGGGTGTGGGGCGGGGGTGGGAAATATATACCCCGCCCATTGCCATTTCTAGTAACAATTGAATTTGAAGTATTGAATTTATATTCTAATAATCCATATTACGTAAGGAACAAATATGTGGCATTTCGATTTCTTGATTTAAAGATGTTTCAACTTTCAACTTTAGAACTTCACCACCGTTTGGAACCCTGGAAAATGATTTTTAAAAAATGACTTTTTTTTAATATTTTAATTTTCTAGTGTTTGGTTGAAATGGTGAATGACATAAAACTATTTTTTTTTCTTCAGCTGGGCTAAAAGTTAAGAAATTGTATTTTTTTTGTTTGGTACATTTTCCTAAAAATGAACATACTATTTGTAATAATAATAATCTAAAAACATAATAAATGTGAATGAAGATTATACCCTTTATTTATGTCCACTTTTCCGTTAAGTTTTTTTTGTACATTATGCTATAAAAGTTGTACTACATAATATTTTGGACAAATATACCCCTACCGTTATAACTTCCGTTATCTTTTTCACTATTGTTACTATGCACATGCATCCACCATATATTTTCTTATCTTCTTCAATAATAATTATAAAATATACACATTAAATATTAGAGTTATATGTTAGTTATTTTTTAAAATATAAATATCTAATTTATTAAAATATTTTACATTATTATTATTATTCTTATTATTATTTACTATATTAAAATTTAAATAAATTTAAAATTTTAATATAAAATACAAATATTGGGCACAAGTAATAATAATATGTGTTGATGGTAGTGGCAGTGGTGATGGTGGTTGTGTGATAATGGGGGTAGTGGTTATGTAGTGGTGTTGGTAATAATAATAATTCGGAAATGAATTTAAAAAAGAATAGAGGGAAGAGAGATGGGAAATACAAAAATTCAAAACATGTATTCCGATTAAAAACTAGGAAGACATTTTTCCACCAAAACGGGCATTTTGTATGTTGATCATAATGAATATTTTATTGAGTATTCAAACACTGAAAAATTATGAAAATAACTTCCAAAAGTCATTTTTCGGGTTTCTACAACCGGTTTGGTTGGTTATAAAATATTTGAAGGGAAATGGAATTCAAATTCAATGGAAAACAAATTACAGAAAAATAGATTCCATTGTTTGGTTGGTGAAAATAAAATTATTGGGAATATGAATGCCATTATGGTTGGATTTGGAAGGGTAAAGAATTATGAATATAAATATCAATATGCCCTTAATAATAATAGTGATAATATATATACATGTGTAATTAAAAATTTTTTGAGGGTAAAATAGTCCAACCGTGATATATTTTATTTTCAAATTTTAGGAAAACCAAAATACAAATGTTTTGCTTAATTTTGTTTTCTTTCACTTTCAAGAAGTCATTTTCCATCAAATCAAACAACATTTCTTTCACATTTAGAAAAATATTTTCCATATAACCCATCCAACCAAATACCCCCTTATGTATCTTTTATTTTTCTTTGCAAAAATGAAAATATTGCATTTACTAAAAAGCCCTTATTATTAATTCAACTTAAAAAGGAAAACCAAACAGGCCCTTAAATCACATTTTGAGAGCGCGGGAAAGGTTCCGCACTGGGCATATACTGTTAAGCAGGCAAGAACTTGTGCTGTTTCACCAATTCAATTTCTTAGGGCTGGGGTTCCCTGCTCAAATTCTCCACTGTAAACTCAGTTTTTCCACAGAAAAATGGTGGAATCGAAGTCGGAGGTCTCCCAGCGAATCGTTAAAATCGGCCAACGATTTGCCTCTCACAAAGCTTGCCCCGGCAAAGACGCTCTCGTCAAATTACTCAAAGTAACGATCTCTTCTTATTCTACACTTTTGTATAGTATAAATACTCCGTTTCCACACTTATTCACTTTTCCCCATTTTTTCACCGTAAATATGGAAAATTATCCGGTACCCACATTCCGTTTCTTCCAGAGTGCCATTTGCTTGTAATTTTTTTGGAAACTATTTTGATTTCTCAGTCTTTTAACCTGCATAAGCTTGTAATCTACTATAATTTTGTTTTCCACGAATGGCCTCATCCGATGGTGTTATTGAGAAGTTACTTTGGTAGTAATGGCTTATTACAAAGATGTGCCAACTTGCATTCACAAGGGTAAAAACAGGAACAAGTAATATTTGTTGGAGGTTAGTTCAATTGTTTATGATGTTTTTAGTTGATTAGAAATTTGGAGTTTCCAAAATGAGGTAGAGATTGAACCATAGTGGAATAAGTAATCTGGTTCTATTCTGACATGTTTTTGGTTTAGATGTTAGTCACTAAGTAGTGTGCTGCCTACAAGATTGGTGGGCTTTGTTTGATGGTTCTGTCTGTATTTCACTAGTTTAAGAGGTTTTCTCATCTTTAGAGTGTTTTGTTTCTTTGTTGTCTCATGTCTGTAATAAAATATTTCTATATAGTTCACTTCAATAAGTTCTCTTATCAGTATGCTGTTAAGATATATTTTGACTTTGTTATGCTTCATGTTCAATTTCCTGCTGAAGTGATTGTCTCTACAACTGTGCTGAAATTTAAGGTATATTGAGTGCTCAAAAATTTGCTTGCCAAATATGTAGCTTGCTTTTTCAGATATGGGAGACTGTTATGGTCTTGTACTACTACTACTACTACTGCAAGGATTGGAAGTGCAGTTTTATATTTAATCAGGAGCTTCTTATTTGTCGAGGACCAAGAGCATGTTTCAGCATCTCTTATCTTAGTGGCTTCTTTTAATATTTTGTTATGCAGTACTCTCCAACTAGAACTAGATAGTAGATAACACAGAGAAGTTTGTTTTTCCTTCACCAAGCATCTGCTTTATGTTTCAGGATATCATAAAACCCTTTAGCTTAATCTGAGTTGTTCTTGCTGCAGGAAGCTGTAGATGCTTTGGAACAGCTAGAACAGCCTAAACCAGATAGAGAAGTTTGTTTTTCCTTCACCAAGCATCTGCTTTATGTTTCAGGATATCATAAAACCCTTTAGCTTAATCTGAGTTGTTCTTGCTGCAGAAAGCTCTAGATGCTTTGGAACAGCTAGAACAGTCTGAATCAGCTAGAGTAGTTTGTTTTTCCTTCACCAAGCATCTGCTTTATGTTTCAGGATATCATAAAACCCTTTAGCTTAATCTGAGTTGTTCTTGCTGCAGGAAGCTGTAGATGCTTTGGAACAGCTAGAACAGTCTGAATCATTGAAATCTATGTTGACTCCTTTAAGCAGATCTCTTGTTAGATTTGCTCTGCTAAAGCACAAGGATAGAGATGTTAGACTTCTTGTTGGTATCTGCTTCTGTGAAATTCTCCGGGTCTTGGCACCAAATCCTGATTTCAGTGATGCAACTTTTAGGGTAGAGTATGACTTTATAAAATGCACTTATACTATCCTTGTGTTATATTTTAACCTTCTCTATCTATTAAATTTATGGAAATTACATAATTATAATTTTGTATCCTCTCTCTGTCTATCCCTCTCTCACTCACTACCTCTCTCTTCCCTCGTGTAACCAGGGTATTTTTAGACTTCTATTAAGTATTTTTGCGGAGCTTGATGATACCAAACACGCCTTCTTTGATAAAAGGGTTAAACTGTTGGAAACTGTTGCAAAGCTCCGTTGTTGTGTGCTAATGCTTGATTTTGGTTGTGAAGATTTAGTTCTCAAAATGTTCAAAACCTTTTTCAGCATTGTGAGGTAAGTTGTTGGTGTTATTATTATTATTATTATTATACTTTTTTATTTTAAAATTTGTATTCACTGACACTGACTCTGCAGTGTTTTATACTCCTTAGTTATTGTAATAGTTAAAACTCATGGAGAAAATGGAATAGGTTGATCACCATGTCACTTGGATAGAACAGCATATAAAACTTAGCAAGTGATTGCGTTTGAACTTTTTTGATAAGGGATCTTCCATTTATAGTGCTAACTTGTGCAACATTGTAAAATTTGTTCAATTCAGTTACTGAGAAATACATTTAATGCAATGAGTAATTGTTTGATATGAGTTCTGAGTAATTTGTGTGCCATTAGAACAGGTGGATATGAATACTGTTTAGAGTAAACCATGTAAGTAGAATGCATGTTAAGATTTCAGGAAGGTTGTTAATAATATTGGGATCCAATTGGAGGGCCATTGAACTTGGATTAATCTCTAAGGCAAATTGGTGACAAATTTAAATGGCGAGCTTGGATTTAATTGATTGTGCGCATGGATTAATTTAGTAGCAGACTATTGCATTTTGGGAGCTGATTATGGACTGTCCAAGCTTGGTTAAGAATCTAAGATGCTGAAATCAAGTTAAAATAATCAAGAAAAAGAGCTGCATGAATTTAGAAACTAAATTAGAGTTTGAATATTTGAAATAAATTTCTCTGAAAATTTCTATTCTTGTTAGTTTGTTAGCTCAATTATAGTGCATTTTGAATTTTAATTATGTTTGTTTATGTTGAATTAAGCTGCTCAAAAGCCTATAAATAGCTAAGCTTCTCTTGTATTTGATAGATCTTGGATGAATGAAATTAGTCTCAAGTTTTGCATCATGCAAATCTGTTTTCTTTCCTTGAGTTCATGAGGAATCTTTAGACTTATCAAGTGTAATCCCACTTGTGGTGTCCAAACCCAGCTCTTATCACTTCTCTAACCCAAGTGTAGTGAGCTACCTATCCAAAAGACACCAAAAACAGCCCTTTTTACCCTTCACCAAATCAAACCTTCATCCACAATCAATTCACCAAAGTCTAAACTTATTCAGAATTTTCCGTGGGGATTGAGTGGGGTATTCTTGTGCAAACTTTAGCCAGTTTTAATCACAACAATGCAAGCTGAAAGAAGATAGAACTAAGTATGCTCTTAAATCTTAATACTTGCCATCTATTCAGATTTGAAATCTTTTGCCTTTTGAGGGCTTGCACAGTGAAAGGCAACAATTTAGACTTTGGGAGACAGAGATCTTGTATCCCTTGTTCTTTGGAGGTAGTTATGAATTTCTCTTAACTGAATGAGAATGTGTTTATGGACTGTTTTTTTTTTTTTTTTTTTAATATTTATTCTCTACACATGCTTTTAATGTTAATGTAGGGATGTAATACACAAAACTCTGCAGAATCAAAATGTAAAAAAAATCTGTAGAAGCTCATGCCATAGTGAATTTTATCTGAAAATAAAAAAAATAAGGAATAGGAAAAGGGAAAGTGCCTCTGATCTTGAATAGGCACCTTGTACCTATTTCCATGTGAATTTTATGCTTTTTCTTATGGGTGTTTCTCATGTGTGTGTATATATATATATATATATATATATAAAGTTGCCAATAAAAAATGATTTTTCTTTATGATTTATTTTTGTTTTAACTTCTGTGAAGTTTGATTAGAGCTGTGGCCTAAGTGCCTAACTGTTTCTTTTTCATTCCAAATGTTTTTCCCTTTTGTGATTAGAATGTCTACATGCCAATCTTAAGCCTGAAAAGATAAATATGCAATAATCTTCATTCAATCAGTAGAAGTAGGATTGCCTTCAGTTGGTCCAAGTGAGTAGAAATATTTGGGAGATGTTCATATAGTACTAGAGGAAGTAGTAGGTTCATAAAGTGAAGTTGATACATTCTACTCTTTTAAATAGTTACTAAATTGACCTTATCTTGAATCTGAGGCATTAATTAAGCTAATTCTCTGTAGGAGGTATTATGTGATATGTGTGCAACCATATACCTTAGTGTTCTTTAAATTGGAGAACTAGTGGGATTTATTGTGCAGTTCTCTCTGATATTTCTTAAACTATAAATAGTAGCTTATGGCTAGATAGGATTAGTTCCACTGATGTAAAATTACTTCCTTTTCTTGTAGGGACCACCACCCATTGAGTATGGTTCATGCTATGTCATCTATAATGACAGCTGTTTTGGAGGAGAAAGTGGTGGATAACAGCTCTGAGCTGCTTTCATCTGAAGGAAATGTATCTGAACCGCTTCTGGATGTGATCTTGCAAAATCTCCTGAAAGAAACAAAGGTCAGTATAGTAATAAAATTCATTTTAAGTTTGAGAAGGCTTAGACTAAGCTCTGATTCTACTTAGTTGCATATGACAAAGCAACACTGAAGTTATTTTCATAGATAAGCAATGCGAAAAAAAGTTTCACAGCTGTGGTTCTGGTACTTGTTACATTGCTTAAATGAGCATAGAAGAGAGATTCTACTTAGTGTTGCTTTAGGTTTGGAAGTAGGAGTCAAAGATTGAGTGGGATAGAAGAGAGAGTTACAAGTGAAGACACCTGAGTTAGCAACATTGGCTTCTACTCTATCTTAGGCCAGTGGTACAGATATAAGGAAATAAATAAATGGCTTATGTTGACTGGTTAGTATTGGCTATATAGAGTTTTAGATCATCCATATTCATTTAAAGTGAGGAATAGTACTGAAAAAATGCCCCAAGATATTGAGAACAAACATAATTAAAGCACCAAGCAAAATGAAGAAAAGATAATGAAATGGAGATGGTGCAATAGACTTGAAAGGATAAGCTTGCTGGATTGTGAATTGTAAAAGCAGCTCTACCATCCTGCTGTTTTTTAATTTTAAAGCTTTGTTCTAGAAATGGACTAGAGAATAGAAACTGAGAATATATGCTGTTTTGATACTTCCTGGATTAGAAGAAATGAGTACTTTTTGAGAATACATTTTAGTCCTTGGTTAGGTAAATGGAAAGTCCTCTATTCAGCTAAATTATGTTTTACTGATTCTTCTCCAGGATATTTCTGCTTCCAAACGGTTGGCTGTTTACATCATTCAGAATTATGGTGGCAAGCTTGAGCACATTATTGCTAGGTTTTTAAGATCTTGTATACTGAACAGAGATGCTGTCGGAAGCATGGTGAAAGAATATTACCACGAGATTATATATGAAATATTCCATTGTGCTCCTCAAATGCTTATATCTGTCATTCCTACCTTGACCAATGAATTACTGGTTAGCCATTCCATTTCTCAATTTGTTTTACCTTTGCCATATCCTTAGTTATTTGGCAGAACTAGAGCATGCTTGGCCAGGCAAAAAAATTTCCAAATATATCTATTTTGATAAGATATTTTAAAATGGACTTATTAAATAGGTTTCTATTATGTTTGGCTTAATCCACCTTGAAAGTTCTTTTTAGAATTAAAAAGTTGTTTGGGTATGTAACTGTTAAAACTGTATTTTTCAAATTAATGATGGTCAAACTGTCAAAGTTACAATAGAGGACATGTATCACTGAATAGAGCTCTTCAAATATAGGGAGACATTTGGAATTTCAGAAATATCATTAATGTGGCATGCCATTGTCCAAACTTTTAGAAAATCGATTTTCTAAAAAGCTTCTGTTTGAGGCTGGCTTGGAATAGGTTTTTCCTCTTATTTATTCCAACAAGTTTTTCTCAAACATGAACATTTGGCCAACTTTTAACTTATTTGTGTAGATAAGGCCCAAATAAGCTGGCCATGCACATAGACATAGTAAAATCTTTCGTTTTTTTTTTTTTTTTTTTTTTTTTTTTNTCTGTAGGAGGTATTATGTGATATGTGTGCAACCATATACCTTAGTGTTCTTTAAATTGGAGAACTAGTGGGATTTATTGTGCAGTTCTCTCTGATATTTCTTAAACTATAAATAGTAGCTTATGGCTAGATAGGATTAGTTCCACTGATGTAAAATTACTTCCTTTTCTTGTAGGGACCACCACCCATTGAGTATGGTTCATGCTATGTCATCTATAATGACAGCTGTTTTGGAGGAGAAAGTGGTGGATAACAGCTCTGAGCTGCTTTCATCTGAAGGAAATGTATCTGAACCGCTTCTGGATGTGATCTTGCAAAATCTCCTGAAAGAAACAAAGGTCAGTATAGTAATAAAATTCATTTTAAGTTTGAGAAGGCTTAGACTAAGCTCTGATTCTACTTAGTTGCATATGACAAAGCAACACTGAAGTTATTTTCATAGATAAGCAATGCGAAAAAAAGTTTCACAGCTGTGGTTCTGGTACTTGTTACATTGCTTAAATGAGCATAGAAGAGAGATTCTACTTAGTGTTGCTTTAGGTTTGGAAGTAGGAGTCAAAGATTGAGTGGGATAGAAGAGAGAGTTACAAGTGAAGACACCTGAGTTAGCAACATTGGCTTCTACTCTATCTTAGGCCAGTGGTACAGATATAAGGAAATAAATAAATGGCTTATGTTGACTGGTTAGTATTGGCTATATAGAGTTTTAGATCATCCATATTCATTTAAAGTGAGGAATAGTACTGAAAAAATGCCCCAAGATATTGAGAACAAACATAATTAAAGCACCAAGCAAAATGAAGAAAAGATAATGAAATGGAGATGGTGCAATAGACTTGAAAGGATAAGCTTGCTGGATTGTGAATTGTAAAAGCAGCTCTACCATCCTGCTGTTTTTTAATTTTAAAGCTTTGTTCTAGAAATGGACTAGAGAATAGAAACTGAGAATATATGCTGTTTTGATACTTCCTGGATTAGAAGAAATGAGTACTTTTTGAGAATACATTTTAGTCCTTGGTTAGGTAAATGGAAAGTCCTCTATTCAGCTAAATTATGTTTTACTGATTCTTCTCCAGGATATTTCTGCTTCCAAACGGTTGGCTGTTTACATCATTCAGAATTATGGTGGCAAGCTTGAGCACATTATTGCTAGGTTTTTAAGATCTTGTATACTGAACAGAGATGCTGTCGGAAGCATGGTGAAAGAATATTACCACGAGATTATATATGAAATATTCCATTGTGCTCCTCAAATGCTTATATCTGTCATTCCTACCTTGACCAATGAATTACTGGTTAGCCATTCCATTTCTCAATTTGTTTTACCTTTGCCATATCCTTAGTTATTTGGCAGAACTAGAGCATGCTTGGCCAGGCAAAAAAATTTCCAAATATATCTATTTTGATAAGATATTTTAAAATGGACTTATTAAATAGGTTTCTATTATGTTTGGCTTAATCCACCTTGAAAGTTCTTTTTAGAATTAAAAAGTTGTTTGGGTATGTAACTGTTAAAACTGTATTTTTCAAATTAATGATGGTCAAACTGTCAAAGTTACAATAGAGGACATGTATCACTGAATTAGAGCTCTTCAAATATAGGGAGACATTTGGAATTTCAGAAATATCATTAATGTGGCATGCCATTGTCCAAACTTTTAGAAAATCGATTTTCTAAAAAGCTTCTGTTTGAGGCTGGCTTGGAATAGGTTTTTCCTCTTATTTATTCCAACAAGTTTTTCTCAAACATGAACATTTGGCCAACTTTTAACTTATTTGTGTAGATAAGGCCCAAATAAGCTGGCCATGCACATAGTAAAATCTTTCGGTTTTTTTTTTTTTAAATTTATTTTATTTTAATTTTTAAAATTTTTTACCAGTAGTTGTTTTGGTCACTTTTGCAATTGATAATGGAATTCAATTTACAGACAGATCAAGTAGATGTTCGTATAAAAGCTTTAAACTTAATTGGGAAACTTCTTTCATTGCCCGGAAACCATGTTGCCAAAGATTATCGCTATCTCTTTATGGAGTTCTTAAACAGATTCTCTGATAAGTCCGCTGAAGTGAGGCTCAATGCTCTTTCACATGCAAAAACTTTGTACATAGCCAATGAACTGGAGACTGAAATCACTAAATCATCTCAAAGGCCCAAAACTGAAGTTCTAAGTAAGCTGCCAAAGGCCCAAAACTGAAGCATCTTGTCACTATTTCGCTTAGCATGTCTTGTTCCATCATATCTTGATAGTAAAGTTAATAATTGATTTTTAACTTTGTGGACTTGGCAGGTGCTCTTGAAGGTCGGCTCTTAGACCTTGATGATGGTGTGAGGGCAAAAGCAGTGACTGTGCTGTGTGATTTGGCAAAGAATAATTTTAAATCATTCCCCTCTACACTAATTTCTCTTATTGCAGATAGGCTGCGTGACAAAAAGGTTATATGCCAAGTAACTAAATACTTCTCTAGTGCTATCTGTACTGTATTTCTTCATCTTACCTTTTCATCTGAAATTAATGTAGGTATCTGTCAGAACGAAAGCATTGAAGAAGTTGCTTGAAGTCTATCAGGAATATTGCACAAAATGCGCTTCTCAAGTTTTGGATCTCAATGACTCCTTGGAACAGATTCCTTGCAAAATTTTGATGCTTTGCTATGGAAAAGACTGTGAAGAGTTCAAGTACGGCTAAATCACACATTACCACTGTTCTAAGAAACATAAGGCTTACTTGTTCAATGTACTGATTGCTTTATGATTTTCAGGCCTGAAAAAGTGGAGCATTTGCTAGCTGAGGATCTATTTCCTGCTTCTCTTTCAACTAAGGAGATAACTAAGCACTGGGTCTTCATTTTCTCACTTTTTACACCTCCTCATCTGAAGGCGTTGAACATCATTTTATCTCAAAAACGAAGGTGCTGTTGGTTGCTCAATTCTGGCAATGTAATAATAGAAATCCCCATCCCTTTCTGATGTGATGTTAATTTTCAGGTTGCAAAAGGAGATACAAGACTACTTAGCTCTCCAGAACAGAGATGATGTACCATTTTGGCCATGAAAGGATTATTGGATTTGATAGTTCCTAAATGTTTTTTTGTTTGTTTTAAAAAAATTAATTAAATTTTAATGGAATTGGTACCTATCAATATCTATATTATCAGTATGATTGGCTTAGCCATCCTACTGCTATGCTTTTCTTCTTAGTATTGACTCCAAAATGTAGGGGAAAAGGTGGATGAGAAGAAAAAGAAAAGAAAAATAAAACTAGAGCAATAACTATTAGATTCCCTGCAAATTAACTAGTCACAAGTACTTGGTTGTCAAGAAGGACTTTTTGCTGCATAAATTTGTCTTATCCTAGGGGTGTGTCATTATTTATTTTCAACAGATGTATATTCTTTATTTTTCAGGACCAGTGCCTGGAGGACATTGAAATGAAAATTAAGATATCAATTGTGAAAATGTCAGCATTGTTCACAGAGCCTGCTAAAGCAAAAGAGTGCTTTCATAAGCTGGACAAAGTGAAAGATAAGGGAATATTTAATGCACTGGAAAAGGTGTTAACTCAAGTGGCTGGAGGAAATGCTCAGGTGATAAGGGTGGGGTTTTTTTTTGTTTTTGTTTTTGTTTTTTTAAAGATTTTTGTTTTTTTCAATTTTTCTTTTTTACTTTGGNTTTTACCAGTAGTTGTTTTGGCCACTTTTGCAATTGATAATGGAATTCAATTTACAGACAGATCAAGTAGATGTTCGTATAAAAGCTTTAAACTTAATTGGGAAACTTCTTTCATTGCCCGGAAACCATGTTGCCAAAGATTATCGCTATCTCTTTATGGAGTTCTTAAACAGATTCTCTGATAAGTCCGCTGAAGTGAGGCTCAATGCTCTTTCACATGCAAAAACTTTGTACATAGCCAATGAACTGGAGACTGAAATCACTAAATCATCTCAAAGGCCCAAAACTGAAGTTCTAAGTAAGCTGCCAAAGGCCCAAAACTGAAGCATCTTGTCACTATTTCGCTTAGCATGTCTTGTTCCATCATATCTTGATAGTAAAGTTAATAATTGATTTTTAACTTTGTGGACTTGGCAGGTGCTCTTGAAGGTCGGCTCTTAGACCTTGATGATGGTGTGAGGGCAAAAGCAGTGACTGTGCTGTGTGATTTGGCAAAGAATAATTTTAAATCATTCCCCTCTACACTAATTTCTCTTATTGCAGATAGGCTGCGTGACAAAAAGGTTATATGCCAAGTAACTAAATACTTCTCTAGTGCTATCTGTACTGTATTTCTTCATCTTACCTTTTCATCTGAAATTAATGTAGGTATCTGTCAGAACGAAAGCATTGAAGAAGTTGCTTGAAGTCTATCAGGAATATTGCACAAAATGCGCTTCTCAAGTTTTGGATCTCAATGACTCCTTGGAACAGATTCCTTGCAAAATTTTGATGCTTTGCTATGGAAAAGACTGTGAAGAGTTCAAGTACGGCTAAATCACACATTACCACTGTTCTAAGAAACATAAGGCTTACTTGTTCAATGTACTGATTGCTTTATGATTTTCAGGCCTGAAAAAGTGGAGCATTTGCTAGCTGAGGATCTATTTCCTGCTTCTCTTTCAACTAAGGAGATAACTAAGCACTGGGTCTTCATTTTCTCACTTTTTACACCTCCTCATCTGAAGGCGTTGAACATCATTTTATCTCAAAAACGAAGGTGCTGTTGGTTGCTCAATTCTGGCAATGTAATAATAGAAATCCCCATCCCTTTCTGATGTGATGTTAATTTTCAGGTTGCAAAAGGAGATACAAGACTACTTAGCTCTCCAGAACAGAGATGATGTACCATTTTGGCCATGAAAGGATTATTGGATTTGATAGTTCCTAAATGTTTTTTTGTTTGTTTTAAAAAAATTAATTAAATTTTAATGGAATTGGTACCTATCAATATCTATATTATCAGTATGATTGGCTTAGCCATCCTACTGCTATGCTTTTCTTCTTAGTATTGACTCCAAAATGTAGGGGAAAAGGTGGATGAGAAGAAAAAGAAAAGAAAAATAAAACTAGAGCAATAACTATTAGATTCCCTGCAAATTAACTAGTCACAAGTACTTGGTTGTCAAGAAGGACTTTTTGCTGCATAAATTTGTCTTATCCTAGGGGTGTGTCATTATTTATTTTCAACAGATGTATATTCTTTATTTTTCAGGACCAGTGCCTGGAGGACATTGAAATGAAAATTAAGATATCAATTGTGAAAATGTCAGCATTGTTCACAGAGCCTGCTAAAGCAAAAGAGTGCTTTCATAAGCTGGACAAAGTGAAAGATAAGGGAATATTTAATGCACTGGAAAAGGTGTTAACTCAAGTGGCTGGAGGAAATGCTCAGGTGATAAGGGTGGGGTTTTTTTTTGTTTTTGTTTTTGTTTTTTTAAAGATTTTTGTTTTTTTCAATTTTTCTTTTTTACTTTGGTTCATTTGCTTTAACAAACTGTGACCATTTGTTTGTTTTTTTTTTTTTTTGCTTTTTTTTTTTGTTTTTTTTTTGTTTTTGTTTTTTGTTTTTTTTTTTTGTTTTTTTTTTTTTTTTGTTTTTTGTTTTTTTTTTTTTGTTTTTTTTTTGTTTTTTTTTTTGTTTTTTGTTTTTTTTGTTTTTTTTGTTTTGTTTTGTTTTGTTTTTTTCCAATTTCAACTAGGTTGTGGAAATTCTTTGCAGAGTATAGAACATTCCTTTATGGTTTCAGTATTTTCATAATCTGTTAGAAATTCTTTGCTTAGTTGTTTGACCTTAGGGTATCCCTGAAGGTGTGTTAATGTGCTTACTACTGGTTCATTTTAGTCTTACAAATGTGACTATCACAATTCACAAGTCACAAATGTTATAGTGATGGTCCTTGAAGTTTAGCGTTATTATGTTTCGTATTTCTTTAGAGGAAAGATGCGATTTGTTTGCAACTGGTTGCTATTGGGAATTAAAGTTCCTGAATTTAAGGTTTCCACCACAATAGCTTGTTTGAATGCCGTGATTTTGTTTTTAATAAGTTGAACCCTGTGAAGCTGTGATACTTTTGTTGCTTATCCATCTTTGTTTGGTAATTATTTATTTATTTTCTCTATGCTTTTGTCAACTGAATTGATTTTCCATTAGTATTCTTTTAGTTGGGTTATTCATCAGNCAACTGAATTGATTTTCCATTAGTATTCTTTTAGTTGGGTTATTCATCAGAGTTTGATAAGAATTTTGTCCATTGGAACTCTCTTGTTTGCAGGATAATCTTTTGACAGCAATTGGAGATAGCAGTCCACATTTTGAGTTTCTGCAATTACTCTTCAAGAAGTGCTCATTTAATATATTTAATTCCCAGCATGTTCACTCTATGCTAGAGCGTCTCTCACTTGACAGATTTAAGGATTTGGAGCATTCTTGTGTTCAACTCCTGTTGGTAAGACCATAAACTATATCTAATATCTTCAGAGATGCTAAATTCTATTAATCAAGTTTTAAGGTCATTCTTAACATGAATTTGACAGGATTGTTTTTTTAATCATTAAATCATCTGCAGTTGAGTCTTTCTTAACTTAGACAATTCAGAATATTGGAAAAAGTGATGAGCAGATAAAGTGATGATGGTGTTAATGTGGGTGGGGAAATGATGGTCTCATAAAAACCTTAGTCTACTTCATTTTTAACACCATTATACTTTCTAGACTAGAGTTGATATGTTGGATGTTATCATGTAGATGATGAGCCTCCAAGTCGATCATACTTGTTAGAAGTGGTTGTGATGATTGCAATCGACTACTCTATGCTTCGATCTGAAAAAGTTTAGGTGTGTGATAAAGTTGACCAAAGTGATTGCTTTGGTTAGACGTGATTGAAGCTACTACCCACATCTCAAAGCATGCTCTTTTGATGTGATACGAGGCAATGTTAAGCTGTCAATGTTCCAAAATTAGGGTTGAAATTTAATACATTCTTCCTTTGTGCTTTGCTTCTTAGTCTTGCTTCATCAAACTCTGGAAATCTGGCCAGCAATGTTTGTCTCAACTACTAGACTTAGCGTTCGATTAAACTCTTAGGCATGTCTCTTAAACTCTTAGGTCCCTATGTTTTTCATAAAAATTTGAAGAAACAACAGAAATATATAATAGCCTTTTTCTTGCCCTATCCTATATTTTCATAAAAATTTGAAGAAGCAACACAAATATATAAAAGCACAAGAAGAACCTTCTTAACACTCCCTCTCAAGCTGCAACATGCATATCATATGCTCCAAGTTTGTAACAGAAGTGTTCCACCCTAGGCCTCATTGAACCCACAAATGAGGTGTAATCTCTCTAGAGGCTACTTTCTCTTTAACAAAATGACAATCAATCTCAATGTGTTTTGTTCTTTCATGGAAGATTGTTATTGATGCTACTTGATTGTCAAAAATGTGTTTCATGTACCCCATTGTGCAAAACTTCAACTTAGTAAAAGATGCTTCAGCTAGCCAAGTTCACATGTATTTCATTGAATAAGTCTATTATCTTTGATATCACTTAAAGAAACACAAGGAGCCGAGACATGGATGTGGAAAAAGTTGCCGGGAAATTCTGTCAGAGGAGGGCTTACGCACTGGTGCATGAGAATGGAGTAACGTTGTGGCAGTGCTGCATGATGCTTGAGACGGTGATGGCCGATGGGACTTGCTGGGCAACCTTCTTCAGACACTCTAGGGACAGTTTCCAGATTCAATTTGTATGAAACACTCACTCCAAGAGAGTAATAGGAAATTTTGATCTTGGGTGAACAGACACTGTTTAGGCAACCAGAAAAATGATCTGAAAGTGAGTAATTTAGGGCCACAATCTGTGACTCCTATACAATGTTGTATGGGAGAAGAGAGAATATTGTATGCATGACACATACTCATTATGGGTTTGTCCACAAAAGTGATATTCTTACATCCATAGGGTCATAATTATTTCGTTTATTTGGGTAGTGAGTAGTAAAAGATGTGGTCACAATTATTTCATTTATTTGGGTAGTGAGTAGTAAAAGATGTGGTAAATGGAATGAGGATTCCTATGAAATTGCAATCTCCATTGAATTGATCACCCTTCCATTAAGTTGAATGCAACTTCAAGTTTCCTACTGGGCATTTCAATTTTCAAGAATTTCGGTATTCATCCAGGCATCCAGCACTAGCTTTAGTATCCAAACAGTATTTTATATGGCTAAACTGCACATATGGTGTTATCTGATAGGCCCTCTTTTCTTCTCCTCTCCTTTATGCTCTTGAAACACCATTTTCAGTCTATATGGCATGCATTTTCATGGGATTATTTCTTGGCATTAGTTTTGACACATCTCATACTTCTGTTGCTTATTTTCCTCCATTCTCAGACTATTGTCAATGCATTCCCTTCACTCCTGAGAGGTTTAGAAATACATTTCCGGCTTCTATTACTGGAGGGGGTGATCCCCATCAATGACCTGTTGCTTCAAATGCTAGCAAACGGACCATGCATTGGTATCAAATTAAGGTGATTTTTCCCCCCTTATAGCTGTTGCATTATTTTGGTAAATTCTAGCTGTAGTATGTGTAAACATAACCTGAGATTTGTAGACTGTGTACATAACTTTTCTCTAATACTAACATACAGTTATTTTTTGTACTATATTATGAAGTTTGCATGGATGCTATTTTAATCTAAAACCTATTTCAAATGCATTATTGATTTGAGGTACAAGAAAGTAGACTTATTATCTTGTCTGTAAGATGTCTCCTTGTTTGTCATGTTCAGATTTTATTGTTTTCATGTTTAGACAACAAGCTTTGTGTCTGGTATGCCTTTGACAGTCATGTTTGTCTATACCTCCTAAAATGAGGCCATCAGGCTGTGTATATTGATACAATGATACTTTCTATTCTTTTAACTAGCTCTCCATGTCTAGTAGGGCTACTAACTATAAATAATCTTTTCCTTCTAATGTTTAAGTTTGTTTCAACTCCGTGTAATATTTGATTATAAATTTATAATTGAATCCATAATAATATTTGTGTTGGTCTAAATATGACTTTGGCCTATGAACCTATCGTTTCTCCGTATCTCTTAGAAGTTAGAACTACTAACTCTGAATAATCTTTTCATTTAAGGTTTATGTTTTTCCAACTCAACTTAATATCTGATTGTAATTCAATTGATACTAATGTCTATATTGGTCTAAAAATGACTTCAACTTATGTTCTTATGGACTTATGCTGAATTAATTAAAAGTAATGGTTTCTATGATGAGAAACAAGAATAATTGCCTAATTATATTGGCCGCTGATGAGATATTTAAAGAACTGATGCAGCCTGACTCTTGATCACCACTTTTGAAGATGCATGATTGCAAGGGAGTTTTGCAGAATGTTGTTTAATATATGGACATATGTGTGGTTTTGAGGAATAGTGAGTTGTAGGGCTGGCCTGGTGAGTGGCAAAGGGCCACCACCCCTTGGTAAGATGGAAGCTCTAGGTTTTAACTTGTGATTTAAACTTGATGGGATAGATTATAAGATCCTAGTATTTATAGCTAAGAGCAAGGTTGTGCAATACGCTAGGCGCTAGTCAGGCGCCAAAGGCCTGCCTAGGCGGAAGACACAAAAAAAAAAAAAAAAAAAAAAAAAAAAAAAAAAAAAAAAAAAAAAAAAAAAAAAAAAAAAAAAAAAAAAAAAAAAAAAAAAAAAAAAAAAAAAAAAAAAAAAAAAAAAAAAAACAAGGTTGTGCGTGTAATACGCTAGGCGCTAGTCGGGTGCCAAAGGAAGACACAAAAAAAAAAGGTTGTGCATGTGTGTGTAATGTATATTTGCATTATATATATATATAATATACACACAAATAAAAAATGAGGAATAAGGGTCAAATAGGCCATCCAAGTATCCAACTACACACCAAACTACAATTAGGCCACTGAACTCAAAAAACTACAATTGGATCCCTAAACAATACAAATTCATGCAATTTAACATAAATGACTTGTTTACCGGTTAATATGATGATGTGTCGGTCAATGAATTTAAAAATAATTTTTTAAATTTTATTTTAATAATTTTTAATAAAATATTTTTTTTTTTAAAAAGAAGAAGAAGAAGAAACCCAACCAGCGACGAAGGGGACCCCTTTGTCTCCGACCAGCCAGGAGACGAAGGGGATCCCTTCATCTCCGGCTAGCCATGGAGACGAAGGGTTCTCCATGGCTGGCCGGAGATGAAGGGGCGGCTGGCATGTTGTTGTTATTGTTTTGTTTTTTTGTTTTTTTTGTTTTTGTTTTTGTTTTTTGTTTTTTGTTTTATGTTTTTTTTTTTAAATTTTAAAATAATTTTTTATTTAAAATTATTAAAATAAAAGTCATTTTTTTTTGTGAAATCGCATGAATTTGCGTTGTTTAGGGACCTAACTGTAGTTTTTTTGAGTTCGGTGGCCTAATTGCAATTTTGGTGTGTACTGTGTAGTTGGATGACCTATTTGACCCTTATTCCAAAAATTATTACACATGGCTCTAGAATTGAAAAAAACAATAAGTAAAATTAAAAAATAATAACAACTCGGCCAATTCGGCGCCAAGTCGGCCGGTCGACTAGGTGGCGCCTAAGGGCAAAAATGGCGTGGCCTAGGGCCGCCTAGGCCTCATTTTACAACCATGCTAAGAGAGACAGTCTAGATTTACAACTCTTATTCTACCACATGAGATAATTAGGTGACTTTGAGTCTAGTTTTCCAACGTTGCCCAGCCTGTATATAAATCATTGCAGAACTTCAAAACACTTACCTTCAATATAGGTAATTGCAAAACAGGAATATAAAATAAAATAGATAGTTGGCTGCAATGGAAAAATGAAACTATAACAGGAGCAAAGGTTCTATAAGAGCCAACTCACAAAAGAAGATGGACCACACAATCTTCACTGTGGAGGTTGGTCCCTAAAAAAAGTGCAAAAGACATTGAGAAATATTAAGAGTATAAATGTAGCCCTAGGTGATTGGACTTAGCCCATATTTATCTCTATATATTGTATATGCTGTACATGTACTTTTGAGAATAAGATTATATTTCAATTCATTTATTGTAACAAGAAGAAACAACCATAAAAGACTTCTCCAGCACACAGTTCTTTATGGTTGATAGTGTCATAAAGAAGGAAGAACCGGAAAGGATTTCTTTGATGCATAATTTCTTTATGACGAGAATCACGATCTGGCATCTCTAAGAAGAATTGGGAAAGACTTCATCAAACCTAGTTCAAAACCTAATGCCTGAAACTTTTAAAGGACTGGCTGTCTGATTTACAAGGAATTATCGAGTTCTTACAGCTAATATAGTAAATATAGTACTCCTTAATATTTCCTTTCTCTTTATTCTATTACTTCAAAGGACTCTTTATCTTCACAAATTGTATCTTTTGCTTTGCATAAATGCTCTGATCTAGCTCTGTGGTAAAATTTCTTGTCTTAGATTTCTCTATCAGCTTCACTTTTACTGGCTTATTTTGTTTTGTTGAATCTCAGCCAAAACCTTGATGCACCTTTCCCTCTTCCTGTTCCTATAAATTCTGGAGGACAACCTTGTGAAGTTTTACCATGCAGTCTTGCTTCTTTTGCTTAGGAGAATACTTGATGTTTCGTAGTTTTGGTTTGAGAGAAGTTTGTGGCTTCTTGTATTCTGCTTGTTTTGCTTTATAACTGCTTTCTTTTGCTTCTGAATAATGGTTTTGCTTACATTGTGTTTATACAGTGATATTTATTTTTCCCTGGAGAGGATATGCTTGGAGGGTAGTCGCACTCAATCTAAACTTGCTTGTTCTGCAATTGCTGCACTGCTTGGTCCTTCAGATCAATTCCTTTTTCCGGATTTGTGCAAGGTGTAGAAGTCATATTCAGTTATTTATGTTGGTGCTCTGTAAATTTGTTTGTATATCTTTTTCCTTGCAAGTAATTTTTATATTCTGTCATAACCTTGTTAAGAGTTGTATCCAAGCAGAAAGCACACTAATGCCAAATTTTCTGTATCCAAATGCCTTTGTTTTGCCACTTTTATAAGTTCATATCTTACTTCACATGGTGGTTTCAATATTGATGTAAGACAGACATGACGTACTGAAGTAGGACTAAACAAAAAGAGAAGTTACATCTGCATTTTACAGAATAGTTGCTTACCCCCTCTTTATGTCATTCTTTGCCAACACTATGCTTGGACATTACCAATTCTTGTCTAGACCTTCAGTATGTAAGGTCACTTATTTTTTTTTTTTTTTTAAATCTCTTTTTAATATTAATTTGTTCAGAAACTTGTGGATTCTCTACATATGGGGCAGCATATTCAAACTGTTTTGCAGTCTTTGGGCTGTTTGGCACAGCATTCCGTTGTAGCATTTGAAGCACATGAGCAGGAGGTTACTCATTTTATCACCAAGGAGATATTCCAATCAAATGATGTGAGTTCTAAATTTCTGATAGAACTCAGCCCCCCACCCACCCTCACCTCTCCCCAATAGAAACATTAGTAGGAGAATAGTAGAAACTGTCTTTAAATATCTACTCTGGGATTCTTTTTCTTGTTTTCCCGCATCATGGCAGATAAAACTTCTTTGTAGGCTGGCACATCAGAAGATCAGGATTTGCTAGAGAACTCTTCAAATTGCAGCAGCTATTGCAAATTGAAGGTACACCTCACTGAGCTCAATCTTTAGTTTTAAGAGTTCCTGTATGCTCTTTTGAAAAAGAGTCTACTATTTAGCCTTCAATTTATTTGTGCCTTTATGAAGTGTCACATCTATTTCCAGCATCAAAATGTGAAGTCATATTTGATTGTAGTCTCCACTCTACAGTTGACATTCTCAATTTCTCATATTAACCCACCCCTTTTATTCTATTTAACTAAGAGTGTATTTCTTTAACTTGGATTTTATTATTATTATTATTATTATTATTTTATTTTTAAAGTATCATGGATAGATATTCTTGGTGGAACCTTGCAAGATATGCTAATTGGGAAAAAAAATAATTTACAGAAATGTGATTTTAGACATGCTCCAAAATGTGTTAAATCCATTTACAAAATGAAATATCTCGTCCCATTTTGAAATTTCAACATGACTTTACATTTGGGAAATGCAATTGATGTAATTACTACAAAATGTGAGTGAAATTCAAATTACATGATCCATGAATTCTACAATGGTGGGACAAGTAACAGGAATAGAAGCATGTAAAAGTGGGGCCCTTAAATAATGCCTATTGTGGAAGTTTCAAGGAAGGTGGTGATGCCTGCCAGTGGTGTGCCTTTAGTAGTTTAACTGTAGTTTTCACACCTTTTCATTTTATTTTTATTTTTTCTTCACTCTTTACAACATTATCATTTTTTGTCTGGTCCTTCTAGTTGAGTTTAGTTTCATTTCTTCTTTTCTTATTTATAGGTTTTCTACCTGGAGATTATCATTAATAAGTGAACTGGGATTAAATGAATTTAATGAATAGATATGATAGAATAATTGTATGATGCATGCTTATACATTCATCCCGGTTGAATATTAGGAAACCTTTGTCTCTGTTATGTTCTCGACAAAAAGCTCTCGTCAATAGGCGAGGAGCTGGGGTTGATGAAGAGGCTATGGTGTAAGGAAGGAAGGATGTAGGTTGCAAGTAGGGACAAAAGGAGTTTCTGGAGTCTCCGACTCCTTAATTTCTTTAACTTCAATGCTTGCTTTATTCAATTCTCCAGAGTCTGGTACTTATAGCAAAGCTACTACATATTTCAAAAGGAAGGAAGAATATTTTCTTTCTTAAAATAAATTCACTAACAAAGGAAATAAAAGGATCATCTTGATTTGTTTTCTTAATTTGCTGCCTGTGTATCTTCTGTGCGATTTCGAATCCGCCGCCGATATGACTTTCCAAAGAACGCATTAGTCTCATTCCTAGCAGGAGTGGTCTTAGCTTCCTATTCCTATTAGTAGTTTCCTATTCCTATTAGGGTTTATTTAGTCCTTGTGTTCCTATAAATATAGGATCCTTATATAGTTTAATACATAGAAGTATAGAGTACATAGGGAGATACAATCTATTGTAATCTTTCATTATAATATATTCTTTCTATTCTCTTTTTCTCTGGTTTCTCACATACTTTGCTTCTGCCTAACTGGCGGGTGGTTGTTATTCTCCACTCGCCAGGCCTTTCAATCCCTCAATTTCAACATGGTATCAATCCCTCAATTTCACAATCCCAATCAATCTCAACTACCCTCTCTGTACCACTTTGATTGTTGCTTTTGTTTTCTAGGTCAATTTCCAAATTTCAACTTGTGTTTTGATATTGATATATTCAAAGAGTCTTAATTCTAATATGAAAGCACATAAATAGGTACAACATGCCTGAAAAATCAAAAGCTCAATTAAACATACAAATATACAAATATTGATCAAACACAGGCAATTACCCATCACAAAGTGAAAAGTGGCAAACAGAATGGTGTAAGGAGTAGAGTTAATTATCTTATCACTTGGGCTGTATTTTTCCCGTTACAATCATGAATGGAGATCCAACTTGCCCAGTTAATAGTTAGCTATGAGATTACCAGGTTTTGTAAATGAGTTTATAGTCATAACTCTGATCCCCGACCACACCACTAATTACAGTTAGGACAGATTTGTAAAATGTGGTGAAGAGTTAGATTTTGTAATAATGATGCAATATCACACTTTGTAAAGTAGAAAGGTATCTCAGTTGCGCAAGTGCATTTAATAAATTTACTCAGAATCATCTGCATTGGCAATTAGTCTTCCATATTATCCTATTTTGGAATTTTTTTTGAGATTCTTAGCTGCTGCTCTTCATAGATGATCTTTTAGCTTTTTTAGGTCAAATTGGACCAGTACAAGAAATAATATTATGAGTAAGGGCTTCCTAGAATAGCGTAAATTGAATGGTGTAAGTTGTAACTGAGATAATAAGCTACATATGCATTAATGCTATATGGTGAGTCAAGCTTCTGCTTAGTGGGCAATGTTTGGATGGGCAACAAGGGGATGCATAACCTGTCTATGCTGCTGTAGAAGTTTCAATTCACCAATAAGACAACAAAAATTTTACTATAACCATTTACCTAGAAGACTCAATTTCTGTTGATATATTATCTCTAGAGCATCCTTCCTGCAACTGCCTTCATTACAATCATGATCTTTTGTAGAGGACTGGTGATTTGTGGATCTCCTCCTATCTATATGAGCATATTACACATTGACATTTGCAGATTTTTGGGCTTCAAATGCTGGTGAGGAGCTTTTTGCCACACAAACACACACACATTAGTCGTCCTATCAGTTTTTTGCTAGATATTATCCTACATATGCTTCAGAAGGGTGCCTTCACTCACAGTATGATATCAAGGTAAGAGTTTGTTATGAAGCAAACTTTTAAGAATTTAGCATTTTGTTGTGTATACATCCTCTATCTCTATTATTTATGACTATTAGTTAGAACAGGAAATAGAGGGAGGTCCACATGCTGTCCTAAATTTTCTGCTTGGAGAAAAAATGTAATTAAGCATTGGATTATTAAAATTGACTTGATCTTTGCATTAATTATGGTCCAAGTAACATCGCATGGATGTAGAGGACGGCTGACACCAGTTGTTGGAGGATAGAAGTTATAAAAATGTCGCAAACTATAATATTTAACAGACTAATAACTGGTAAAGCTTAACCTTCGACTACTCTCTCTCTCCCTAATATTGAAACTCTTAAGCCCTCTTATTGAATAGCTCACATAATATTCGTTCATCATTGTTTTTCAGGTTTTATTTATTTATTTATTTATTTTTTCTTTTTAAATAATTATATTGATTTCATTTTCTTTTCCTTTTTTTTTTTAAAAAAAAGTAATTATATTGGTAATTATCTCAATAATTGCAATTTTTCCCCATAAAAGTGGGTAAATTTCACCTGCCCCTTTTTTCCCACCTTAAAGTGAGCTACATCTGTGCCTATATTGTTTACTCACAAGTTTATCTTGCCCATATTTGTCCAAGCCCACCCATGGTTAATAGTGTCTAAACAGGAATTCAGAATTCATGTTGGGCAAATTATCTGTGTATATAGTTAATAGTTTACCCTTTTATCTTTTATCATTGGTTGGGTTTGCTGGGTAATGCATTTTTTGAGATTGGTGGCTTAGCACATATTAAATCAACCTGCATTTTGGTTTAGACTTTTCTAGAAAAGTTTTATTGCTCCCAGCCCAGTTTATAAAAGTAGGTAGCATACAGATACTTCCGGTATGGAACACCAAAGTTATAAATTCTCAATGGCTTATACGTTCTTTTAATTTTTCCATTACATGCCAAAGCATGAAAAAAAAGTTGTGTTTGTTTTATTCTTTTGTCTATACAGGACACCATTATGTGCTGTAATTGGAACTCTGTTTTATGATTAAATTTTACTTTTGAGGTTGTTGGCTAACATTATAGTTGTTTACTGTGTAGTGATTTCTGCAACTTTTCTACTATGCTAAGATAATCTTAGTGTGCTGCTTTATTCAGAAATGTGAATGCCTTATTCCGTTTTGCAATGGTTCTGATATCTCATAAATCTACATCTTGTAGTGATTCTGATAGAGCTCATTATAGATTGGCTGCTGCAAAGTCTGTTCTTCGGCTTTCAAGGAGGTGGGATTTGCATATTTCACCAGAGATTTTCCGCCTTACAGTTTTGATGGCTAAGGTAGATATTCTACTCCTAATAACCTTAAATAGCTCATGACACCTAACTATTTATGTAGTTGGTGAGTTATATATTTGCTAGCAATCTTATTACTCTTTCTCCATAACCTGTTTTTAACATAGTGAGGTCATATGGAGTTTCTGGTTTTGTTAGAATTATATTCCTAGAGCAGTGTGTATCCTAGAGTAATGTGTAGTCTTGAGCAATGTGCCATTTCTAGAGTAGTGTGTAAGTCATGAATAGGAATGGTGGTTTAGGAGGATGTGAAGAGTCAAGATTACAGTAGCCTAGCATGTATATATATGTGGCAGTGTGTGTAGTTCATTAATCAAGTAAATCAATATCTTGTCTAGAAATCTCTCCCTCTCCTTCTCTAACATGGTATCAGAGCCCAGTGGGCATTGATCTGCGCAAGGAGGCGCCGCTGCTGGAGGAAGCAGAATAGCCAACAGAGCCTCCACGAGCCGCTGCTGCCCGGAGAGAGGGTAGCACGTACAAGGCTGGTCAACAGAGCATAGGGCTCTAGGTAAAGATAATTTAATCTGCTTTGAGCTTTCTTGGATTTTCTGCCAAAGGTCCCAACAGTACATGGCTTTTCTTGTCTCCACAACCTTGTTGAATTATAAAATGGAGCAAGGACCACTTTTCTGACTTCACGGCGTGGGCATCATATTTATTAAGGATGAAGCCAAATAAAGGGGAATAATTGGGCAGTGGGCTAGTGTGGTTGCTGAGACTCAGAAGTCTTTGTTTTGGGTTCATTTTAATATATTGGGTCTTGGGCTTGTAGAGGATTTGGGCTGCGCTGAAGATGGGAATTATAATGGGCTTGGGCAGTAGGTTTTATGTTATTTGTGCTGTTTGTTCATTTTGTGGGTTTGTTATAATTTGTGGGCTTATTAAGTTTAGTTTAAGTGTTGTTTGGGTTATCAATATTGTGGGTCATAGGATTAGTCTCATATTTGGAGCTATGATAGGTATGAGTTGAGTTGGTGCACTTGTTCAATGTGAGTAAATTAGGGGTGCTGCAGTGATAGACAACATGGGTGCTAGGAGGGGTGCGGACCTGGCATATGCCCGCGACAGTTATGGAATGCCGACAGATGAAGAAGAATGGTTCAGGATGATCTAGTTTGTGTGCACCAGGAAAACAGGAAAACACTGGAGTTAGGTAGCGTTGATAAGTGTTTGGCCTGGTGAGAGTGATAGGTGCACTGTGGTGTTTGTCTGAAAGGATGAAAAGTAGTTCGAGACTTGGGTATTGGTCTCGAAGGTTATGACTTTAGATGTAAAGTCCTATGGCTCATGCGATATATTTGTAATTTGGGAGGTGCGCTGTGGTGCTTAATCTAGGATGGTGTAGATGGGTATTGCATCATCAAAGAAAAGAAATAGCAGAAAGTGGCCAAATGGGAGAAGCCGAGAAGGCTTTGTGGTCAACTAGAAAGACATTGACAACTTTGGTGACAGGCGGTATCTGTAGGCATTGGTAGCATTCAAGCTTTTGTTTTAGGGGAGTGTCATATCCCAAGCTTGTTTTGGTCCACGTTAGTGGCATCCAAGCACCTGCTTGTTCGGTCCACGTCAGTGGCATTCAAGTTTTTGCTTGTAGGGATGGTAAAATCCCAAGCTTGTTTGGTCTACGCGAGTAGCATCAACTTTGGTGGCGTATATTGGGCTTGGGTACAAGTCATGAGTTATTTTATGCAGTGTTTGGCCAGGTTTTCTTTGTGTTCGGTGGAAGCCTTTGTAAAAGTGTGAGAGAAAAAGGTATATTCATATATTTCTCTGTATGTAGAACTGTACAGACTACCACTACTTATACAAGAATAGGGAAAACCCTAATGGGCTAATCTATAAACGGGCTTAGGGTTTAACACTCCCCCTCAAGCTGGAGAGTATAGATCATATGCTCCAAGCTTGTTACAAATATGCCCAACTCTAGGAGCTCTAAGAGACTTTGTTAGGATATCAGCCAACTGATCTGCAGAGTTGACAAAGCTAAGTCTTGATACTCCCAGACACAATTTTCTCCCTGATAAAGTGGCAGTCAACCTCAATATGTTTGGTCCTCTCATGAAAGACTAGATTTGAGGCAATATGAAGAGCTGTTTGGTTGTCACATATTAATGTCATTTGAGCGACCTGTCCACACTGTAACTCTTGAAGTAAATGCTTCAGCCATATCAACTCACACGTGACAAGAGCCATAGCACGGTATTCAGCTTCAGCACTGGATTTGACAACAACATCTTGTTTCTTACTCTTCCAAGATATAAGATTACCACCAATGAGTACACAATAACCTGAGGTAGAACGTCTGTCAAAAGGACAACCAGCCTAGTCTGCATCAGAATATCCCACAACCCCCTAAGCAACAAACCCAGGTGGTTGCTCCATATAAACCTCTTCTTTAAGATCGCCATGGAGGAAAGCATTCTTGATATCCAATTTTAAGATGCAATTTTAGAAACAACATCTTGTTTCTTACTCTTCCAAGATATAAGATTACCACCAATGAGTACACAGTAACCTGAGGTAGAGCGTCTGTCAAAAGGACAACCAGCCCAGTCTGCATCAGAATATCCCACAACTTGAGCATGTCCTCTATCTTCATACAGTAACCCTTGCCCTGGGGCTCTTTTGATGTACCTCAGAACCCGAACAACAGCATCCCAATGAGTATCACAAGGATACCATGTAAAAGTGTGAGAGAAAAAGGTATATTCTTATATTTCTCTGTATATAGAACTGTACAGACTACCAATACTTATACAAGAATAGGGAAAACCCTAATGGGCTAATCTATAAACGGGCTTAGGGTTTAACAGCCTTGTTGGTGCAATCCCTACCACAGCAGGATCCGAAGATTGTTCTAGATGTAGAGTCCGAGCTATGGCTCATGTGAGATATTTGTAACAAGCTGCTGCATGATTGATATCTATGCTCTAGCTTGAGGGGGGGTGTTAGAATTATATTCCTAGAACAGTGTGTATCCTAGAGTAATGTGTAGTCTTGAGCAATGTGCCATTTCCAGAGTAGTGTGTAAGTCATGAATAGGAATGGTGGTTTAGGAGGATGTGAAGAGTCAAGATTACAGTAGCCTAGCATGTATACATATGTGGCAGTGTGTGTAGTTCGTTAATCAAGTAAAATCAATATCTTGTCTAGAAATCTCTCCCTCTCCTTTTCTAACAGGTTTCATGGTTTTGTTAGCCACCAAGTCATTGGTTGTGGCAGCAAAAACAGTGTTGTGTCACTGTCTTATAGTGCTCTTACAAGAAAATACATAAAATGAACAACTTTGATCAATGATTGAAAATTTAAAATCTTTGCATAAATATGCTGCAAATATTTTGTCAAAGTATGCACACACACACACACACACACACACAAAGCCGATGTGAGGACTTCTAAGGGATTTACTATTTTACTGATGTCTGCTTGTTGGTAAATGGAGTTGGCAAACCTAATAGCAATGAATCTGGATCAGATCTTATCTTTTGATGAAATGACAACCAACTTCTATGTGCTTGGTCTTCTCATGAAATACTTTATTCAAGGTGATATGCAATGCTACTAGATTATCAGAAATCAACTTGTGTTACTATGCCATATTTTAGTTCCTAGAGCAATTGCTTTAGATGAACTCAGCAAATAGATTAGCACTACTGTAACTCATGTCATGAACAAAGCAAGTGCACTGAAAAGCACATAGTGGAAGAGGGTAGGGACGATTGATGTAGGTTTTGGCTGTGGTGTCCTAGTCACAGGGTTGTGGTGAGGTTTTGGACATGGTGGTGTGGTAGGTTTCCCAAAAGACATTGAGAAGAGAGTGGTCCGAGTGGATCAGATCTGTAGTGGTGGAAGAGAAGTGTTCTAGTGGGTAAAGCGAGAAAAGGCTCTAGGGTTTTCTCCAACATGGCTTATACAGGGAAGAGAAAATTCATAGTTTAGGATAATTTGCTGTGAGAGTCCGGATTCTCTATATTGAAATTTGTAGTAGTAATGTACATTATACAGGGCTAAGCCTAGGGCTACAATAATGGCCTAATTGACAGCTAATACTCAACTAACATATTGCATGCATAATTCTAACAGTTACAAATGCTTGGTTTTCATTACTGTTTGTTGATTGTGCTTGTTTGCTTTCTTTCAGTATTTAAGCTTTGTATGGAACCCAATTTGGATAACTGTTTCCTCTTCTTGTGATTTGTGAAAAAGCCTATTTAAGGTGGTCTGAGGTCTTTGTGATTTGTGAAAAAGCCTATTTAAGGTGGTCTGAGGTCTAGTTGATCATTTGCTTCACTGTTTACTTTGCTTTTTAGAATTTTCCCCTCATTGATTCCTTTTTATATTAATCTTTTTAGAATTTTCCCCTCATTGATTCCTTTTTATATTAATTCAGCCTAAATTGATGATTCACCGCTATGCATGTTTTGCTATTTTTGAGTTTCTTGGTTTTGCATTCTGCTTGTTATTTAACGGTCCAAACTAGTAATTCTAATGTTTTTTACTTATTTTAGGATAATTCTCCTTTTATACGTGAACACTTTGTAAATAAAGTGCAAAAGCTTTTGAGGGTGCATAAAATACCTTGCAGATATGCTTGTGCTTTGTCATTTGCTGCGTCAGACTCTCCAGAACATCTGAGTGATATTGTAAGTTATGCTTTCTTAGGTATACCTACGTGGCTATATTTTATTTGCTGCTGTCTGCTGATTTGGTCTTTAAATTAGTCGATGCAAAATTTGGAGGAATTTATAAAGGACTATAGCGATACAGCTAGAGTGCACCAAACTTCAGTAATGCCCAGAAAAGTGACAGATTCTCCTGTTTACACTGTCATTTTCTTGATCCATGTTCTTGCCCATGACACAAGTTTCCCCCCAATTGAAAGTCAAGATGAAGAGGTTTACACTCAGTTTTTTAGGTAAATGTGATTTCTGTTTGATTAGTTGTGGCTTCGAATATGTGTACTGATTAATGTGTCTAATTTGATATTAGACAACAATTTGCTCTTTCTCCGCTCTTTTAAAACTTACACCATTTGGGCCAGGCCACTTATTCTTACACTCAAGGCATTGGTTGATGTTAATTGCTTGGATCGGGATATGGATTCTATCACTCATGATGTTTCATACTTAAGAAATCTTTTTCATGCAATCAAAAAGGCAGAGGATGCTATTGATGACCATATGACTCATGTAAGTGGTGCTTTCTAAAATTATTGTCCTATGTTGCATGTTCTTCTTAACAGTAAATATTTTGGCATATTGCAGAAACTTCATATTTTAGCAGATATTGGAATTTCTTTTTTGAATTCATTGGGTAACAGCAGTTTCTCTTCATCTCATACTCCTGGACTTATTCTACTGCCATCGTCACTGTACAAAATTAGTTCTGGTTACAAATGCCAGGTAAGTTTCAGTTCTTCCTTCAGCGCCTAGTGTGTGCTGTATATAAATCTTTCTCTTTAGTCCTTTCTTCTTTTACAGGGAGGTGGTAATTCTTTGAAGCACTGCCAACTTGATAAATCCTTCACCAATAAATTTCTTCAGCATATCATAAGTGCATCTTGGGTAGTGACACTGTTCTCATTGCTGATTCTCAGTAGTTTGTTTTGGGAGCCTAGTATTGATTTTTAATCCAATCTTTTTCAGACAGCTAGAAATATTGGTAAAAGTTACCCAAAAAGTCAATCAGATTCATTGCGTACACATGCAACTAAAAGATTGAAATCAGAATCAGCATTTTGCAAGAAAGGCTATATCCCACTCACTACAACTAGAGAGCAGTGTCATAATCCACATTCAGATCAAAACGAGCCAAATGAAACCCTGCGCCACCTCACTGGTAGAGGAAAGGAAAATGAACCTATGTTATCAATTTCTGCTCCTGTTGAAAGGGGTGAACAGAGAAACTCTGGAGAAGTGATCAGAAATGAACTTCTTCCATCTAACAATCATGTTATGGTAGGATCCATGTGCAGTCAGAAGGGTGAGCATTTATTTTCCTTAAAAGAAATTGGTACAGTCACAAGATGTAACAGTACTGCTGAACAAACTAAATCATCAACACGTACTACGTCAAAAGATCATGTCTCCCAGGTTGTCTCCATGACCATAATGCTTNGTTTACTTTGCTTTTTAGAATTTTCCCCTCATTGATTCCTTTTTATATTAATTCAGCCTAAATTGATGATTCACCGCTATGCATGTTTTGCTATTTTTGAGTTTCTTGGTTTTGCATTCTGCTTGTTATTTAACGGTCCAAACTAGTAATTCTAATGTTTTTTACTTATTTTAGGATAATTCTCCTTTTATACGTGAACACTTTGTAAATAAAGTGCAAAAGCTTTTGAGGGTGCATAAAATACCTTGCAGATATGCTTGTGCTTTGTCATTTGCTGCGTCAGACTCTCCAGAACATCTGAGTGATATTGTAAGTTATGCTTTCTTAGGTATACCTACGTGGCTATATTTTATTTGCTGCTGTCTGCTGATTTGGTCTTTAAATTAGTCGATGCAAAATTTGGAGGAATTTATAAAGGACTATAGCGATACAGCTAGAGTGCACCAAACTTCAGTAATGCCCAGAAAAGTGACAGATTCTCCTGTTTACACTGTCATTTTCTTGATCCATGTTCTTGCCCATGACACAAGTTTCCCCCCAATTGAAAGTCAAGATGAAGAGGTTTACACTCAGTTTTTTAGGTAAATGTGATTTCTGTTTGATTAGTTGTGGCTTCGAATATGTGTACTGATTAATGTGTCTAATTTGATATTAGACAACAATTTGCTCTTTCTCCGCTCTTTTAAAACTTACACCATTTGGGCCAGGCCACTTATTCTTACACTCAAGGCATTGGTTGATGTTAATTGCTTGGATCGGGATATGGATTCTATCACTCATGATGTTTCATACTTAAGAAATCTTTTTCATGCAATCAAAAAGGCAGAGGATGCTATTGATGACCATATGACTCATGTAAGTGGTGCTTTCTAAAATTATTGTCCTATGTTGCATGTTCTTCTTAACAGTAAATATTTTGGCATATTGCAGAAACTTCATATTTTAGCAGATATTGGAATTTCTTTTTTGAATTCATTGGGTAACAGCAGTTTCTCTTCATCTCATACTCCTGGACTTATTCTACTGCCATCGTCACTGTACAAAATTAGTTCTGGTTACAAATGCCAGGTAAGTTTCAGTTCTTCCTTCAGCGCCTAGTGTGTGCTGTATATAAATCTTTCTCTTTAGTCCTTTCTTCTTTTACAGGGAGGTGGTAATTCTTTGAAGCACTGCCAACTTGATAAATCCTTCACCAATAAATTTCTTCAGCATATCATAAGTGCATCTTGGGTAGTGACACTG
Source organism: Ipomoea triloba (assembly GCF_003576645.1). NCBI lineage: Eukaryota > Viridiplantae > Streptophyta > Magnoliopsida > Solanales > Convolvulaceae > Ipomoea > Ipomoea triloba. The sequence continues at coordinate 22,997,940 of NC_044928.1, forward strand.
TTCTCATTGCTGATTCTCAGTAGTTTGTTTTGGGAGCCTAGTATTGATTTTTAATCCAATCTTTTTCAGACAGCTAGAAATATTGGTAAAAGTTACCCAAAAAGTCAATCAGATTCATTGCGTACACATGCAACTAAAAGATTGAAATCAGAATCAGCATTTTGCAAGAAAGGCTATATCCCACTCACTACAACTAGAGAGCAGTGTCATAATCCACATTCAGATCAAAACGAGCCAAATGAAACCCTGCGCCACCTCACTGGTAGAGGAAAGGAAAATGAACCTATGTTATCAATTTCTGCTCCTGTTGAAAGGGGTGAACAGAGAAACTCTGGAGAAGTGATCAGAAATGAACTTCTTCCATCTAACAATCATGTTATGGTAGGATCCATGTGCAGTCAGAAGGGTGAGCATTTATTTTCCTTAAAAGAAATTGGTACAGTCACAAGATGTAACAGTACTGCTGAACAAACTAAATCATCAACACGTACTACGTCAAAAGATCATGTCTCCCAGGTTGTCTCCATGACCATAATGCTTAGTTTGTACTTGTAATGTTACTTATCCCTTTGCTCTAACTCCTAAAATATGTAGGATATCCCAAATCAAGGTGAAACATTAATTGGGCATCATATGGAACTGTCTTCTGTTGACAGACGGTGAGCACCTACTTCAATAATGTATTTTATTACCTTTGTGTCTTCCCATGTAACACAATTATCTTTGATTCATCAGTTCTTGTTCAGGATTAGTGGAAGGTTTTGATTCCTGCAATAGTGCAGACAAGGTGAGTTAGTTCCATCTGTCATTGGACTCACTTCCATTCTTCCCCAGCCCCTAAGCCTGCATTCTATTGTTCAAAGATTCATTGCAATAGAAAATTATTATTTTACCTGTATACTTCTCAAATTCTGTAATCTACTGCAATCCACATCCTACTTAATATTTGATGTTTTAGGTGGTTAAATCTGTTGAGAAATACTAATGGTTGGACGGTTATCATCTAATCATCCATTGATATTTTCAAACTTAGCTAGTTTGAACAGTCTAAGGGTTATTTTCATGTAATTTATGTGTTGTACTCGTTTGCTTTAGTATGGAATAGAGATACACTTATCCCTTCCCTTTTCAACATTGTATCTTAACCAAGATGCTACATATACTTTTTCTTTTTCTCACCAGAAAAGTTACTGTTTAGATCACTAAAGAATAATTCCAATGGTCTCACTTTGTAAATCTTCTTCTGACCTACATTCTTCATCACCACAAGTCCAAGGGTGTGAAAATCAACCTCAGAAAGTTGTGATACACCTGCACACATTGTCAGTCCAAAGAGCAATACCTTCGGCTTATTGCTCATTCTCTTTCTTTGATGACCTAATTGTGTCATTGTCAGCACTATTGGATTCCTCTCTTCTAGGCAATCCAACGCCTGAAATTTGATCATGATCGACAGTTGTATCTGTTCCATATGCTCTGTGTGCCATCGTGCTCTGGTCCATGATGTCACCTTTGACAATCTTCTGTTGCAAAACTTTATAGAGAGCTTACTTGCGCTTTTTCGGCCCTACTACTCTACTAGTTTAGATTGAAGGTTTTTTGACAACTTTAAGCCCTACGACTCTACTAGTTTAGATTGAAGGTTTTTTGACAACTTTGTGGCACTCTATTGTAGTGTTCTCACTAACTTTTAGCAACTACAGTCAACAGTAAAATGTGCCATGGAGATGCGATTACTGCTCAACCACCTATAGCCACTAGAATCTCCATTGTCCCCAACATCTTTCATGCCACCTGTGAACAGAAGAACTCTATACATGCTTTTCATATCTCTTAGACTAAGGAGCATACATATTTATACAAGAAGCTATACACTAAGGTAAGGATCGGAACTCAATTCCTGAGAATATACACATTAATCCCTAATATCATGCTAAATATATTCCTACCATTTATAATGTCTAACACTTCCCCTCAAGTTGGAGCATAGATATTGATTATGCCCAACTTGTTACATAAGTAATCTACTCGAGACCCATTTATGGCTTTTGTAAGCAGATCTCCTAATTGTTCTCATGTCTTCACAAGCCTTGTAGAAATTAAGCCTCGTTGTATCTTTTCACGAATGAAGTGACAATCAACTTTGATATGCTTGGTTCGTTCATGCCGCCTGATTGTCACGCCATAGCTTTGCAGGAATAGGAGTCTTGAATCCTATTTCATTCAGAATGTGATATATCCACAAGATTTCACAAATTGCTTGTGCCATTGCTCTATACTCTGCACTTGACCGTGAGACAACATTCTGCTTCTTGCTTTTCCATGAGATCAAATTCCCACCAAAGAAGACAAAATCTGGTTGTAGATCTCCGATTTTCCTTAGATCCTGCATAGTATGCGTCTGCAAAGCACTTGACCTTCATATGTCCATGGTTTTGATATACAATTCCACTTCCTCGAGCCCCTTTTAAATAGTTCAAGATTTGTTCAACAGCTCTCCAATGGTCAACAGTTGGAGAAGCCATAAACTGACTGAGTATGCAATATCAAGACGGGTTACAATCAAGTAGTTTAGCTTACCAACCAATTGTCTATATCTTTCTGGATCATCAAATGACTCTTCCTCTGGTGTCAACTGTGAATTAGGGATCATAGCTCCTAGTTTCCTTGTTTCTGCCAATAAATCAAATACATATTTTTTTTGGGAGAGAAATATACTTCTTTTTTACTCCGTATTACCTCGATACCCAAAAAATACTTTAATGTACTAAGATCTTTAGTCTGAAATTGACTTATGAAGAAAGGTCTTAAGAGATACAATACCAACAATGTCATCAACATAGATCACTAACAATATAGTACCTGTTTTAGAATGCTTATAAAAAACAGAGTGATTAGACTTCCCTTTCACATGCCAAACATTTCAATCGCTTGACTAAATTTCCCAAACCATGCACGAGGGCTCTGCTGTAGGCCATATAGAGATTTGCGGATGTGACAAACTTTACCATACTCCCCCTAAGCAACAAACCCAGGTGGTTGCTCCATGTAGACTTCTTCGTGAAGGTCACCATGTAGAAAAACCTTCTTAATGTCTAGTTAATGTAAGGGCCAATCATACGCAACAACTAGAGAAATGAGCAACCTAACAGTGGTCAATTTCGCAATAGGGAAAAATGTGTTAGAGTAATCAATACCATAAGTTTGAACATACCCTTTTGCAACTAGACGAGCCTTCAATCGAGCTACTGACCCATCAAGGTTAACATTCACCGCAAACACCCATTTCCTACCATTGAAATCTAAAGGCATTCATTTCCTCAATCATAGCGCTACGCCAACCTGAGTGGGTCAAGGCTTGTTTTACAGTTTTAGAAGTTCGTATGGAGTCAAGAGAAGCAATAAAGAGCAGGAAATAGGAGGTAAGTGAGTGTAAGAGACAAAAGATGAAACATTATAAGTACAAGATCTTTTACCTTTGCGAAGGGCTATTGGCAAGTCATCTAGATCATTCGACGAAGAAGCCGGCTTAGTATATGAGACATGCATTGTGTTAGGAGCCAAAGAAGTATCCGGGTTGGGAGTAACTATTTCTAGATCATCTGACGAAGAAGCCGGCTCAAGATATGAGACATGCATTGTGTTAGGAGCCAAAGAAGTATCCGGGTTGGGAGTAACTATTTCTAGAGGGATAGAATGTTGCTTACGAGAATATACCTGAGTGATTGGTGGTCGTACAGTAAGGATAGAAGCGGAAGCGGTGGTTACCGTATAGATGAGAACATCATCATCGTCCCCGTGGCTTTCAGAAGTTGAAGGAAGTGAAAAGGGAACATCTTCATGAAAGGTAACATCAATCGACACTAGATATCTTCCCGTGGACGGACAGTAACACTTATACTCCTTTTGGACAAGAGAATATCCCATAAAGATGCATTTAAGAGATTTTGGATCTAACTTTGTGATATGAGGCCTAACATCTCTCACAAAACAAGTACATCCAAACGTTTTTGGTGGTATAGGAAACACAGACTTTTGTGGGAAAAGACACTGATAGGGTGTTGTTCCACGTAATACCAAAGATGGCATACAGTTAATCAAAAAACATGCAGTAGAAACTACATCAACCCAAAAGTGTTTGATGACGTGTATTTGGAATAGGAGAGCTCGACCAGTTTCTAACAAGATGATTGGTGTAAAAGACCATGTTCACACATATAAGATGAAAAAGGTTAAGAAAAGTGCTCTTTAGCATTATTAATTCGCAAAATACGCACAGGAATATGAAATTGTGTTTTTATCTCAGCACAAAAAACACGAAAATGAGAAAACAATTCAGATCGACTCCTCATGAAATATACCAAAGTCATGTGAGAACAATTGTCAACAAAAGTAACAAAGTATTGAAACCCAGATTTAGATATAACACGACATGGACTACAAACATTAGAATGAACTAACTCAAATGGAGCATTTGCTCGTTTATTGACTTTAGGACTTAAACTAACTTGATGATGTTTAGCAAACTGACAAGACTCACAATTTAAAGAAGACACCTTATGAAATTGCGGACACATCTTTTTTAATAGAGGTAAAGAAGGGTGTCCCAAGCGACAATGGGCTTTGTGTTAGTTCATCCCGAAGCAGGCAACAATTCTTGGAATATCGGAATCAAGAATATAGAGGCCACCAGACTCATGTCCTTTACCAATAATCTGCTTCTTCATAAGATCCTGAAACATGCAGTGAGGCTTTGGAATTCATTGGATCTCTGGTTTTTGTTCCATTAGGACTGAGGCTTACTGGATTCGCGTTTTATAAATGGGCTAGGTTTATTTCTTTTAGCATTTACAGCTAAAGGTGTACTTGTAGTGAACTTGTCTTCAATAATGTTGTTATGGGCTTATGGCTAATGTAGGCTGGTATTGAATAGATATATCATTAGGACTTTAGTTATGAAATGTATTCAACAGAGTTGCATTGGTCTTTTGAATTTGATTCAATTTGCAAAATTCTTATATTCTACTTCATATCAGATATGCTCAGTAACATAAAATGTAATATTGCAGGATTCAGATGCACGCCAATCAAGGTTCTGGTACGCTCTTACTGTTTCTGATAAATATGATAACAATTTTTATTTTGGTATAATTGCACTAGAAAAAAAAAATACAAACCCATTTTCATTTTGTTTACAAAATTACAATTTGATGTCAATCAACCGGCAATTTATGGTTTGTTTTTTTGGAAATCACATTTCTCGTTTCGGCCGGTCTGTGTATTTCTGTTAATATTCTGTGTATTCTTTGAAGGCATTCTGTGTATTGTAGACTACGATTCTGTGTATTCATGTTAGGGGTACATAAATATAGGTTGTGACGTGTTTTGTGTATTCGAATGTTAGGAGGATGATTTCTGTGTAGTTGTGTCAATATTCTGTGTATTCCCTCAAGTCATTCTTTGTATTCTAGACAGATTCTCTGTATTCATGTTAGTCGTACTTAAACACAGGGGTGATGTGTTTGTATATTTGGTGTTTTCATTTTCTGTGTATTCTTTGAAGACATTCTGTGTATTGTAGACTACGATTCTATGTATTCGTGTTAGGGGTACTTAAACATAGGTTGTGACGTGTTTTGTGTATTCGAATGTTAGGAGGATGATTTCTGTGTAGTTGTGTCAATATTCTGTGTATTCCCTCAAGTCATTCTGTGTATTCTAGACAAGGATTCTGTGTATTCATGTTAGTAGTACTTAAACACAGGGGTGATGTGTTTGTGTATTTGGTGTGTTCATTTTCTGTGTATTCTTTGAAGGCATTCTGTGTATTATAGACTACGATTTTGTGTATTCATGTTAGGGGTACTTAAACATAGGTTGTGACGTGTTTTGTGTATTTGAATATTAGGAGGATGATTTCTGTGTAGTTGTGTCAATATTCTCTGTATTCCCTCAAGTCATTCTGTGTATTCTAGATAAAGATTCTGTGTATTCCCTGAAGTCATTCGTGTCCACCGTTCACTAACATTCGAAACGACGTCGTTTCGGACCAGGGTCCACAGTGCACTGTGGACCCTGGTCCACGATATAACGATTGCAATCAACCTGCTACTTATTCAATTTTTTGCCATAGTAGTCTTACTGACTAGTACTTTACTATGTAAATCATATAATTATACTAAAATTCAATTTTCTTTTTTCACTTTTTAATTTTTGCTTCTTAATATTTGAAAGTTCAAAAAGAGATATATTATTACTCATTGTCAACTTTGGCAAATGTCATCCCTTATTTATAACAAATCATTGCCAAATTTGTCAAGGGTATTTATGTAAAATACCATGTGTCTTCTGTATTTAATCTTATATGTAAAGAGCAAAGTAGCCATTTTCATTTGGAAAATGATAAGTGGGCTCCCAAAGAATAAAAGCTTGCTATTCTCTTACTTGTCACCCTTCATGACAAAAGAAGGGAATGTGGGTAATTATCTATATGATGCCTAAGGCACATCCATGCAAACCCCAAATGGAGCTTCTTTGTTCCAGGATTGATTTGGCAACAATTTGAAAAAAAAATGAGACATGACATTTATAAACACATTTGAAATTATGGGGTCCCACATTGATTAGTGGCCAATAATTAAGGGGCCAAATGCGATTTCTCTTTTTATTATACACACTTTTTGATCCTTTCATTTCTGGCAAGTCACTTTAATTTAAAAAAGTAACTCAGATTTTTCTTATTACTGCAACTTGGACTATACTTTTCTAAAAATGATTGATGCATTAACCTCAAATCATGTCACCACTGTGTTTGCCTTCTAGTGCTTGAATTAGCCAACAGTTCAACTAAAATAAAATTAACTTGATTACTGGCCTATGAACTGTGCTTAATTGTTATGGCCACTTTGGGCACATATGAGAGTGGTATTGTTGTGCACTGCTAACAGGTAAAGGACATTGTTCCTTAGACCAATCAACTGGGTGAAATGCATGATTTTCTTGTGTTTCAAATTACATTTCATGTTTTTATTCATATCTAATCAATTAGCTCTAATAATCTCTTGTATCTATTACAGTGACAACAGAGAAGGTGCCTTCTGCCAAGAAAACGCATCAGTGGATAAGAGCAAATTTCAGGGCAGAAAGATTCCTCTGACTGGTAGTGATTTCTCATGCTTGATACATAATATTTTTCCTTAATGCACTTGAAGACTAGTTTATACATTACAAATTTGTTTGTCCACCTACCCTATTTGATTAGGCTAATTGCCTTATGCATTATTGGGTTAGCGCAAATTAGAAATAGCTTAAGAGTGACCTGAAAGTTTATCAAACAATTGCAGTACTTTATTCAGCTTAGTTTTTGAAGTTATTGCTGCATAGATTTTTCTCTTTGGTAATATCAAGGAGTTGTGGTTCCACTTTCCTAACTGCCTAGCTGGTATTTCTGCTGCAGCAAGCTTAAAGAAGAGAGAGCAACTGCTTGTTGACTCATCATCTTCTGAAGTCATTGGTGGCAATAAAGATGCTGTAAGATTTTCTTACTTGTATATTCTTTGGTTGGCAAAATGCACTTGTGTTAGGCATTTCTTAATTGCTGTAAAAGGCATAAACTGCAAACATTTTGCATTTTTTGCTGGTAATTATAAAACGCGAAATGCAGAAAAATTGCAACTTGGATAATACTAGATATAAAGCAAGTTGAAAATCTGTGGAGAAATGATTTTTATGCTCACTAATCTTGTACTTTGGTTATATTTCAGATGAAGCGTAGGACTCGAAGACGAAAAGTTTGAGGTGTTTTGTCAAACAGATAAACAAATGGACATCTGGCTATGTTTTTGTACTGTATCCAATTGCCAACATCAATCTTCCAGTGAATATGTTTTTGTTTTATTGTTAGCAACAGTTGGATCAAACTACAGTTGGCTAAATTAAAGTTAGTTATGATAGATTGTTATTGCTTTCTGACAACTGAAATTCATATGATATTGACTAGTGGGATATCATAAAAACTAATGCATTCTAAACTTACATAATTGCCATTTTGAAGTTGATGCTGCTAACATGATCTCCAAGATGGATGGACCATAACTATTTCAAGCTAAAAACAAGGTGGAGCAGTCGCAGTTAGTGTTGTAGCAAACAATAATCCGTTAGACTACAACTTCAATCTACTAGTAGAGTTACATTTATACGGCTCAGAGCACATTCAAATCGACCACATTCCTCATCAACTTTGTTTATATTAGAGGAAAAATTAATGATTGGCATAACAATTACTTTGTGTCCTACGTAGCTAGCTAGAATTTTTGTTGAGCATATAATATAACTTCAAATAGGCCATTGAACTTTTACATATTATGCAATTGAACCATTGAACAAAAAAGTATGCAATTGGACTAATAAAAATTCAAAAATTGTGCAAATAACATTTTTTACGGGTTACTTCCAAATTTCTCTTAAATATGATGTTAGTATTTTAAATTATATATAAAAAAATATTTTAATTATTATTTTTAAAAATTATATATATATATATATATATATATATATATATATATATATATATATATATATTTTAATTTCAAAAGATGGGGGCAGCCATGGTTGTAATTATGCTAGCAGCACTAGTTTGATTCTAATATACAAAGTAGTTATTACCTCATGACATGGTGTAGTTTCACATAATAATTTATATGTAAAATTCCACCAAATAAGTGTATATAAACTAAAATGTTTTTAAAAAAAAAAAAAAAAAAGCTGTTGGCAAACAATATTTTAAAATCATTTTTTTTGTTCTAAATCATTCAAACTTTAAAATCTTTAATAAACACAAAAATTTAGAACATGGGCACAACATCTAATATGCAATAATTGACCATTAATAGGTAAATGTAAGATTTCAAGTAAAAAAATCTATAGATCTAGTGTTGGAAGAATCATTATCTAAAGAAATTAAAAGCACTTTATTTCTTAATTCAAACTCATCCGAACCAAACTTTGGGACTTTGCCAGTTTCAAGTTGGGGCCCAAGTTTTTTTTTTTAATAGGACCTGGACCGGCCTTGTACAAGTCAATCCTTGTGTCGGGTAGGCCAGGTGAAGTCGGTCCCAGTTCAGGCTAGGCTAGGTGAAGCCCATGCCTGATTTTTTGGGCCAATTCAAGACTGGTTTGAACCTGCATGTGGCCACCTCTACAGGGCTTTAGGTATAAGAGTCATGTCCCACCCACTTAGGTGAGAACTAACGCCCACGAGAGAACAAAGAATGAATCATATCTCTCGGTTTAAGAAGATCAATAGCTTTGAAGCAAGGAAAAAATATTGTAATATATTATCTCAAACTTAGAGTGCACTCCGCAACACTATCAAGTGTATTCTTTAATATCTACAAGTGCAACCTATAATCAAATGTATATATTCGTAATTTTGATATGATACACTTTTAAAGTCACGGATCATGCATATATTTGTATATATTAGAAAATTCACTTTAGTATGCAAATTGCACGTTTGCATGTTCACAAATATATATACACATATAAACACGCATATACTCATCATATGAGATTAGTTACCATTGTGAGCAGCAACATGCATGCATGTGATGAAATGGGAGCCGCTGCAAGTAAGTATTAAATTAACCTAGAAAAGAAAACTAAAAAAGGAGCTGAGGGAGCATGGTTTGAAGTTTGAATCATATGTTTGAGTGTGGAAAAGAACAAAAGTGAATTAATTAAATAATGAAAAGAAGTAAAAGTTGGTCCCTATCGTTTATAATAAATATTAAATAGAAAGACAAGAGATAGATCAATAGTCATCGAAAGATTGTATAATTTAGAGTGTAAACCAAGGGTGCATATATGCATGCACCGAAAGCTAAAAAGTTATATTTTTTTCACCCTACCACTGCCATATACCATGTGCCTGCATCACCCCAAAACCAAAAATATAATAAAGAAAATATATTAACTTATTTGAATTTAAAGAATATATCACTATGCCACCCTTCTAGTTCAAATAGATCTGATTTCTATATTTGATTTGATCACTACTGCACATATGAAATTAAAGTAAACTACTCCAGAACCGTACCCTGGCATATTTTATATTTGTGATTTCAGTTTTTTTTTTTTTTTTTTTTTTGGTTCGGTATTTTAAATTTATGCTCAATCCTAAACCCTAAACCGTAAACACATATATAGAGAGAATAACTAGAGACAAAAATATACTATTTAACTTAACTAACATATGAAAATTGTAATTTTTTCTTTCAAAAAATTGCTTTTTAAATAGGACAATATGAACTTTAAGGTATGTAATAGACAATTCAATAAAATTAGGTTGGGTAGATATCATTCTATTGATTGTTTTCCTCTTGCTACTTCACTAGGGTTTCTTTTTTCGGTCGGCTTCTTCCTCACATGCATGGAGCCTGGTAACATAGATCGCCGGTTTTCAATCTCACCTTGACTGATTTGGACAACGATGACAATATTTACCAGTTCAGAATGTTCCCATACAACAAGCGGATACCCAGTTAGAATTCCTTGTTGTAGGAAGGTTGATCACAGACAAACCGATCAATGGCGAACCGGAAGGGTTGAACGTGAGGGCTTGAACATATTGGTCTAGGACTATTACAAGGGTATCTACGCGAACACTAGGGACCCGGGCTTGAATGTGATGATGGACTGGCCCACTTCTCTATCAGCAGATGCTAATGCCGCTCTCTCAGCAGTCTATACATAGGAGGAGGTCAAACATGCTATTTTTCTCCATGGCACTACGTAAATCACCAGGCCTTGATGGTTTTAACCTGGCTTACCAACATTTCTGGCCAGAAATTGGTAATCACATATGTGACTTTATGCTCCACTGTATTCATTCATGAAATTTCTCACCAAGTCTAAATGATGCCACAATTGTTTTGATCCCCAACGTTGCCACTCTTGTTAAGATAAGTGATCTACGCCTATTGCGTTGTGTAATGTCATCTGCAAAATTATTGCCAAAATGGTCCCTAATAGATTGAAGAATGTGATGGATTTAGTCATTGGCGAGACGCAAAGTGCCTTAACTTCATCACAAGACAATTAATTACATATAATGTTTTAATTGCGTCTGTGGTGGTCCACTACCTCAACTGTAAAAGAAAGGGAGATATAGGCTGGTGCACATTAAAACTTGACATGACAAAAGCATATGACAAGATGGAGTGGAGCTTTCGTCGTGATATTATGGTTTTTATGGGTTTTGATATGTGTTTTATTGATCTTATCATGCTTTGTTTCACTATTGTCACTATTGTCTCATACAAGGTGCTAGTAAATGGGAATCTTATAGAAACTATCACCCCTTCCCGGGGGCTGAGACAGGGTGACCCACTCTTGCCCTATCTCTTTATTATGTGTGCTGAAGACCTTTCCCACTTAATACATAGTGCGGTGAGGAATGACTCATTATCAACCTGCAAGGTCAGTAGAAGTTCTCCTAGAATATCTCACATTTTTTTTTAGCAGATGACAACTTACTATTTTTTTAAACCTACAATAAATGAAGCCTATGGAGTGAAGAGTTGCCTTAATTCTTATGAATCTATGTTAGGTCAGTCGGTGAACTATGCAAAGTCCTGTGTAATGTTTAGCCGTAGCCCACAATACCAAAAAAGATATGTGTAATGCTGTTACGGAAGCTCTCGGAGTTCAGATGGCTCCTGACATTGTCAAATATTTGGGATTTCGAATCGGAGTTGGAGGAATAAGAAGGAGGTTTTTTCCTTCATTGAGGCTTGCTTTAAACAACGGATTGGTGGTTGGTAAAAAAAACTCATTTCTGAGTAACTGACTATATTACTTACTATTTTTCATCTCTTTTCTGTAGGGTCAATACAGATGGGGTCGAGAACCTGGTCCCTATTAAGGAGTCACGAATTATCCCAAGAGTCTAGGCTGACAGCTTGATCCGTAGAGCCTCGCTTGACGAAGTTAAAAAAAGCTATCTTTGGTATGAAGAAATATGGGAGCCCGGGTTTTTAAGGTATCCCATCGGTCTTCTATCAACATTTCTGGGGAGAGATTTGCCATGCCTTGACTAGCTTGGTCAATCAAGCTTTGGAATATGAGACTGTCCATAAATATCTTCTTCAGGCTTTTATGACTCTCATTCCGAAAAAGGAGGTTCCGGAGTCGGCCGGGGATTTCAGGCCGATCACTCTGCTCAATGTAGCCTTCAAGGTCATCTCCAAAGTCATGGTCAACCAGCTAAGGCCAATAATGTCCAATCTCATTGGGGCCCATCAGAATAATTTCCTCCCATGGCGGTCAACTATGGATAATATGATTTTAACCCAAGAAATTGTTCACACCATGAACAACAAGAGTGGGAAAAAGGTTTTATGATCATTAAAGTTGACCTTCACAAGGCCTATGATAGCGTTTCATGGTCTTTCCTAGAAAATACCTTAGAAGGATTCGGTTTTCCGAGAATTCTGATTGACCTTTTGTTGTTCACCTTACGCGAGAGCGACATCTCTCTTCTTTGGAATGGGGGTTGCCTTCCTCCTTTCAACCCAGGGCGTGGACTTCGGTAAGGGGATCGACTGGCTCCCTACTTCTTTAATCTGGTAATGGAAAGATTAGCTTATAATATTCAAAACAAAGTTGTTGCAGCTGGAAACTGATCCATATTTCTAGAGGGGGTATAGGTATCTCCCACCTCTTCTTTGCGGATGATCTGATGCTGTTCGTGGGAGTGTCGAAATGGCAAGCCGAGACAATAATTGCTTGTCTCAACGACTTCAGCATAGCGTCGGGCCTTAAGGTGAACCTCTCTAAGTCTCTTATTTTTTGCTCACCCAATTTAAGTGCAGTGGACAAAGGGTGAATCGGTGACAAAATGGGCATCCTGGTCTCCAGCCACCTGGGGTCCTATCTGGGGTAGGGATGGCAATGTGCCCCGTCCCCGTCTCCAACGGGGACGGGGATTGGGGATGGGGACGGGAATACATATAATTCCCCGTAGGGGACGGGGACGGGGATACCCCTCCCCACCCCGCCCCGTCCCCGAATCATTATTATAATAAAAGAATTTAATATATATATATATATATATATATATATATATATTTTAAAATAAGACTTAAGTTTTTATTTTTGAAAATAAAAAATTATACTAATTTAAGATTTGACTAAAAATTGATCGGGGACGGGGATGGGGACTACTTTCAAATCCCCGCGGGGGATAGGGACGGGGTCGGGGACGGGGAGTATACTCCCCGCCCCGTTGCCATCCCTAATTTGGGGATACTGATGCTCAACAAGCGCGTCTCCAAGCATACCTATTCGACGGTAATCGAAAAAATGTTAAAAAAGCTAGCCACATGGAAAGCTAGTTCGCTCAATATGGCAGGTAGAAGAATTTTGGTCTAGTCCTCACTTGCCACGATCCTAACATACACCATGCAATCCGTGACTATCCCAATCAGTACTTGCAACGACATGGATAGGATTTGTAGGAACTTCCTTTGGGGTCACGTAAACAATACGAGGAAGATCCATACAGTTAACTAGTCTGACATCTGCAGACCATGAGAGTCTGGAGGATTAAGCTAAGGCTGAGGAAAGCCTGTGATTTCAACTTGGCATTCCTCACGAAGCTGGCTTGGCAAGTCTTCTCCAATCAAGACAAACTCTGGGTTAAAGCTCTCCGCGGGAAGTACATCAAGGAGACCAATTTTCTTCACCTCCCAAGTTGTGCGAATGGGTCTTGGGGATGGAGAGGTATTTTGAAAGGTAGAAATATCTTGGTTAACGGCTTCAAGTGGAAGGTTGGCAACGGAGATTCCATTAATTTTAGGAAGGATTGGTGGACAACGATTCCATCAAAGTAAGTGACTTTGTTAATGATCAAAGGCGCTGGAACATCTCGGCCTTGGAACGTATTCTCCCGAATAATCTTGTGAATGACATCCGAGTTGTTCCCATCCCGGTCACGAATAATCAGGCGGAGGCCTCACTCCGTATCAGGTATGGTCTCTGTGGCTTCAGCATTTTCCTTTATTGCAGGTCATGAAGATACAAGAACTTTGCATGAATGGGTATAGTGTGTCACCTGTGTGGAGAAAGTGAAATGGTTTCTATGGAAGATTACGATGAACAGAGTCTTGGTAAACTCTGAAAGGAAGCGGCGCGCTTTAACGGATTTAGCCCTCTGCCCGAGATGTGGCACGATGGAAGAATCCTTGGATCACTTGTTCAGAAAATGCAGCACGGCTTCGATGTGGGCTTCTACCTCCCTCTAACCGCTGAATGGATCAAGCATGCTCAGACAATAGGAGAAGCGGTCTCGAACTCAGCTGGAAGATCGTTTTCCCATACATGTCGTAGAACATTTGGAAAGCTAGAAACAACGCCTCCTTCAATAATGTATTCACTCCTGCTAATGTAATCGTGAGACAAGCGATGAAGGAAGCAAACGAGGCGGAACAGCTTCTCCTCAAGCGTAACAGACCCCTGACTGTGATGCAACTTTGGGTCTTCTGGTCACCCCCGCCGCTTGGCTTCGTTAAATTAAACTCAGACAGAGCTAGAAAGGCGTCTTCGGGGTTGGCGAGTGCTGGTGGCCTCTTCCGTGACCACGAAGGTAAATGGATCGTCGGCTTCACCTTCAACATTGGCAATACGAATAGTTTTTTAGCAGAACTGTGGGGCCTTCGGGAAAGTCTCATTTTAGCTAAAAATCGGGGTTTCAACAAGATCATTGCTGAAACAGATTTGGGGTCTATGGTTCAGGTGCTACAAAAGGAGGCAGATAATCAGCTCGACACCAACACGTTAATTTCTGACTGCCAATCTCTCATGAAGCGGTTTCAAGACATCAAGATTACACACGTGTTTCGGGAAGGAAACCAATGTCCTGACTTTCTAGCCAATCTTGGGCAAATTTCGCCATGGGGTACTTGTGTGCTGGATCATCCACCCGAAGGGCTTAGTGAGTTGCTGGTTCGTGACTCCCATCAAGCGGCGACTAGTAGGCGGCGTTAACTTGGGACCCCCGCGTCCCTCCCTTTCACCCAAAAAAAAAGCAATTAATCAAGGCATAATGTATCTATAACAATAAATTTATACCAAGTAGTGCTTAAGTTTCTAATTATGCAATTTAATTACTTAAGGCAGTTAAGTTTATTTCCTTTTTGCTAGATATGTTTCCAAGTAGTGATATTGGAATGTTCATTGGAATAAACCATCCCCCTACAAAATGTTGTGCAATGGATAATGCAAATACTTTGATGTACTTGATCTTTTTCTTTTTATGTACTTTTAGGTTGAGTATTGAATAAATTGTGCATTGGAAATTGGAACAAACTATTCCTTTGCAAATCATACTTCAAGAAATCAGTATACACCAAAACCATGGGATAAATCATCCCCTTAGTGACCAATTCAAAACACCATAACAAATTAAGATATGCAAGTAATTTTTCAACATCAATTAAATCAATTGTCAATGAGGATTTTAACATTTTTCACCAAGTCTACATTATGCCCCATCTAATAATTAAAAACAATAGTGAATATAAACATAATTGCCAACACTATTACAATTGTGCATTTGCATATGTTCTTAGCAACCTTGAAGTGATGCTCATGTCTTCTCATATTACTAATAGTTCGATCATAACATTCTGCTTAACCTTTCAATTTCTTTTTTGTCTCAGTTTATCCACTTTTGAAGGGCTAGTATTATAATCTTGACTTTGGATACATTAGAGAATTTTGGCTATTTTGTCAAAGGACCTTGTGGTCCAGTGGCATCAAATCTTTCCCTTTATATGAGAGGTGGAGGCAATACTGACTCTTGTGCTTTAATAGGTTGAGAAAGTAGTTATGAACAGATACTACATTGTAATAGAGTTAGTAGTATTCAAAAAAAAAAAAAAAACATAAACATTCCTACCCTAAATACAATATATCACCAAAAAAAAAAAGAAAAAAAAAAAAGAAAGAGTACTCAAAGCAAATTAAATCAAACACAAATTACTACTCACTAATGATTTAGAACATTACCACAACCTCCTACTAAGTTTTCAATCTATCGAAGAATTTCAAATTGTTATCTCATTTCCACATTAACACTATTAAATGTCTATTAACTCTCCAAAATGATATTTCCTCCATGTACTGTTATATATATGATGACCTTAATTAGCCCTCCAGAGTGTTCCATTGCAATGATTTTTTTTATTTTTTATTTTGTTTTCTTTTGGAAAATCAGCAAGGTCTTTTTTTTTTTTTTTTGGTAGGTATTAGATGACAGAAGAAGGATGGTGTACACTAATAGAGTTGATGGTTATTAGAGGAAAAGAAAATTAAAATGAAAAACGCTATATCCCTAAAAATAGTTAGATTTTTAATAGAGGAACCAATGAATGCTACAGTTTTACAAATTAAAACTCAAAGTTTGAAAGGTAAGGACCAAACGTTGCATAACCACCATACTCAAAGGACCACTTTTGGTATTAACTCTAACTTAAACACATTGATTCTTTTAGAAAAAATGCATGGTTGCAAATAGAAAGTATGACACATTTTTGCTTATTTTCTATAGAAGATTTGGTCAAAAGGATCAAATGTGGAAAAAAATGAACATCTTTCACCAACTTTGACCAAAAAAAATAGAGACAAAGTGAAAATAATTTAATAGTTATGGGACAAAAATAGAAATAAGGCATCTAACATCTATTGAATCAAGTGAATGAGTGATCCTTATATTGTTAGAGCAATGCTAGGTTGTAACACAAACAATGAGGAGGTAATGCATGTTTAGAAGTTTGAATTAAATATACACTTATAACCATGCTTTTTTTTTTTTTAAAAAAAAAAGAGTATATAATTAACCATCAAACAAAAATAAAAAGGATTATACTGTTACAGAATTAAACTTTTGAAAAAAAAATGTCTAATAATATATATTGCAATAAATTGCTGCTCTATGAATTTCTCTACTATAACATTATGAAGTCGTTTGTCATCACGCCAAACAGGTTGTTGCCTATTTTACTATTTATAACAATACAAAATATAGAAGCCATGGCAATTCAACATCCAATGTATAAGAAAATTATAGTAGCTATTCAAAGAATTTATTCCAATTTTAATTTGTCACTTAACTCTAATAATATTTTCACTCTTTTATTTCTATTTTGATTTATCAAATTTTAATCATTGACTTCAAAAAGATACGGAGTATTTTACTTTTAGTGCAAAGTGTCCAAAATATATTTAAAAGTAGTGCTCTTTTGTGAAATTTTTAAAAAGTGTGAGCATTTTGGACATATAAGACTAAAAGTACAACATTTTTTAAAAATCAAAGAGTAAAAATAAAATAAATCAAAATTAAGACCAAAAGTATAAACGTCCCTTTAGTTGGGTGATTAAAATTGAAATAAATGTTTATTTGAATTTGAGCATAACCATGCTAGAGATCCATACAATTATCACCTCAATTAGTCAATAATCATTGACGTGCCATTTTTTTATTAGATATGTAGATTCGTTATTAACTTAGTGTGAGTCAACTTATTCACTGGCCCGTCATATATGAAAATAAATAGTTTTTTTTTTTAATCTATTAGTGGTTAATAGTGAGTAGTGATTGGATGTGTGGAAAGTATTCCCCTTTGAATTTAGGCTTATTGGTGAAAAAGACTCAAGCATGTGACAATTATATTCAAACTTATAAAATTTAATAATTCAATACGAAACGTTACCAATATGACAATTATATCCAATTATATTATATACATTCCTAAAACGAATCCAAATCTCCCTATTTAAGTATGGGTCACACTTGTGTGAGACCGTCTCACGGATCCTTATTCATGAGACGGGTCGGGTCGGGTCAAGGCACTATGCAAATGCCACACTTATATGTGCAAATGTCATACTTATATGCTCAAATATAACACTAATCAAGAATACAATTTTGGTTACTTATTAGAGAAAAAGTAATACATTTTTCATAATAAGTAATGTTGACAAGTGCCCCTCACTTATAAAGGCAAATATAATACTTTTGTGGAAAAATGTAATACTTTTAAATCGAAATGTAAAAGTATTGTATTTTCCCATAAAAGTATTACATTTACCCTCATAAGTAACAAAAATTTTATTCCTGATTAGTATTACATTTGAGCATATAAGTATGACATTTGTGCATATAAGTGTTACATTTGCATCATGACCCGACCCGACCCGACTCATCTCATGGTGAGACGGTCTTACACAAGTTTTTTAAGTAAATTGATAGTAATTGTATTTGAACTTTCTTTTATACCTACAAAACGTGCTTCTTTTTTTTTTTTTTTTTTAATTATAGATTTGAAATTTTTTTCATAGATGCATGAGCTTTAAATTTAAGCCATAAATAAATTAATTGGTTGAATCTTAACCATAATACCAACCATGAATAACTTATTATATCCATTATATTATCTTAAAGTTGCGTAATTCAAAATTCGAACAAGTCAATATGGAAAATTTTGATACCAAATCAAACGGAACTTGACTTGGGTACATCTCAGGGCAACATTCTATACAACGCAGCACTTACCAGTCACCTTGTCGCGCACTACAGTGCCATGTTCAACACAAGCACATGCATATTATCTCCAACACCTCAACACCTCAACTCAATAAGTTATTGTTGCCGCACGGCGCACGGACTTAGCTCAATGGTTCAGTAGATAATATTTGAAGAAAAAGACTAATGTTTGAAATTCGGCAATGACAGTATGGGAATTATGCAAAAAGGGGACAGATCTCTTGTGCATACACGTATTCGGCCTTATTATCTGTTGAGCTACTGAGTTACCGTGATTTATCTCCTCTTACGTGCTCTGTCGGGTTGGAGCGTGTTGAAGTGGTTAGGGTTGGAGATCCAACCTTTAGGGATTGAAGAAAATGAGCCATTGTTGACCTATGAAATCCTCTCGCATACTAGCCAACCAATTAGTTGATTAAAATTGGATGCATTAATAAGTTGAATGATGCTTGATGGAGCCATTTCTTGCTCACATTTATTAACAACATTAATTCCCTTTCTTATACTTTTTCTAAATTAAAGCCATTAACTTTTTTAAAGTCAACCCACATTTTCCTCGTCCAATAAAACTTTTCCATTTCCCTTTCCTAGGTCAAGATTTGAACAATTCATGAATTTAATTGTGTAGAAAAAGTCTGAGGGGTAGGCAAAATGATAGGCGAGGAAGAACAATTAAACTGTGGGCATACAATATATTATGCAATTTCCTGCTCGGGCAGTTAACACGATACGAAACCGAACACAAAAATAATGGTTTAGTGTTTAGTCTGTCCCGGCCATTAATGAATTAAACTGCTATGTACCCGTTATGTTTCGTGTCTTAACGGGTCAACCCGTTAACACTGTTGCAAAAATCGACCGCCTAGGCATCCTTACGCAGAGGTGAATTGCTCCCTGGCAACCACCTAAGTGGTCGGCCACTTAGCGCCTAACTCAATTGACTGGGCCGAGTTAGCGACCGACTCGGCCAAGTTAACTCGCCCAACTCGGCAAAGTTAGTCGAGTTAACTCGGACGAGTCGGTCTTGTTAATTTTTTATTATATTTATATATATTTAAATTTATTTATTTATATAAATCAGAGAAGTAAGATATATATTTAAATTTATTTATTTATATTTAAGATATATATATATATATATATATATATATATATATATATACACACACACACACACACACGTATATATGTATATACAATAAAAATTTATTGTATATGTATATACATATATACAATCTGTTAACAAAGCGTGTCTATCATGCTAATCCGTTTAACTCGCTAACAAATCGTGTTCGTAAAATTTGAATCTATTAACCTTAACATGTCGTTATTGTGTAGACACGTTAACGAACTTGCATACACGAAATACCAAGTCTAATTGTATCTTTAAAATATGGGTACATAATAAATTATTTCCAAATGTTAAATCTCAAAAGCACAAAAATGTTCAAAAATTAAATAAGCACTAACGTGTCACCCAGGTATACATATTACTCCATACGAGTTTAATTTTACAAATTTTAAATCAAATTGACCAAAATTTGAGGAACTAACGATAGTTATTTATTCTTGTTGCTTCAGTAATAAATTTTTTCTTCTTTTAGAAAAAAACTTAATAATAAACTCTAAATTTAAATAGTAAAAAATAATAGTATTTAAATTAACAAATTGAATAATATTTTGAAACACTAAAACTAAAAATAAAAATAACAAAAAGAGAAGAAAAGAGTATATTTGAAATAAATAAATAAATATAATTTTATAATTTTACCCCTCAATTTTTTTTTTTAAAAAAAAAGATAATCTTAAAAATAAAGAATGAACTGGGAGAAGAAGAGAAGAAGAAGAAGAAGAAGAAGAAGAAGAAGAAGAAGAAGAAGAAGAAGAAGAAGAAGAAGAAGAAGAAGAAGAAGAAGAAGAAGAAGAAGAAGAAGAAGAAGAAGAAGAAGCAGCTAACAATGTTTAAATTAAGAAATCTACTTATTAATAATTAAGAATTCTACTTACTAATAAAGTAGAAGAGAACAACTGATTTTTATTTATTTTCTTTTTTTTTGGAATAATTTGTATTTATTTTCTATTAGGTCCAATTAATGGAAATTAATTTGTTGATACTTACTAATTATGTTTAATTATATTATTTACTATTTTTGTAGCTTTTCATATTAATTATAAAAATGATAAGAAAATTAATCTAAAAATAATAAGATAATAAAATCTATATCCAATTTCAAAATTTTTGTATCCTATGTAAACTATGATATAATATTATTTGTATCTATTTTTTAAATTTTATTTTTTATAATCAATATAATTATGAGTTTTTAATATTATTAGTTTGTTTCAATTCTTATTTTAAAAAAAATTAAAAAAATAAATCAAAATTAGAATCTTCCAATTCCTATTTCCATAGCATCAATCATGCATTACATATACTCTTACATTTTGTAATAGTGTTGAGATAATTATAACTTTTTATTCCATAATTTAGTAATGTTCTAGAAAAAAAAATGAGAGTTTTTTGTTTTCAATACCAAGTCAAAATACTGCTACATAAGTAGCATTTTGAATGCAAAATGCCAATGAAAATTGGTGTTTAGCATAATATTTAAGCGATTTGACTTGAAAAGGCTGCTTATATTTTCAATTTTGTTAACTTGTAATTTATTCATCTCATTTTATATGTCTTACTTTCTTTTTTAGTTTATCCCAAAATATTATCTTCTTCTCAAATTTGAACATAATTATCATTCTACATTTATCAATTTACCCTTTTGACTTTTTCACATTTCTAAACAATTAATGAAGTACAATTGTACTTTGTATAAATGATACCTACTTTTGAAGGACAAAATTGAAAAGTTAGTAACGTCTATTTTGTTGCATTGAAAATTGTGCAAAAAACGGTGACAAGAAATTAGGGAATAGAGACAGATTGAGTAAATAATGTGATAGAAAATAAAACCATCTCAACTTATAAAGCATGAGAAGTAAAATTTCTATATTAATATGTTTTCAAATATTATTAAGATTTATTAGATTTATTAATATAATTACAAAATTTTGAAAGAAAACAAATTAAAACAAAACTAGACATGTGATGTGAGTATCACACTTTTCTAAAATTTTAGTTTCCAAGGAGGAATGAACTTCTCTAAAAAAGGAGATTTCTTGCTCTCATTTGCATAGCGTCAATCATGCACTACACACCTCTTTATGAATGGGAAAGAGATTTACTCTCACATTTTGTGAAAGTGTCAAGTTAATTATAACGTTTTTATTTAATAGTTTAGTAATGTTTACAATAGTAGGATTTTGAAAATAGATGAGATTTATATTGCTTGAATCTTCTTTCCAAACACACACTAATATTTATATAATATTTTTATATTGCTTGAATCTTCTTTCAAATCTATACTATATATAAAAACAATTTCCTCCTCCCAAATTTCCCCCCCAAAACTTAGGGGTATTTTGGTAAAATCATTTATTTTATTTATTTATTATTTTATTATTTTATTAATTATCCATCCTATAATATTATTATGGTAATATATGATAATGATAATATGATAATATGGTAATATTGTTAATATTAATGGGTGATGGGTGATTGGTGATATATAATTGATAATTGATAATATGGTATATGGTATTATTCTTAATATTAATATATTAGTGATATGGTAATATTGTTATATATTAATATTTATATTTATATAGATTGATATTGATATTAATTAATTAATTGGTGATTGGTGATTAGTGATATGATAATCTATATCTATATCTATATATCTATATATATTTATATAATTGACATGTAATTAACTATATTAGAATGAAAAAATTATATAATATTGTAGTAAAATTTTTACATGTCAATCATCTATATTTAGATAAAATTAAAATTAATTATACTTTCCTTTTGAAAACTCTTCCATATTATGTTTATCCTCCACTATATAATGATGAGAAATGACTCTTCTCTCACAACGTACCAATATCTGTGCTCTCACTATTAGTTAGAGATCTATAATCTGTAATTCTACGAAGTCGAAGATCGAACTTTAACACGCGTAGAATTGTTATGGTATGCGGTATGATTTAATTTTTAGTTGATTCATTCTGCATGTTGGAGATCCTTATGGTGTAGTCTGCATTCCATAGAGTATTTTGTAGTACTGTGATTTAGTTTGATTTTAACAGCTCAATATGCTTTAATTTTTGCTGATAAGGTTTCAAGTAGCTAGGCCAATTTTGCCATGGGCGTATCACGTATGTAAAATTATAATTTTCAGAGTGATTGTAGTGAACAATCAAATGTTTTCTATAATTATATATTTTAATCACATTACTTTGATTGGTAATTTCTAATGGAAAAACATTGTATTGTAACTTTGTATTACAAGATTTTGAATGATAATACCTTATTTAACTATCCATCTTTTTAGTTGTACTGTGCAAAATAACTAGCAATCTACGGATGCTCATCTATATATTGTAGAATTTGCAATCTTGATCTTCCCCATTTACGGATGCTTATGTAATTTGGTAAAAATAGTGGTTACTATACTTGAATAAATCCTCAATTATTCATTCCAATTGTTCGTTTTACCATTCCAATTCTTCACTTTATAAAAAATGGTGCATTGGAAGCTAAACATGGGTCACTGTATCATTGATTGTTGATTCCAATTATTATTAATCTTTATCATTAATTGCACAATACTAATTCACACTTATTAGTTAAAAAATGGTGATTACTATACTTGAATAAATGAAATAATAATATTAAATTTTGTAGCCTCGATTTAAAATCTATTATGTTAATATAATAATAATAATAATAATAATAATAATAATAATTTTTTTTGAGAAAATAATAATAATAATAATAATAATATAATACTCCATAGTAATAATAATCTAAAATTCTTAATATAATTTTCCTAATAATAATAATAATAATCCATAACTCTTAATATAAGTTTGTAACTAAATTTTCCTATCAAATCTGTTTATAAAGGTAATTATAAATATAGAATTGAGAAATTCCTATGATATTTTATTTAATTGATATTATTCCTAATATATTTTATCTAAAAGGCTTCCTTCCTGTTAATCCGTTTATATGCTAATCTATATAGGTAATTACCATATACTATTTACCATCTAAATAATCCGTGGTAATTACACTATATTTAACATCTAAATTTATTATGGTCATTAAACATAGAGATTTCATTCTTACGATAATTTTATATATTTTTACTTCAGATAATGTCAATTACCCGTGCATTTCATTTGATTACTTTTGAATAAAATCTTAAAAATTATGACAACTAATGAATTAATATTGTTGTTCGTAATATAAATTTTATCAAATCAGTTAACGAAATTGATAATACACATATTACATCCATAATTAGAGGAGATTAACAAAATTATGATAATTATTTCAATTCACGTATTATTATGCTAATTCACATATTATTACGTCCATACAATTATGTAAATTATTTCAATTCACAGATTATTACACATATAAAATTATGCTAATGGTTACTTTGGAATAAAATCTTAATAATTATGGTCATTGAGAAATTAGTTCAAACATTATACTTTTATTAAACGGTTTTTTATACTTGCCGTAATTTTATCTAATAAATTAAAGAAATTAATGGTACACATATTACGGACATAATTAAAGAAAATTAAACGTACACATATATATTACGGATAAAATTAAAGAAAATTAAACATACACATATTACGTCCATAATTAAACGAAATTAAAATATACATTATTTTTTAATTATAATATATACTCCTTAATTACCATACTTATTCATAATACATGGACGTCATAATTAGCATAATATTAATCTATACTATATATAAAAACATAAGAATAGTAAAGGCATATTTTAAATTTTAAACAATAGTAAAGGTAAATTAAAAATAGAATGAAAATATTTCAATAATAATATTCTACATCATTAATTAAAAATAGAACAGAAATTAGGTAAAAATACCAGTGGATTTATTATTCTAATTGACTAATTAACTGAAAATCAAAAAAAAAATCGACTAAAAATGAATCTGATGTTACTAATTGATTAAATATATAAAAGGAAATGAATATTAATAATTGACTGTAAATAAAAAAAATATCCATAATTAACTAAAATGAAAAAGAAAATGGTCATATCATTGCAATTTAATTAAAAAAGGAAAACATTCTACATCATAAATAATAAAGGCATATTATAAACAATATTAAATATAAATTAAAAAAAGGAACGGAAATTAAAAATGAAACGGAAATATTTCAATAATAATATTCTACATCATCAATTAAAAATGGAACGAAAATTAGGTAAATATTACTACGTAATTCTTTTCATTTTTCCTAGATAAGGTTGCCTGATATTAATTTACACATAACAATCGGCACTAATAATTTAAAAAAAAAAATAGAAGAACTGCCGGAGACGTCTGTTTTTTTTTTTAAATTTTATTATTATTATTATTATTTAATTATTTTAATTAAAATTATTTAAAAAGTTTATTTTAAAATTAGTAACCACCATGTTATCACAATTGTAGGTAAACAGGTCAATTTGGACTTTTTTTTTTGAAAACATGTCAATTTGTACTTAATTGCATGAGTTTATATAGTTCAGGAATCCAATTGCATTCTTTTTGAGTTCGATGACCTAATTGCAGTTTTTTGTGTAGTTCAGTGGTTTATTTGACCATTATTCCGAGAAAAATGATATTACTAATTGATTTAAAATATAAAAAGATCGTAATCTATATTCTATACTATATATAAAAGTAAAATCCTCCTATTTCATTCCCCGCCTAAACTTTTGTAGTCAATTAATGAAATATTTTATTGGTCAAATAATTAATAAAACTTATTTGTTAAGAAAATGTAAAATAGAAATTAACTAATATCTATAAATTGATAATATGTATACTCACGTATCAACACTATTAATAAAAGTAAAATCATTTATCGGGAAAAGAAAAGGATAGTACTAATTGACTGAAAATTATTTAAAAACTTTAATAGTTAATTATACTTTCCTTTTGAAAACTCTAAGTTATTTAAACTTTAAAAAAATTAATTGAACATGGGTTGTTAGATTTTTATAATAATCAAAATTAATTCATTCAAATATAGAGGACGAAGATAAAACTAAATGCAATATGGGGAAAATGAATATACTTAAAGTATAAAAGTATAATTACAAATATATTAGTGTAATTGACTAATAATAATTGCCTAATAATTATTATGATAATTAAGTTAAGCATTGGTCGTTGAATTTATTTTTATAATAATTACAATTAATTTATTTCTCATTTTCTCATGTTTATTTTAGTAATAATATAATTATATAAGTCATAATATAATTATATAAGTCATATTACTTATAGATCTTTTTAAGATAATTTTAGACAAACAAGTAATATATTATTCAATTAATTGAGTAATATTTTTGTACTAATCTTATAATCAAATAAATGTACACGTTCAATATTAGAATTTTTTTATAATTTCATCTTTATTTTTATTATCTCAATATATAATAAAACAAATTTATCCACGCCCGGGTAATTGGACAATTATTTGTCCTAATTCAAAGGAAAACATCAGAAAACATAATCGATCCAATCAATTTCATCAATTGCGCTATATAATATTCGATGTTATAATATATATAATTGTATATTGATCCAAATATTCTTTAAATATTATAACAAATCCATTCCGTGCAACGCACGGGCGAAAATACTAGTTGTAATAACGGTATCATCGCTCTTAAATGGTTATAATAACAATGATGATATAATTATTAAAAATTTGTTAGGTAATAAGTTAAAAAGTAAAAATTTAGAAGTATTGAATTATGTTTATGACTTTTTTATATACTTCATTGTTTTTTAAAGTTATTTTAATTGTTTTAGTTCTTATTTAATTTATCTTTTCGGATTTTGATTTGTAGGAATAATAAATATTATTAATTTCTCTCTAATTCAGCATGTTAATTGCTATTAAAAAAATTCTAACATTATCATGTTTCATAATATTTGTAAATTTGAAAAACACTTGAATGTATTATGTCACTCTTTTTGAATGTGGGATCACACATTACTAATTTTATTTGTAAGGGAATATGAAAAAGTTGACATTTATAATTGTTATAAGCTCATATGAATATATCTATAATATCTCCATTATAATATGTATTGTTATAAAATTTATATATTTGAATTAATTTGACCAATGAACATGATTGAAAAAATCGCTATGCACTCTTTGGATATCTAAGAAGCACTTAGGCACCATGTATTTTTTTATTTTATTTTCTAAAAATTTATTTAAAATTTTTAAAGACTAATAATTATAAAATATTTAATATTTTAATAGTTAATACTAAAATATTAAATATTAACTTTAAAAACACTTAGAGTTTGAACAATTTAGGATATTTTGCTTAAAACAATGTCGTTTTGAGTTCAAATAAGCCATTAATTAAAAAAATAATAGCTAATTGGCCGACTAAGCAACTTAGTTGGCCAGCCAGCTAGACTACCGAGACTACCGATTATGCTGACACACTAGATAATCGATCGACGCCTAAGCGAGATTTTCACAACACTACCAACGAGTAATAAACAAAACAAATAAAATAAAACAGAAATATGATAAAATGGATTGAAAATACTAGGGAGTAAAATAGAAATAATAAAATGGGACCCAGAAAATGCATAAATAGGACTAATAAAATAAATCAGTAAGCACACAAATTGGAGTAATAAAATGGAAGAGGTTAGTATTCCAAAGAAAAAAAAAATGGAAGAGGTTAGGCATCCTTGCATTTACAGCTATGGCATTGACTATGCTACTATAACAAGAGGAAATAATCTAATAATTGAAGCTTAGGTAGCTTGTATTTTAATCCTTAATGATTACAAGGAAGGAAAACAGGAGCGGCCTTTAGATCAAGCAATAATCATTGGAAGAAAAAGATATTTTTTCTTTTTCATTCATACAACTGGATCTATGTACAACTTAACAGTTTGGTAAAAACCCAAAACCTCAAATACACTCTCAACAACCTCCGGTGAGCTTGTGCTTACCAGGGTGGCTTATCATCACCATACTTGCAGATAACTTTTTTTTTTTTGTTTTTTGTTTTGGGGGGGTTAATTTACATTTACAAGTACTCAGAAACTTAACTGTTAGTATCACAAAATTTCCCATCCATTCTGTTCTGAACTGCCTTAACAGCAGCAACACGGGCAGCAGTAGCAGCTCGGTTCGCAGACATGACCACCTTGTTTACGTGATCTTCCACCTGACGAATGTTAATGGCGTTCTGCGCTGCTTTTCTAGAAGACTGCAAACGACAAGCCAAATGGCATAAGTTTCCATGTGTTTCGTGCTTACATAACTAGGACTAGGACGACGAGGAGGAAGTTGAGGTTATTGAATGGAGAATTTAATGGTGTGTAACTGTCTGTTTACCTGAACTGCACCCAGTACTGGGTCATTTACTGAGGGTAATGAAGTTTTGAGATTGCCACTGTGCCATTCACCACTTCTTGTCTCCCCATTTCGAAATGTGTATGCCCCATACCCTTGTTTGCGCCCCTCGTGCCATGACCCTTCGTAACAGTGCCCGTTCGCAAAGTGATACACACCAAACCCATGGACTTTATCCCCAAAATACTCCCCTGCATATCTATCCCCATTCCTGCAATGCAATCAAGAAACCCTGTTTCTTCAGACGATTCAAACATTTTTTTTTCCTCCAACCCAGAATCGGAAAAGAATAGTAAAATTAAACCATATTGAAACATGGAAAATCAATCAATCAATATTTCCTGTTCCATTAAGCTTCATATGTGGAAATTACTGGACAAACTGATGAGTTAAGTAGGCTTAATATAATAATCTCCCTATCAGAGAGAGTCCACGCATGAAAGCAATGGCAAATCATACTAGCAAATGAAAGACAAGTATGGTTTACCAAATACAGCAGCAATAATAATGGTCAAAAGACTCTGCAGAAAAGCCAAGTAATTACCAAAAAAGGCAAATTTTATAGCAAACACAATAAAGTGAACTAGATCACAAATGAATCAAGAATTCAATATCAGATTCAATCAAATCACCATTCCTATAGATCCCAGAGTTTACCAATCATATCTTTGAGTTAAATTAAATGCACACAACTCAGATTTTAGGTCAACACAAAAAGTGGAATCCAGGCCTTAAACCCTAAATCCAAAAAAGGTTTGAAGAATTTGTACCTGAAATGGTAACAGCCAAGGCCGTGTTTGACCCCGCATTTGAATTCTCCGACATAGCAGCTTCCATCGGAGCAAGACTGAACCCCAACACCATGGCTCTGCCCATTACACCACTCCCCGGCATAGGTATCTCCGGTGTAGAATCGATAGATTCCATAGCCATGTCTAAGACCTAGCCTATACTGCCCCTTGTACTTGCTCCCTTTGGCCCAGCTCTCTATCCCAAATCCATCATACCTTCCATCCACCCAGTCCCCCTCGTACCTTCCATTTCCTATGTAGCTATACACGCCGCTCCCATTGCATCTTCCCTTGTGGAACTCGCCTTCGTACAAATCTCCATTGCTGTAAAACTCCACACCTTCTTTTACTACTCCGCTCTCCTTCTCCTTCGCCAAATCCTCCGGTTTCGCCTCTCCAATGAACCACTCCACTGGCTTCGAGGATTTCTTGGGCGTAAACCCCACTCTCTTGGCGTAATCTTCGCATAGTCGCTTCAGGAAAATGTAGCCCAGCCGGATTGGTTTCTTATTCCTCCGCACCATGAACAGAATAACCGCCACGAAGCTCAGCGCCAGGAGAAGATTCTCCGATGTGCGAACGTCCTCCCAGTTGAAGAAGACGGAGAGGATGTACAGAGAGAAGAGGGAGGCGACGAGCGCCGGAGCCTCCCGAGCCGAGCCGGACCGGAATGGCCGGAATACGAAACTCGCCGGAGCCGCGCCGGAAGGCTTCTTGTGCGGCTTCTGTTCTTCCAGGTCAGGTTCTTGTTCATCAGAAGGCGTGATCTCGTTCACGAACGACATGCTGTGGATGGATGACCGGACGGTCGGAGATGACCGGAGAAGTGAAGACTGAGTCCTCGTAAGCCTCGCCTGGCTTTTCTGACCTTCCATCTCTACAAAATCTCAGCCGTCGAATTCGGATCTCTCTCTCTCTATCTCTCTATCTCTATAACGCTGTCCTGTATCTCGATATCCTCACCGTGAACCCCAACGCCGGCTTCATCTCTCTCAGGCCGGTATAGTGCGCAGGATAAGCAAATGTATAGTTATAGTGCGCAGGATAAGCAGATGAACCAGTTTGAAAGAGTAAACTGAGAGAAAGTGAGAAACAAAAGAGAGTAGAGAGAGAGAGGGAGAATGAGTGGGTCGTAAGTGGGCCGGGTCTTATGAGAGTAGTGGGGCCACTTGATTTAATACCCACCGTCCGATCATCAAAGGCGGTGAGATTTTTTGAAATTTTCCTGCCCGTTGGATGGTCTTTTGTTGAAGTTCCCGATAGTTTTGGGAAGATATTATCCGTTGGATCTAGATTCCGCCTTTCTCCTTTACTTTACCTGGGCTCCCCGGCACGTGACATCCTCGTCACCTTTATCTACTAATCTACTATAATAAGAAGTTCATATTTTATTTTCAAAAAAAGAAGTTCATATTTTATCTAGAATATCATACAATGCATCAAACCTACTTGACATGTCACATATATTGAAAATTCAAAAAAAAATAATAAATTTAATTTATTATTTATTATAAAATTAATCTTAAATTCTTAGTGAAGGGACAAATATGGTCCTTGAAATCAGTGTTTTGTTAAAATCTTAGAAATCAAATATGTCTTTTCAATAACAACTTGTAACAAATTTGGTTCATTGTATAAGTCGGGATTGAAATAGTATTTTTAATAATAAACTTTTGTGTTTGGTAAATTATCTTATTCTCGAAAATATTAGTCACGACTCACGAGAATGACCTTTTTCCTTACAAAATGAATTGTTATTCCACTAGGGTCTAGTATTAAACCATTCTAACCTGGAGGATGTGGTTGAGTGGAAAGGACTCATTCACTCTTAACTAAAGGTCAAGTATTTGATCCTGGCTTTAGGTATGGAGCAGTCTTAAATCTCCAGTTGTCCCACCCAATAGAGATGCCTACAATTCAGCGATGGGTATTTGCCACTGTGTCCGACGGTGGAAACCTTGGGTTACACCCAAAAAAAGTATTAAACCATTCTTAAGTTCTCAAATTAGTCAGTCAACTACACATGAAAATGCAACTAAGTCATCTAACTAAAAAAAAAAAATACTTCTCCCACCGATTCATGCAATCAAACCAGGTACTCTTGGTAAAAATGATATTGTGGCATTTAAATTTCTTTTTTTTTTAAAAAAAAAATAACATGTCTAAGTTGGATAATGCTTTTTTTCAAAAAATTTTTTTTAAAAAATTATTGTCTCATCACCTCTAGCCATAGATGAAGAGATCTTCATCTCTAGCGTCGAAGACCAAAAGATCTTTTGTCTCCAACCTGGAGATGAAGAGTTTTTCTTCGTCTTCCATCAGAGACGAAGATCTCTTCGCTTCCAGAGCCAGAGACAAATATCTCTTTGTCTCCCAAGTCAAAGTCTCTATTGTCAAAGATTAATAGAGCTCTCATCTCCCACCTAGAGGCAAAGAAAATGACAAAGGTTTAAAATTAATTCTAAAAATAAATAAATTAATTAAAAATTAATAAGAAAATCCATGTAGCTAGGGTAACTAGTTATTAACTGTAAATTTGGTTAATTTGTCTACTATAAACTGCACGTACTGCCACCACCACTATTCAACTAGATTTACTAGTACTGTGGACTAGTGCTTGGGCAGCTCACCCCTAACTCCCACCATTTAATCTCTTTTTTTCATATCGTTTTCCATAAGTATGGCGTCAACCCCTCTCTTAGGCTTTCCATTTAGATCTTAAAAGTCACCCGGGTTAGCCGAGTATCCCCATGTATGTCTCTATCTCACAAATGGGGTGGCTATACAAATTTGTTGATGGCATAGAGTCTTCTCTCAAGAGATGGAAGAAAAGACTTAATTTCACCCAACTAGTCCAAGGTCAATTCAGCTTTCACTCTACTTAGCTTCAGTCCCACTTCTGCCTCCAAACTAGGGATGGCAATTCAACCTGCCCCCGACAGGGAAAACCGATCCCCGCCCCGATGGGGGCGGGTTCGGGGAATTAAATCGGGGAACGGGGGCAGGGATGGGGAAAAATCACAAATCCCCGCCGGGGACGGGGGCGGGGACGGGGAGGGGGGTCCCCGCCCCCGATCCCCGCCCCGTCCCCGATTCCCCGCTTATAATTATTATATTATATATTATATATTTATATTTTATACAAAGTATATAAGTTAATAAGAACATAAAACCCTAAAACATTGCCTCTCAACTGTCTCTGCGTCTAACTCCGCCTCTGCCCTTTGCGTCGATTCCGCCTCCTCTCCTCTGCGTCTGCGAACTGCGGCCTCGCCGACGGCATCCCAGCGTCACGTCGTCTCCGACTCACCGTCCTCCCAAGTCCCAGCCGCCGTCGAAGTGCGAACTGGAACTCTGGAAGACTGACCTCGGCCTCTCTGCGAACTGCGAAGTGCGGCGACCTCGGCTTCTCTGCGAACTGCGGCGACCTCGCCTCTGCGTCTGCGACATCTTCGGCCACTGCTCGCCGTCGACGATCGACCCTAACTACTGCTAGTCTGCTCAACGCCTATGTAAGTCCTCCACTGGAAATCTGGTTCGCGTTTGTAATTATTGCTTTACTGGTTCGCGTTTGTAATTATTGCTTTATGGTTTGTACAGATTATGGTTTATGCTTATGGATTAATGGTTGAATGATTTATGCTTTATTATGCTTTATGGTTTAATGGTTCAATGGTTTAATCGTTTATGCTTTATGGTTTACTGGTTTACAGATAATGGTTTATGCTTTATGGTTTAATGGTGTATGCTTTATGGCTTAATGGTTTAATGGTGTATGCTTTATGGTTTAATGGTTTACAGATTATGGTTTAATGGTTTATGTTTTATGTTTAATGCTTTAATGGTTTATGCTTTGTGGTTTAATAGTTTAATGGTTAATGAAATTTGAATTTGATTATAGCGACTAGCAGTGCCTTTGATTCTTTGAATTTGATTATAGCAGTGTATTACTTTAGTAAGAGTTGGATATTTTAATGTTATTAATCTATGCATTTTAAATTTGTACTATGAAAGTTGAAATTGTTTCTTTTAGTTTTATTAATCTATAATTTTAGACTTTGAAAGTTGAATATTATTTTATTTTTCAAATGGACAGAATTCAAAAAAAATCTCCACGGGGATTCCCCGTCCCTGAAAAATCCCCGCGGGGACGGGGATGGGGAATAATTCCCCATCCCCGCCGGGGAACGGGGCGGGGACGGGGAACGGGGTGGCACTTCGGGGACGGGGACGGGGACCCCATTCCCCGCCCCCGCCCCGCCCCGCCCCGTTGACATCCCTACTCCAAACCCCCTCCCCCCTCCCCACCTTTTAAGGACTAACCAATCGAAGACTTTCCTAAGGAACATTGGGCCTCCCCCAACAACCAATTGGTCGAAGCTCAAGGACCTCAACAATGCTAAGTTATTGCCTCCAAGTGTGGCCACCACAAGTCTCCTCTATGGCAACCCATTAGCTATTTTTCTCCCCATTTGCCAATTCTTTCACTCGCCTAACCAGTCATCCTTTCCTCTTTTTTTTTTTTTCTTCTTTTCACACATTAACCAATTACCTTTTTTGCTTTTGCAAGTAATGATGACTTGAGTGACGACTCATGGAAGAAGTTATTGTAGTAAGCAGGCAACTCTCTCCCAAGTCCTCCCTTCTACCAACCAAGGACGCCACTGACGACTTCTCCACACCACCTAAGCACTCCAACAAGATAAGACTACTCGTTTATCCCTCATCCCAAACTTAGTAACCTTTAAGGTTATTTTCCATACTTAGTTGTATCTTAGGACATTTTAATCTATGTTGGTCCCTTTTTTTTTGGATGTTCTCCAACCAGTGGTTGCCCGCCATGAACTTTGGAATGACATCAAGGTATTCTAGTCAGAGGTGGAAAACCTACAAGTGGATTACTCGAAGTTGAACAAACAACAGGAAGGAGACATGCCCCAACTAGATCTGGTTGGAGACTACTCGTGACAATGCAATCAAGGAGAAAAAGTCTTTAGCTGAGAGCTTGGCTAAGGAAAACTAGGCTTGCAAAGCTACTAAGCACTTTGCCATAATTGCCATAGTTAATTATAAGAACTCATATTGTTATGAGGCTAAAGCGCCAAATTAAAGGTGGCCCGACGTTGAGTACCTGAACTAGCCAATGAATTGCTAGCTGACCACTAGGGAAGGTGCCACCTACCTAGTGGATCGGAGGTTGTTAAAGAGGATTATTCTCTTAGCACACAGGGCATATAAGTCAAGGTCTACGAATCCCTCCGAACAAGGGACCTTATTTTATCTTCGAGCAGATATAGTCTGGATGAATAACTTCCCACCTCCACTACCAATGAGTTGACAGCTACCTCTGATCTGCTTTGCACCAATGGGAAAAAGAGATTGTTAAGGTTCCCTCTTCTTAGCATGGGTCAAGTGAGCAGCAGATCCCTATGGACCATGACTACTTGAATTATGCGGCGAACCTTGAAGTGTCGGATGGTATGGTCAATCCAAACGTAATAGGCTTGGAGACTAATCTAAGGGATGAGTCGTCATCGCTATCAATTGTGGTGGACGAGGAAGACCTAGAAGATCTTTTTGACATCGTCACCACTACCTTTTGTTTCCATTGTTAACCAACTACCTCCAAACCGATCAAACAATCCTCTAGACTAATAAAGGATCCTACCGAGGAAGACTCACAAATTGCCGTGATTAGTGATTAATTACACTTATTTCTAATACCTTATTTATATTAGTTTTGCTTGTGTCTCATTTAGTTTGGTGGAATATGGAGCTTAATTCATTAATATTTGATTTTTAGAAATTTCGAAGAAAAAAGGGTAAAATATGCACTTTTGTGACATCCTAAGAGTATTCTGGTTATCTGATCTCTCACATAAAATATCCAATTGATGTGATTCAAGTGTCCATGAAAATATATGAAGATGGCCTACAACTTTCATGTTCATGAATTTAATATATTCATGAAAAATAAGGGTAAAAAAAAGTGGACAGATTTTGACACACCTAGGGACACGATATTTCTAATGTGTTCGAAATATGAGTTACGATATTGAAACACAGTGATATCCTTAAATTGACAAATAACAAAGGAAAAAATCCTTACATATATCATGAGTTACGATATTACATCCTTTGATATTTATGATATTTTTAATATGTTCGAAATATGAATTACGATATGTGTAAGGATTTTTCTTTTGTTATTTTTAAATTCTAAACGGTAAATTAACGGAAGACTAATGGTGGCAATCAAATGAAAGTCATGGATGTAATATGACAAAATTAAAAGAATATGACTAAATGTGGCAATGCTACAATAATCAATGACTAAAAGTGAAATTGTTATTTATTTATTTAAATTTTAATTAAATGTGGACAGTTTAGATGTTAAAAGTAAAAGAAATTCATAAATTTTCAAAAATAGTCTAATACTAATCTCCTAATAATAACGAGGGGAATAACTCATGTTTTAAGATATTATTCCTACTCCTAATCCTAAATTAATAAGCTTTAACAAATTGTGGGACCGAACCAGATGTTAATGCTTGAAATTGTCCTCAACGCCCAAGTTCAAAATATTTTTTCGAACGCCCGGAAGAATAGGCAAATAGGTGGAACATGATTCTCGTACTTAAATGTTACGAGTTTGATACATGTTAATATCATTTTAGTTGGACATGTAGCATGCATGGATTCTTGCTAGTGCAGTACACCTCTCATGTGTAGTTTGCAGGAATTACGGTCTATAACAATAAGTGAAATTTATTCAGTGTAGACTCTCAGATTGTGGTTGTGGTTCTCCTCGTCACCCAAAAAAGTATTTAATGAAACAAATTAATTATCAACAACTAAATATTTATCATTATATAGTGATTTGCGCAATTAAAGTGCTTAATGGCTAATGAAACGCTCTCAAGCCAACGGTACCCTGAAGATCACGATTTGCTGGAACGAAGTACGAAGAAGACGAAGTTCGATGACGCCGGCCATTCCCAATCGGCAATGGATATTGCCACGGAGGCACCGGCATCGGTAGAAGACATGATCCCAGAGATGGGAACGATTAAGGTGGTGGCTGAAACCCCACTTGCAGAGCAGGGGTTGGTGGCTGCCGATAGCCCAGTGACGTCGATGGCGGAAGTGGTTCCGGAAACCCAGGAGGTGGCGATGGGAATCCCTGCGATGGAGGCCCATGCGACGACACATGGGGCATCGGAACCGAAGGCTCAGCCTCGATCATACCTTGAATCAGTCGTGGGGACAGGATCCGGCATAGCGCCTTTCCTGATCTCAAGCCGTGGTGAGGACGATGAATCTGACAGCGACGAGGAAGTACCGCCAAGTGGTGTGGAGGAAGATCCAACCTGCCCAACGATCTGGCTCTCTACTAAGGAAAAAGAACGCTATCGTGAACCATGGAGGCAAACGTTGATCATAAAGGTCATGGGAAGGAAAGTGGGCTATGCCTACCTGATGCGCCGCTTGACCGCGATGTGGAGGCCGAAAGGTAAGATGGAATTAATCGCCCTCGATAATGATTACTTTCTGGTGAAGTTCGGGATGAAGGAGGATCTCGACTTTGCGAAGTATGAAGGGCCATGGATGATCCTCGATCACTACTTGATCGTGAAGGATTGGGTACCGGATTTCGATCCGGTCACGGACATGACAGAAAAGGTGTTCGTGTGGGTTCGATTTCCTAACTTACCGGTTGAATACTACAACCTGCGCTGCCTCCGCAAGATTGGCAATAAGCTTGGGCGTACAATCAGGGTGGATCACACCACCAGTCTGGTGTCAAGGGGCAAATTTGCGAGGGTGTGTGTTGAGATCGACATAACCAAACCGTTGATCTCGCGATTTACTCTGGAGGAGCGGGTGTGGCAGGTGGCAACGAAGGCGTTCATATGGTCTGTTTCACGTGTGGCTTATATGGTCATAGGCAAGAAACATGTCCAACACACAGCAGACCCGACGGAACTGAGACCAGTGACAATGGAGGGGAGCCCACAGAGCACATGCAACAAGAGGACAGGACAGACAGCCGAGGGAATGCCAGAGTTAACCCAAGGGCGGGCAAACCTTATGGTCCGTGGATAATAGTAACAAGGAACGAACGCCGACCGCCCAGTAGGCCACTAGCGCAGGGGAAACCAGCAGATGCAGGTGTGCAGAAAGGGAGAGCAAGCACCGCTAGGCCACCGGGAACGGCAATGGATCCAGATTCGCGCCTCTGGAGATGGAGCCTGTGTCCCATGACCATGTGGAAGAGGTCCCGACAGTGGAGATGGCACCCAGGGATGTGAGGAGAACTGATAATGGAGCTAACAAAGCAGTACCCCAAAGCAACGGGGGAGGTAGACCCAGGAGGGTCAATGTGATCGCCAACGAGAAACAGATCATGAACGACATGCCGGTCAGAGGCCAAGAGCAACCGAAGGTGGCGGAGGGGTCGCATTAGAAGAGGCCAATGGGCACAGCTCCTAAGCGTGCAGCTAAGGAGGACGAACATGTGGTTATTCGAGGGGAGCAGGGGGGAAAGGTTATCAGCTCTACAAGGGTGCACAACGGTGAGACCAACGAGGAACATCCGGGGAACAACAACCAACACGCCTCCGAGCATCATGGCGACCCACCGGAATTCCTCGACGATGAGGGGGATGTTGTGATGGACATCGAGCAGAACCAAGGGAATTTGCCGGCGGAAGGGGACAATTTGGGCCCCTCCTCTTGAGTTTTCGTTTTTGTTTGCGTTTCGTTGTTTTTTTTTTTTTTTTTTTTTTTTTTTTTTTTTTTTTTTTTTTTTTTTTTTTCCCCCTTTTTTTTTTTTTTTTTTTTTTTT
>NC_044928.1:23035924-23040210 GCF_003576645.1 Ipomoea triloba
TTTTTTTTTTTTTTTTTTTTTTTTTTTTTTTTTTTTTTTTTTTTTTTTTTTTTTTTTTTTTTTTTTTTTTTGCTTTCTCCCCTGTTTTGTTTGTCATGAATTGTATCACATGGAACTGCCAGGGAGCCGGTGGTCGAGTGTTCCGCCGAGTTCTCAATAATATTATCCGAACACACAAACCTGCTATCCTAGGCCTCGTGGAACCTAAGGTTTCGGGGCACCAGGCGAATGGTATTTGCTCGAACCTGGGGTTTTCGGACTGGGTCCATGTCGAGGCTATGGGATTCAGCGGCGGGATTTGGGTGTTCTGGAATAGCCCGCTTCAGATCTCGATCACTCACACGCACCCTCAATTTGTTTTGTTGCAGGTTCAGGAACAGAACCGGGGCCCGTGGTTTCTCGCCATCGTTTATGCCAGTCCAATGCACAGTTTGCGACGTAGGTTATGGAGCGAACTCACTACGACTAAGCGCGGTATTACGGGGCCCTGGGCTGCTGCTGGCGATTTTAACGCTGTAATCAGTCAAGAGGAAACCAGTAATTATAGTGCTTTCTCGGCGCAGCGCAGCTCCGAATTTGTGGATTGGATCCAAGCTGAGGGACTTATTGATATGGGGTTTAGCGGCCCTAAGTATACTTGGGTGAAAGGCGCCCCCTCCTTTAGCTCGAAGGGAGCGAGACTCGATAGAGCCTTGTGCAACACCGAGTGGAGACAACTCTTCCCAGGGGCCTCTGTTACTCACCTCCCAAGAATTGCCTCCGACCATGCGCCTATCCTAATCCGGCTCTCGACAGGCGAAATTCCTAGCAGCGCATCACCGTTTAAGTTCCAGGCGGCCTGGCTGACCAACAATGGACTGGAGGACCTAGTCCAGCGCTCTTGGAGGAACGGGCGCACCCTACAAGAGAATATTCCCTCGCTGACGGAGAGTTTGATTACTTGGAACAAAGAAGTCTTCGGCAATATTTTTAGTCGAAAAAGAACCATCCTGGCGCGCTTAGGAGGGGTGCAGAAAGGCCTCTCCAGAAATTTCCATAATGGCCTGGCCAAGCTGGAGAAAAAACTCGTCGCGGAGTACCAAGACATCTTGTACCAGGAGGAACTTTTATGGTTCCAAAGATCACGGGAGGATTGGATTGTCTCGGGAGATCGAAATACGGCTTTTTATCACGCTGCAGCGACAATCAGGAAGGCCCGAAACTCGATCAAGAGCTTGAAAGACGAGAATGGTGTTTGGATCGAGGATTCGAACCGGCTCAAGGAGCATGTGCGCAGCTACTACATGAACCTTTTTTCAAGGGATGTGGGAGATACGGTCGCTGAGCCTTTGAATGGTACGTTTCCTACTATCAGTCAGGACGTGTGGCGGGTGTTCAACTCGGGCATAACCAAGGAGGAAGTTAAGAGTGCGTTGTTCGATATGGCCCCGTTTAAAGCTCCGGGGCCGGATGGTTTCCCCGCGGCGTTCTACCAACGCATGTGGGGGATCGTTGGCGAAAGCCTGTTCACGATGGTCAAGCAAGCGGTCGACACTGGCAGTCTGCCTGAGGGTTTAAATGACACCGTCATCGTCTTGATCCCAAAGGTGACCTCTCCGGAAACTGTCAAGCAACTCAGGCCAATTAGTCTTTGCAACGTCAGCTACAAAGTACTTACCAAAACCATCACCAATAGACTAAAGTTCGTCCTCCCGAAGATTGTGGGACCGTTTCAGAGCTCCTTCGTTCCGGGAAGGCAAATCTCGGACAACGTGCTTATATACCAAGAGGTTATGCATTCTATGCGAACCAGAAGAGGAGCGACGGGACTCATGGCAATTAAGCTCGATCTTGAGAAAGCCTATGACTGTCTGTCTTGGACGTTTATTCGCACAACCCTAGAGGAGATTGGGTTTAGTGCAGGTTGGGTAAACATTATTATGCACTGTGTGCAGACCCCTTCCCTGTCGATTTCGTGGAATGGAGACCGGCTTCAGAAATTCCACCCGGAGAGAGGTATCCGTCAAGGCGACTCCATGTCACCTGCCATTTTTGTGATCTGCATGGAAAAGCTTAGCCAATTGATTTCCATCCAGGTTGATTCTGGACATTGGAAGGGCGTTAGGCTGGCAGCCGAAGGACCAGCTCTGTCTCACCTCTGCTTCGCGGATGACATGGTTCTTTTCACAGAAGCATCACTGGAGCAGGTAGAGATCATCCGTAGGTGTTTAAACAATTTCTGCAAGGCCTCATGGTAGAAGATAAGTTATGCCAAATCCCAAGTCTTTTTCTCTAGAAATACAAACCCTGTGCTCGCAAAGGACATTGCAGATGCGCTCAGCATCGAAAAAACGGACGACCTCGGCAGATATCTTGGAGTTCTGTCCATCCATGGGAGAGTTACATGTCGCACC
Organism: Ipomoea triloba; assembly: GCF_003576645.1. Lineage (NCBI taxonomy): Eukaryota > Viridiplantae > Streptophyta > Magnoliopsida > Solanales > Convolvulaceae > Ipomoea > Ipomoea triloba. The sequence continues at coordinate 23,038,318 of NC_044928.1, forward strand.
TTTAGCGCCCTCTTAGACAGAGTTAATACCCGGCTTGATGGCTGGAAAAGCAAACTGCTCTCTCTGGCGGGAAGGGTCACGCTCGCAAAGTCAGTACTAAGCGCCATCCCCGTGTACACGATGCAGACTTCAATGCTACCGAAAGGAATTTGCGAAGAGCTTGAGAGGCGCGCGAGGCGCTTTATCTGGGGCGGAAATGGCACGAGCAGTGCTAATAAACCGAGCCTTATTAACTGGGGTGTCGTCACGTCATCTAAGGAGGTGGGTGGACTGGGCATTCGTCGGCTCCACGAAACGAACCTTGCTTGCATAGCCAAGGTGGGGTGGCGCCTTAGAAAGGAGAAGGATTCTCTTTGGGCACGGGTTTTGACGACCAAATACCCCCATGATGCGAGGGGAAGGCAGTGGAGCACATCTAATGCCTGGAAAGGCGTCATAGCAGCGACCCACATAGTGGACCAAGGGATGCGGAAACGGGTGCGAAATGGACGACAAACAAAGTTCTGGATGGACACGTGGATCACTCCCGAGCCTTTGTATAGGCAAATGCGCCACCCTTTGAGCCTCCCTGAGTTGTATGCCTCTGTCAATGATTATTGGGATGAAGAACGTGGATGGCGGTGGGAGCTCTTTTACGATGTGCTCCCAGAGGAAGTGAAAGGAAAGCTGGCCGGTTATGTGCTATCTGGTGACGCTGAGGAGGAGGATGACATCAGCTGGGGGTTGGAGGATAACGGGAAGTTCTCGATTCGCTCGGCGTATGAGACTTTAGTTCCAGCCTATCCAGACAGTGGTGGCAACGACTGGCAGCGGATATGGAAACTCAAAGTCCCCATGCGTATTTGCATATTCATCTGGATGGTGAAACATGAAAGAATAATGAAAAATTGGGAAAGGGGTAGGCGTAACCTCACTTCTAATATTTATTGCATTTCTTGTGCAGGTCAGCCGGAGGACTGCGACCATCTGTTCCGACGGTGCAAAGAGGCAAAAGGTATATGGCAGTCAGCCCTCAACAGGAGCGCAGCAGAGAAGCTCGAGCGGCTTGATTGGAAGGATTGGTTGATGGCAAACCTAAGAGGGGATAAAAAGATGGGACTGGAGGATGGTTGGCCAGAACGGTTTGCTATACGTCTATGGTGGATATGGCGTTGGCGAAACGAAATGACTTTTAACAATAGAAGCACCCTGTTTCAACAGAAACTACGCTGGGTAGATCAACAAGAGGCTGAGATCACCATGGCGTTTGCGAAGCAGAGTAACCCGGGCATGCAGGCAGGTCGCTTTAGGGACGCGATGGTGTCTTGGGAGAAACCGAGGACGGGATGGATGAAAGTCAATGTCGATGGAAGCCGAGCCCAAGGAAGCGGTAAGGCAGGTTGTGGGGGAGTGCTACGCGATCACTCGGGGAGATGGAGACGGGGGTTCATGTTCAACATAGGCCAGTGTTCAATAGCAGAAGCAGAAGCTTGGGGAGTTCTGCATGGTTTGAGAATGGCGGCAGGAAGCAACATTCAAAATATCATAGTCGAATGTGACTCAAAAAGCACGATTGACGCGCTAAAGTGTGCGTCTAGCCGCCAGGACTTGCCAAATAACGTCATCCAATGGTGTTTTACGCATCTGAAGGATTTCACTAGTGTAGCCTTCACCCATGTTTACAGAGAGCAAAATCGTGTTGCTGACGCTTTAGCGAAACACGACATTAATCAACAACCGGGTCTTACAGTGTTTGATGAACCCCTAGATGGGCTGAGGGACTTGCTTCAAGAGGACAGTATGGGACTTCCACCGCAGGATTCCCACGGCTGGGATTGGTGATACCAGAACGTGAGCATAGTAGCTGGGTATTCCCCTCTTTTGTAATCAAAAAAAAAAAAAAAAAAAAAAAAA